>NC_090320.1:89045710-89403582 GCF_040869045.1 Eurosta solidaginis
TTAATATTTTTGCCTGAATGAGGATAGGCACTAGCCATCATGCGGGGTCAAATAGTTTCGAGACTGAAGATAAAATTTGTCTTTTTGGGGCACTGGAAAGGGGTTCCAGAGATTCTATCGAATATGAGAACGAATCGGCCAATGCGTTCCATTGGATGCCAAGCGTTTTGGTAGAACTTGAGCAAGCGAACTTTAAAAAATTGGAGTCTAACAGATGTTCGATGGGAATGTAGTTTAGAACTTGCTGATGGTTTGCCTTTATTTTCCTAAGTGGGAACCCTGCTGAAAGCAAACATTGAGTAAGTTCGGTTTGAGCTTTTAAGCATGATGAGTTATCGTTGCCTCCCGATAATACATCGTCGACATACGTTTCTTTCTTCAAAATTTTTCCAGCTAAAAGATGGGAATCTTTTGTATCGTTTGCCAATTGACGTAACGTGCGAATGGCCAAATACGGGGCGCAATTGACGCCGAATGACACAGTCTTCAGAGCGAAGTCAGAACGTTGGTAGGGCTGATCATCTTCCTGAAGAAGAATTTGTCGGTACATCTTTTGTATATCCCCATTAAAAACATACTGGTACAAGCGCCAATTCAATATGACAAATAGAAGATCTGTTTGTAAGGTAGGACCGATATGGAGTATATCATTGAGTGAAATACCAGACGTCGTTGATTTAGAAGCATTACAAAACGACGGGAAGTTTCCTCGAGTTCCCAGAAGCGCTTCAGCTGGGAGCTGAGATTTTCATTGGATACTTACACGGCGTGTGTGTGGACAGTGGTGCAGTGCGTGGATTGGATGGACCCACTCAAAAACCACCCAAAAATGGTGTTTTGAGCGAGGAGAGTTCCTAGTACTTGATGGTTAACTCCTGGAGTAAGGATTTGGGGTATTAGGTCGCTTCCGTGGTGTTTTGAGCGAGGAAAGTTCATAGTACTTTATGGTTAACTCCTGGAGTAAGGTTTTGGGGTATTAGGTCGCTTCCGATCACCATATCGATCGGACCAGGAGTGAAGAGGTGTGGATCGGCGAGATCTAGGCCTTTTAGTTCTAGAAGACTGTGTTCTGGTAGAGAGAATGTTGGTAAGAAGCTGGTCAACTTGTGAAGTACTATCGCTTTGGTATTAATTCTGGTGTGATATCTCTTGGAGACGAGGGTAAATTGGCAGACTCTATCGGCGTTTTCTACAATAATTCCTCCCATTCCGGTAACTGAAAAATCCGCGCAATAAGTAGGGAGGTTCAAACGTTTTTTGACCTTTTCTGATATGAAGGTTTTCTGCGAGCCTTGGTCAATTAAGGCACTTAAGGTGAAAAGTGTGCCCAAATGCTCGATTTGCACACGGGCGGTGGGAAGTAGCGTCTTCTCGTGGCTTGGATGTAAGAGTCCCTGTTAGCAGATGTGGTTGGTGATTCCTCGTACTGGTCTTCGGTTAGGTTGAAGATTGGGTGTCGAGAGGGATTTGATGATGCGGTAGATTGATTTTGGTTCTTGATTTTTGACGGTTTACTTGCCACCCGCTCTGGTTATTGAACTAGGATGAAGCATGGAATGATGTGATTGTCTACAATGCAGACATCGGAACAAACTTTTACAGTGAGTAAGTGTGTGTTTATGCGCCAAGCAATTGGTACAATACCCATTTTTCTCAGCGAGCTCGATAAGGTCAGGGATTGGCAGGCTTTGGAATTCGGGACAGGATCTTAAAGTGTGATTTTTGTTGCAAAGCTTGCAGGTGAACGCCAATTGTTCTTGGGAATGATAAGATTGTATGCGGGGCGGAGTTTTCGCATGGAGAGAATTGCGAGATTTAGAGGCCTTATAGTTATTTAATCATTCCACCACTTCGTAGCGACTAGTAAGGAATGCGTCCATTTGGGGCCAGTCGGGGATTTTCTTCCTAGACTTAAGGGACTGTTCCCATAGTGAAAGGGTTTCTTTGGGGAGTTTTGTGGAGCATAGATAAATTAAGATAGGATCCCATTCGGTGACCAAAACTCCTTAAAACTGTAGGCACGGAAGGCAGTCATTGATTGTACTCTGAATCTGTTGAATACCCTCACTATTTTCTGTGGTAACAGGGGCAATGTGGAAAAGGGTCTTCAACTGGTTGTCGATTAATATTCGTTTATTTTCAAAGCAGACTCTAAGTGCCTCCCAGGCAAGAGAAAAATTTTCGTCGCAGAGTCTATACTGTTTAACAATTGTTCCTGCCTTTTCTCGGGTTTTATTCCGTAAATGAAGCAACTTTTGTGCGGGAGTTAGATTTAGGTGATTAAGATATACCGCCGTGATCATGTCGCGGAAGCTTGGCCATTCCTCATAGCTGCCATAAAAAACTTGGGTATGGCATGGTGGAACTTAGATGCAGGGAGTAGAGTTATCTACCAACGAAGTGGACGGTCTAGTGGTGACGTTTTTATCGGAACAGCTTCCATGGAAAAGCTTTAACTGATCAAGCATTTGAGATTTGCATATATAGAAGCTGTCAGTACACACTTGGAAATTGTTGGTGGCTTCTTCCTTAAAGTCGGTGGGCACTTCATTCTCGTCGATAAGACAGACGGTCCTATAACATGTTTGGAACATCTCCCAACTCGTATTTAAATCCTGAAGTTTAACTTCCAGCAATGTATCGGTATTCTACTCGGGGTTTTCTTTTTCATAACGGGAACAGAAGTTCATTAAATCATTCGAACGGAATATGAACTCTGCCGTTGAGACTGAACCAGTAGCCATGGTTATCGGGAGTGAATACTTTGAAGACTAAAACGGTTATTAAATTCTGGACTAACATGTGTAGTTTACTATAATGGCTGATGGATTTATAACCATGAAATGTGATTTCGAAAGATTATGTCGATAATAGGTTTTTGATTGTAGACCCCCCTGATGAGAACTTGATTTTATCACCTTGTATAATGTTCGGATTGGTGATTTGGTGAAAACACCGAGTCAACTCAAAACGATGGTTCGATGCTAGCGTAAGCAGCGGATAAGCCTTTAAAATGCCCAGCAGAGATTTTGTCATACATGTATGTTTTTTATATATATTTTTTAGGGTATTTATTTTTATGTATACAGGTGTAGTTATGTATGTATGTATATATATTAGGGATTGAAAATTATTGTAACTGACACAAACAGCGCTGTTTGCTTGAACTATTTTATGTTGATTAAAATGTGTGTTTTAGATGTGTATTGGGTTATATATGCGCCTACAGAAAGGGGATTATTTACTTTTTGACTGAAAATATACTTTATGTAGGTACGGTGAAGTATGCATAAGGAAATATAAAACTTTTTCCCGTTAATAGCATTCGTTTTTGGTAGTAATATCCAAATGTAAACAATTATGAAGAACATCAAGAAATAGCAAAGTAGTTGTTAGACGACGCAAGCGAAAACAAAGAAAAATATGATGACGAAAGGAATTCGTTTACAAGTCACGAGTGGAACAACCATGCACATTTGTAACTACCTGCAAGAATCGCGAGTACTCCATGCATGCATGTATGGAGTACTCGCTATAGACCAACCGAGTGCTCCAAAATTAACCACAATTCATACAAAAAATATGGTCCAATCAGTCCAATTAACATTGCGATGTCCTAGGACGGGACCATATATTCCAACTCCGCATTACATCAGAGTAATCCATGGAGTACCCACAGTCCAATAAACATCGTGTCGTGATTACAGTCGTTAAAAACGAGCAATGATCGGCTTACAATATGTTCGTGTAGAAATATGAATTGGTCCATTGCTGCATTACAGTGGAGTATAATGGTAAGTACTCCAGTGGACCATATGATCCAACGATTTTTGCAGGGCTGGACTTCTAATTTCCATACAAGTAGTAAGTAGCCGGCGTAAGCGGTATTAAAGAGGAATTGAATAAGACATATGACTGGAAAACGGGCGTTTTACCGCTTAGCTGTAGAAATGTGTATTTATGTATGTATGAGTGTAGATACGTGCATACGCTATATGTTGGAAGAGAACGACTGCTTCCAATTTTTTCACTGTTGACCACTTTTATGTGGATAGCGGATCATATGCATATATGTACATGTACATATGTATATATGGCGTTAATTCCGTTAGAGTAACGGTTGGAAAGAGATTTTATGTGAACTTACGTGATGCTTCGGAGACTACTCATTTTTTCCCCAGTGCTCGGAATCTGCACAATTTTGTTACGTGGCGGTTATAGGTGACTCCACCGCCTATATGATGTAGCACGTCTGAAATTTAGCGGCGAACAGTGCCTGTACTGGCCGTGCGTTTTTCCCTCGTTGGGTAGCGGCAGTTCTATGTGCAAATTTTGTTTTGTTTTATTTTCGCGACACTCCCGACTACAATTTTTACTTTCTTTTAATTTTCGACGCTTTTCACAATTAATTTATTTTAGTACTTTCAAAAATGTTTGTTTTGTATATTTTTTTTCTTTTTTGCACTTCACTGCCACAGCTGCCGTTCATTTCGACGATTGAAAATTTTGTATGAGATACTGCTTCTTATTCTTTTTGTGTGTATCATAAAATGCAAAGCAGTGTTGCCTTGCGCGTTGAAATTCGAAGTTGAACTACCCGCATTGCCAATATCACTTTTTTATTAGGTGCGTTTCGGTGCCGTCCAATTCGGCTTGCAAGGACCATGTTAAATATTGGTGATAATAATAAGAAAAAGAAGGGAAAGGGGATTTCACCTGGACTACGAGGGTCAATCCAATGAAATAAAAGAAGGCGTAAATATTGGCGTAAATTCAGTATTAAATTCAAATGATTTCGTATATTAAGATTAAAACGTAAGATTCCTTATCTTTTATATTAAATTCGGAATGAGAATTTCGACTTTACGTTAATTTTACTTTTAACTTAAGTATATTTGAAAGTTATTTAAACGAACAACTTAAAATGAAATTATGTAATTGTGAACAATGATTTTAATTAAACCCACTGCAACTATCGGTGGCACAAACACTGCGAAGATCGGATTGATTTCCGTGATGTTACAGTTTACCTGTGTTGATTGATGAAAGTTGTAGAAACAAAGGAGAGCGAATTCAGGAGCGCGCAGCACTTTTAAAGCCTTTCCAGCACTGTTGGAAGTGATGGGCTTTGGGATTGCAAGGTAAGGACGTAAGTCACTTAAACACCGCTTAAGGAGTCGTGATGATTTTGATATAATATAATTTTGGCCGTGGACTTGGCCTTTTCTTTACTTTTTCAACCATAACGCAGGGATATTGAAGATATTTCACAATTACAAGGAATTTTGGTGAGGCACTTCACAATATCTATTAAAACATATTGTTTAGAACAGAGTCCCTACAAAAAATCTCACTACACTTGAATCTAAAGTAATTGGAAAAACTTACCATTCAGTGGGTAATTCCTAAGGAAGGCTGGCTATACGGCAATACATCACTTATCACTACTTTATTTTTTTTTATAGTTTACATTCGCTCGTGATTAATAAATACTTACTGGCTGTTGTTATCGGCATGATGGTTCCGAAGGAAAAGAAAGATGGCTTTCCTACGGAAATGGTTGAGAGCTAAGGGTGCAGCTTAAAATCATATGGCAAAAATGGTATCGTAAACATATGCTCTTGCCACTTTTTTGTTTTGGTTTGGTTATATTTGAGGTTAATTTAAAAAGTGCCGCGAGTGCTTTTCCCCTCTTCCAAAACGAACATATTTTATTTTTTTTTCTTTATACAGCATAACATTTTGCTGTCCAAACATTTTTTTCTCGGCGGGCAGGAAAGTTGTTGGGTTTTAGCAGCAACGATGCAAATAACAACGACTCAAAAGGCCCACATTATACACTCTCTACCCGTTTCGGTACAAGATGTGAGGAACGAAAATCCTAAATTTTCAGTTTTCTGCAGCACTAGGCCAAAGTTAGTTAAAACAATACCGGGTGATACAAACTAAACAAAAGTAGGGCACACACATAACGCGCATGGCAAAGGGCCAGGTACATAACATGCGCGATATCATGAATTTTCGTAGGCAGCTAGAGTTTTTGACCCTACTCTCGCGCCAAATTTCATAAGTCCCTATGTTTGAGCGACTGTCGTAGTCGCCAACAGCCAACCCATCTATTTAATAGAAATTAGGCTTAAGAAAATCTAAACATGAATTTTAATGAATTTAACTGAATTTTATATTGAATTTATTTACATATGTACCTTTTACGTATAAGTACGCATCTTGAATTATTTGCATGTACCAATACGTATATCCTATTACGTACATATCCCTTATTAAATTTAAGTGTTTGAGACGTTTGTCTTGTACGCTAACACGCCAGCGTATTTCACCTCTCTGGCAACCTCAACAATGGATTGACAGACGTGACTATGTACATACATACATACATTTATTATTGTTTTGACATTTCATTTTTTGTATTCATTCGCAAATTTTTCTCCATCGCGGTGTGACACCAAATTTTATAAGAAGTGAATCAAAATTGTATAAATCCCTCTGATTAAAGAAAATAGTTTTTATTTAACATTATAAAGTGCCTTTTCACTCGGTTTGAAAGTTTTATAGTTCACTTTTAGTAGTTATAACGAGTTCGAAGTGCGTAGCCCTACATACTGTTCGGATTAGATTTTCTGCAAGTAATTTGTGCACATAATAACCACAATCGAGCTACCTGCGTTCAAGTTATTGATAAACCTGGACAGAATCTATCGCCATCGCCACCGCCGCTATACCACCAACACATCATACCACCATCGTCATACCGATCACATCGCCATCACCGCCGCCACCGAAGCAGCAGCATACACCAAAATTTAAGGGAAATTTTAGACTGTGCCCCCCTAAACAGTGGTCCTTCGACGCCACTAAGGAAACCAGCGCAAGAAAAACGCAAGTACCTTCGCCCTTTTCGTAAACCGTGAGTATTAAATGAGATATAATACACCCCAATCACGGAAAAAATACACATAAACGAAAAATTAAGACAATTTTCATTTTTCGAGGGTTATTATTTCCCGCCAAAAATTCTCATTTCCCGCCAAACCTTGCACATACCACTTCGTATACATATACATATATATATATATATATATATATACATACTGCAATAACCCCATATTGCAAAACTCAGTACGGTATATGTGCAAAGCAAAATAAGAAAAACTCAGTAGTTAGCTACAGTGGGCACACTTGCTAAAAGCACCCCTTATATTTTAATGCGACAAATCTCTTAATAATTTAAAATTTTCTCATTTTAAATTAAAATATCTCTTGTAGTTAATTAAATATATTGCACAACCTCTGCTAACTTCTGATTTCTCCCCATTTAAATTAATATAAATCGCAAAAAACATTTGTAAATCTCCATACTTGCGTATACATACATACGGATAAACAAAAGAAAGAAAGCGACATAAGCGGTGAAACAAAATCTCATACAGTGGTACAAGAGTGGTTCAGTGCGTACATTAGCGTTTAAAAAATATATCTCTCTTGTGTAAAGCTAAAAAATTTTCCCGAGTAATTTAGTATTTCACTCTGTATCCCCATTTATACAGTCCACAAAAATATCGATAATGAAAATCTTAAAAAATAATTACTCATATTTGCATATATATATATATATTTGTATTTTTCCCACGTATATTTAATTCTCCCCCATATATACGCATTAAATACAGTGCAAACGCAGCACAGTGGTCAAATTTGCTCAGTCTCACCCTCAAATAAATTTAACTTAAAAACTTTTTTTTTGGTTTTGAAAAGTATTCTCTCTTGCTATTTAACGTGAATATTTAAACGTAACTCCCTCACATAGTTAAAAGCAAATACTCTCTCTTCAAAAAAAAAGAAAAAAAGTTTTCTCTCTGAAGTTCATTTTTTTGTTAATTCTCAACTCTAAGCGTCATAAAACAAAGCTCAAAAATGAGTGACGATGAAACCAAAAAAGGTGGCTCAAAAACTCAAAGAGTTAAAAGATTTAAAATCTCGTCTGCCCTCAAAAAATTTACATCCGAAACGGACAATTTTATGGAATATTGTGCTCGGTTTAGGTCGACGTCGCTCCAAGACAACACTGAGTCCTCACTCAAAATAAAAAACTCGAATATAGAAAAATTCTGGAATAGAGTTCAAACCGTCTTCGATAAGATTGTCGAAACCCCAGATCAGGACCTGTCCGAAGATTTTCCAACATCTGCTAATAGCATATACAGGTCCTGTCTCATAGCGTACGAAGACACAAAAGCCCAGATCGAAGACCAGCTTCAGTTGCTTAAACAAGCAAATGCCCCCGTTCCCCCTACCGTCACACCAGGTCCATCCGACAACTCCGGTATTTCGCTAAACATCCCTCCCTGCGATACCGAAACATTTTATGGTGCTTATGAAAAATGGCCCTCATTTCGTGACATGTTCACAGCCGTTTATATTAACCACCCGAAACTCTCCCAAGCGCAAAATTTGTATCACCTCAGATACAAAACCCAGGGAAAGGCAGCTCAAATAGTCAACCAATTTCCCTTGACTGACGACAACTTTGCCTTAGCGTGGGAAGCGCTAAAATCCCGATACGAGAACAGACGAGTTCTCGTAGATAACCAAATACCGGCCCTGATGAATTTAAAAAAGATTACCACGGAAAACAGTGAGGATATACAAAAGTTGCAATCGTCGGTAAATAACTGCCTACAAATTCTCGCTACGCAACAAGTATCCACAGATAATTGGGACCCCATACTTATTTATCTCGTGACCTCTAAACTCCCTGAAAATACAGTCACGTTATGGGAGCAGTCTCTGACTTCAAGAAGAGAACTTCCTAACTGGTCCCAAATGGACCAGTTCCTCACAACTCGATATGAAGTCGTAGAGTCGATCAATGGCGACCAAATAAATTAAAAGCCATCCTCCAAACTAGGCCATCATTCAAACCCCAGCAGTCGCATCCCTTTCAAAATAGATCGACCTCCCACACCCAGTCTCATGTGACAGAGCAGCGAACAATGTACAAGTGCGCTATGTGTAAAACCTCATCTCACCCCCTTATAAGTTGCTTCAAATTTAAGAAGCTGTCGACCTCTGATCGCAGAAGGTTTGTGAGAGAAAACAATATGTGTTTGAATTGCCTCTCTCAGTCACACATATTGAAAGACTGTTCCAGTACTCAAACTTGCAATCAATGTCAAGATCGGCACAACTCAGCTCTTCACGAAGACACATCTCAAGTGCCGAAAAGACAACCCTCTCGATTGCAAAAGACAGCCCCAAAAGCCACGACCACGAATTCCACAGTCTCACCCGGTAATACTCCCGATAAAGCCAATGCCCTGGATGGAAGCCCTTCATGCTCGCAGAAAAGCCAAGTCCAATCGTTTTATTCCGAAAACGATTGTGAAATAATTTTACCCACGGCTATCGTTCCCGTAGAGCATAAAGGAGAAATTTTTAAACTAAGAGCCCTTGTGGATCAGGGATCTGAACGAACCTTTATCTCTACCAGAGCCCAAGATAGACTCAACCTCCCATTCAAACCCTCTAGATTTGAAATATCAGGGATGGGCGGCAAGGTAGTTCAGACCTCAAACAAATTGTGCTCTCTGACTTTGGTATCCCCCGATTTTAAAACCAGAATAAGAGCAGAGGCAATAGTATTACCCCGGCTAACAAAAATACTCCCCTCGCTTAAGCTCACTAGAGAGCTTCAAGCAAAATGGGCACACCTCAACCTCGCAGACTCGAACTGTCACTCCCCCTCGCAAATAGATCTCGTCCTAGGCAGTGATGTAATACCGCAAATCATCCAAAATGGCGTTGAGAAACTTTCCCCCCATCTTCTAGTGCAGAAAACCATTTTTGGATGGATTCTGAGCGGTAGAGCCCCTGTGATGGTCAACTCTTTCTACATGCAAGTGTCAGAAGTGTCGAACGAAGATCTTAACTCGCTATTGCGTAAATTCTGGGAATTGGAGGAAGTTCCTACCAAACCCCAAATAACCCCAGAAGACGAGTTTTGCGAGAATTTTTACGCAGCCACAACCTCACGCGATGATAACGGTCGTTATATCGTAAGGCTGCCGTTTAAACCCAGCTTCCCAGAGTCAATCTCATTATCCCACTCTCGATCTTCAGCTCTAAGCCAGTTTCTTGGAATGGAGAAAATTTTCCACAAGAAAGGGGATTTAAAGACTCAATATGATAGTGTCCTAGAAGAATACCTCACCCTCGATCATATGGAGGAAACCGGCTCCTATGAAAAATTTGACGGAGGAAAATGCCTCTCATTTTATCTTCCTCATCACGCAGTTGTCAAACCCGAGAAAAAGACATCAAAGGTGCGGGTCGTGTTTAACGCCTCAAAAAAGTCGGCATCTGGACATGCGCTTAACGACGTTCTTTATACCGGCCCTACCATCCAGCGCGATCTGATGCTTCTGATTCTCAAGTGGCGTACCTACCAATTTGTTTTTAACGGAGACGTAGAAAAAATTTATCGTCAAATTATAATGCACGAAGACGACAGAGACTATCAGAGGATCGTCTTTCGCTCATCTCCGAGCGACCCCATAAAATACTATCATCTGAAAACAGTCACATTTGGTGTGAACTGTGCCCCCTACCTCGCCATACGTACTATTCACCAACTGGCCAAAGATGTAGGAGAAACTTTCCCCAAAGCCGTCCCTGTTTTGACGAAAGAAACATATGTAGATAACATTCTCTCTGGCAGCCATGAAATTCTCTCTGCTGAAACATCTCTCTCCCAAGTCATCCAAGTGTTAGCGTCAGCAGGATTTCCATTACGGAAAATAACGGCCAATCACCCCAGTATAATAAAAAACATCAAAGAAGAGGACTTGCTAGATACCAATCTTTTGGAATTCGAGAAAGCAAGCAACACCAAAACTCTCGGCATACAGTGGAACGCTCTAACCGACACGTTTTCGTATACAGTGTACTCAATACCCCTCTCGTCCGCTAGTACAAAACGACAAATTCTCTCCTCGGTCGCAAAACTTTTTGACCCCGCAGGGTGGCTTACGCCGATTATGATTCAGGCCAAGATTTTACTCAAAGAGTTATAGATAGACGGAACCGGCTGGGACGAACCAGTGAAGCCCCTCCGCTTCATTAAATGGACGCAATTCGCAAAAAATTTACCCAACATCTCAAACATAAAGATACCTCGATGGGTTGACTACATCCCGAACCAGCAGGTTGAACTGCATGGTTTCTGCGATGCGTCAGAAAAGGCATATTGCGCCACCATATATCTGCGAACAACCCACGGTGCCACCACGTCGTCCCACCTTCTGGTCGCTAAAGGCAAGGTTGCCCCTCTTTGCACTACCAGTCTTCCAAGACTAGAACTATGTGCAGCTCTACTCCTTGCCCGACTAATCGCCGTCGTACAATCCCATATCGAGCTCTCTCTTAAAAATCTTTACATGTGGTCTGACTCGGAAATTGTGTTAGCATGGCTCGGAAAGCCTCCCCACGCTTGGAAAACTTTCGTATCCAATCGAACAGCTGAAATTATGGATCTCGTCGGAAGCGCCTCCTGGAAGCATGTAGGCAGTCGCGACAATCCAGCAGACATGGGCACTAGAGGATGCAAACCCATGGACTTGGCAAGTTCTTCGCTGTGGTGGAATGGCCCTGCGTGGCTGACCCAGCCCCCCGAAGCTTGGCCAAAACCATTTACCCGCAGTATCAACCCGCCTGAAATGCGCCGAGTCGAAGCACTATACACATCTGAAGATGACCCCGATGTATTGGATCGATTTTCCTCTTTTCCTCGCGCCCTCAGGGTCATGGCATATGCCTTCAGGTTTACTAATAATCTCAAGGACCGAATTCGAAGCATTAAACCCGCGTACACTCTCTCTCTGTCTCATGAAGATCTCCGCAAAACGAAAAGTAAACTTGTGACGTTAACGCAAACCCGATATTTTGCTCGCGAAAGAGCATGCTTGGAAAATGCAAAACCCATTGATAAAAGAAGCACTCTACTAACCCTCAACCCATACCTCGATGAAAACGGACTCCTCAGGGTTCATGGTAGATTAGTTCATTCGACGTTGACTTACAATGAAAAACATCCCGTTATTTTCCCAGAAAAATCAAGATTTGCTGTCCTCTATATACAGTACCTCCATGAACTTCTTCTCCATGCCGAAATACGTCTCATGCAGCAATCCCTCAGACAGGATCTCTATATTCCACGACTTAAACCCCTCATAAAGAGATGCATACATCAGTGCAAAACTTGTACCCTCCACAAGCAGCAAATGCGATCGCAAATCATGGCGGCTTTGCCCGCGGAACGATTCACATATGCTCCGCCTTTCACCACTACCGGTGTCGACTTTGCGGGGCCTTTTCAAATAAAAGCCTCCTTGCTAAGGTCTCACACCTTTCTGAAAGGCTACGTGGCCGTTTTTGTCTGTTTCGTGACAAAAGCTGTCCACCTTGAGCTGTGCTCGGACCTAACAACAAATGCCTTTCTCGCAGCATTCGCTCGCTTCGTCGGACGTCGTGGATATCCTGCCACAATGATGAGTGAAAACGGCAAAACGTTTATTGGAGCTAAAAGAGCGACGGAAAAAGAGTTCGTTGACTTCATGAAAACTGCCTCTCAAGAAGTAATCGCAAAATACTCTCCCCAGGGCATCAATTGGAAATTAATTCCGCTCGGAGCTCCCCACATGGGCGGCTTGTGGGAGTCTGCAGTGAAGAGTTTCAAACTGCACTTCAAGAGGACTGCAGGAGCTCACAAGTTCACATTTGAAGAATTTACCACCCTCTTGGTAAAAATTGAAGCCGTATTAAACTCTCGTCCCATCTCACCTTTATCCCAAGATCCCACAGAGTTTACCGCGCTGACCTCCGGCCACTTTCTCCGAGGTAGCCCCCTCCTCGCTATCCCTGAAGTGGATCACGCGGATTTATCTCTTATAAACCGATGGGACAGGGTAAAAAGCTTACATCATCAATTCAGCAAAAGGTGAAAGGAAGACTACCTAAAGGATCTCCAAAAAAGGCAGAAGTGGAAAAATCCACAACCCGAACCCAAGGTCGGTGAGTGTGTCTGCATTCACGACGACTCACTTCCCCCGACTGAATGGCGCCTTGGACGTATTGAAAAAATACATCCAGGTCCTGACGGCCATATACGTGTTGTTGACGTTCGTACTCAAACCGGCACCCTCACACGACCACTTGTCGAGCTCTGTTTCCTCCCTCAGACTGAAAGCCCACCCTCTCGGGCAACCCCGGAGAATTCGTAGCTACTCTCAAACCACCTCTGTCCACTCTTACCACATCACCGTCACTAATAGTCGTATTTCGCAACATAATGCCAACTGAAACTCCCTGCCTTAACATTTCTCTCACCTAAAAGGCATTTACAACTATACTTTCAGATTGTCATGAATCGCGATCAGCAACGGGAACCCCGAAACTCCTTGCGGTCAGCAGTGGTCGCGCGCATCCCGCCACTGCAAATCGACTACCGACGATGCCGCGTATGTATGCAAACCCACGCTCTTCGCAATTGCAGAGTCTTCAAGAAACTGAAGCCACCACAACGATGGATTCTCGCGAGGGCGCATAAATTCTGCCTAAATTGCTTAGCGCTATAACACGCC
The DNA here is from genome assembly GCF_040869045.1 of Eurosta solidaginis. Lineage (NCBI taxonomy): Eukaryota > Metazoa > Arthropoda > Insecta > Diptera > Tephritidae > Eurosta > Eurosta solidaginis. The sequence goes on from NC_090320.1 coordinate 89,059,366, forward strand.
ACAGATGAATGCAGCTCACATGATCGCTGCCGAACTTGCGGCTTATGACATCACATCTGCTGCATCGACGGGATGCAACCCCGAGCATCCCACGTCATATCCAGGCACCCCGGCCTGGTCGCCAAATAGTACCACCTCAGGTACCCTCTGCCCCCACCGTGCGACCCCGTTCTCGCCCAGCTATCTCTCGGTCTCGTCCAGCTACCGAAGCCGCTGAACGCGCCTAGGGCGGGGACGATGTTTGAGCGACTGTCGTAGTCGCCAATAGCCAACCCTTCTATTTAATAGAAATTAGGCTTAAGAAAACCTAAACATGAATTTAAATGAATTTAACTGAATTTTATATTGAATTTATTTACATATGTACCTTTTACGTATAAGTACGCATCTTGAATTATTTGCATGTACCAATACGTATATCCTATTACGTACATATCCCTTATTAAATTTAAGTGTTTGAGACGTTTGTATTGTACGCTAACACGCCAGCGTATTTCACCTCTCTGGCAACCCCAACAATGGGTTGACAGACGTGACTATGTACATACATACATACATTTATTATTGTTTTGACATTTCATTTTTTGTATTCATTCGCAAATTTTTCTCCATCGCGGTGTGACACCAAATTTTATAAAAAGTGAAACAAAATTGTATAAATCCCTCCGATTAAAGAAAATAGTTTTTATTTAACATTATAAAGTGCCTTTTCACTCGGTTTGAAAGTTTTATAGTTCACTTTTAGTAGTTATAACGAGTTCGAAGTGCGTAGCCCTACATACTGTTCGGATTAGATTTTCTGCAAGTGATTTGTGCACATAATAACCACAATCGAGCTACCTGCGTTCAAGTTAGTGATAAACCTGGACAGAATCTATCGCCATCGCCACCGCCGCTATACCACCAACACATCATACCACCATCGTCATACCCATCACATCGCCATCACCGCCGCCACCGAAGCAACCGCATACACCCAAATTTAAGGTAAATTTTAGACTGTGCCCCCCTAAACACCCTATAATAAAATTAGGGCTTACTCGCAACCGAACGCGTGTCACCGGCATGATAAATCAACGAGTTTCCCTTTATTTTTATTCCATATTCTCTAAATAGAATGACTCGTTAAGCTTCGCTACGCAAAAGGACCGAGCGCCAGGCCACTCGCTACCCGAAACCGTGCCATTTATGCGACGCACAGCATCCCATCAGGTCATGCCCTGTATATCACGCCAAGTCCCCGCTACAACGGCTGCGCGAGATTATTAAGGTCAACTACTGCCAAAATTGTTTGTCGATGGTACATCGTGCCAGGAACTGCACGAGTGAGGGCAGGTGCCGAAGATATGGTGGCAACCATCATACCACGCTGCACCTTTCGATGGAGGACTTGTCTTCCGAGCCAGAGCAGCCCAAGAGCTGGAACCAGTTGGTTATTGAAGAGGAGGAAGAAGGGTACGAAAGGATGCCCACGACACAGCAGGTGGACGGCGAGACGATGGATGAGGCGCTGTCTTTCCACGCGTCCAAGTCGGCCTTTGCAGAGAAACCACCAGCATGATCCAGGAGTGAAGCGGCCCACACTACAGCCGGCCCACACTTCGTCCAAGGCTGCTCTGGCGCCCACTGCGGTCGTGAAGATGGAAGCCGGGGGACGTTTGCACCTCATTCGCGCACTCGTTGATGCATGTTCCCCCCGCACAACGATCGACCGCAGGCTGGCGCGAGAGTTAGCACTACCGACGACCAACGCCGCCGGCGAAACCGGCTGTTTTATTAGATTCCGGAGCAAGCATGGACAGACGAAGACGGTGACGACTCACGCAGTCTCCGTCCACGATTTTAAGCGCGTCAGTCCGACGTATAACGTCGACCCCAGTGTCGCGGCTCCATATGAGCATATTCGTCTGGCAGATCCCCAATTCTCTGCTTCAACGCCCATCCGCCTCGGTATCGGCGGCGACGTTTACGCCGACATTATAAAGCCGGGCACGTTGCCACCATCTTTTGGCCCGCTGCTGGCCCAAAGCACTATCTTCGGGTGGGTGCTCTCGGGGACCCATCCGATCTAGTAACCTTAAAGGGTACTTAGGTTAAGTTTATTTATGTAAATAATATCTTTCTTTTTTTCTCGAAATAAATGGAGTCCTTTAATTTCAAGAATGGCAAGACATATATCATGTAGGTTCTTTTATTGTTTCTTCTCGTCTTAGCTCTAGGTCTCGGCGAAGACAAGGAGGAAGCCGTCGCGCCATCCGGCGCGCACCGATTAGATATAAGATAGTCGTAAGATCAGTCGTGGTCGGGGACACTCGGGTGGAGTCTGAGATGTTGCGTATCGCAAGGGGGCCGACATGTTTGGGCCCGAAGCCTAAATTCTTACTAACTTGCGCCACCGTAATAGCACCAAATTATCGACAACTAGTTCGCCCACGTGCATATATATGTGTACATAGGTAGGGTTATGTTGTCCGTACACATATACATATATGCCGGTACAACTGTGTGGGGAAGCTTCCCCTTAAAACCGGAGACTTTTCTCGCGGTTCAACGGTTGTCCTCGACAAGGCAACTGCCTACTTTTCCAGCGATCGTTGAGCGAACTACAACCAGCCGTCCCGAGAAGACCCGCCACATTTTATTACAAAAGGTAAATTATTGTTATAATTTTAACTTTCACTTTAATAAAAACCCTATTATAACGAGAAATATATCGCCTTACTTTCTATTATTTTGTTTGCAATATATTCCTAACACAATTGTGGTGCCTCCACTCCCGTGCCGAGTTGCCACACACCACAATTGTTCATAATGATAGAAGCAACTTTGTTAGTCTAAGGTTGTAAGACCTACACATAATCTTCGACAGTTTACAGCCCCGCGCTTGAACTCACGCCCTTCCCGCTTGGTCGATCATGTGCACCTCTCGCATTCGCTTAATCTCGCCCAGTCTAATTGGGACGTCTACGGAGCAAGCTACTAGCGATGCGCCCTATTTAGCTAGCTCGTCCGCTTTTTCATTATTATCTATTCCATTATGCCCTGGGGTCCAATATAGATGAATGTCACGATTCTCTCCAGAGACTGCTTACACTCTAGCAAGCATTCAGGTGCTGTGCTATGCGATTTTAGTTCCTTAATTGCTGCTTGACTGTCAATATAAAAGTTAACACGGTTGCAGCTTAAGCTATTCTCTTCCAGGGTTTCTACTGCTTTGGTTACGGCTAATATTTCCGCTTGGAAAACGGTACAGTAATCCGGCAGCCTGTAGGATCTGCTTATTTCCGGATCAGCAGAGTATACCGCAGACCCTAGTCTTTCCACACCTTCGGAACCATCTGTGTACACATGTATCGCCTCGTCCGCCATTTGCACACCCTTGCGCCAACCGTCCACCTCTATTCTGGCCTTAAGATCTCCCTCGGAGCGCAAATAGGGAATCAGGTAGTCTGTTCGTCTTGTGGTTGATGACGCTATACTACTATGGCCGTATGGGGCGCCCAAGCTGCCCGAGGCACCGAGTCTGGTTGCGGTTGTTAATGCTATGTTCTTTGCTACCAGGTCTATAGGTGGGATGTGCAGAATGGCATACAGTGCAGACGTCGGGGTTGTTTTCAGGGCTCCCGTAATGCTAAGCATCGATAGTCTGCATGTTCTTGGTATGTTGCTTTTTGTGTGGCTTTCCACCAAACAAGAACTCCATAGTATAGAATAGGGTTTACAATTGCTGTAAAAAAGCAACGAGAAGGAGAGGGCGATAAGCCCCATGGTCATCCCAGCATTCTTTTACATGTATAGAGTGCCCTTGAGGCCTTCTTGACCCTCTCCTCCACGTTGAGCTTCCATGACAGCTTACTGTTTAGGATGATCACTAGATATTTTGTGCAAGGTTTCTCCTGTAAGGTCACCCCTCCTAACTTAGGCCTGGTCCAATTTGGGACCTTGTACCTCTTTGTAAACAAAACATATACGTCTTCTCCGCATTGACTTTAAACCCGACATTAGATGCCCAGGTATAAATATCCCGAAGCGCCCGATCCATCAAAGAAATAATCGTTGGAAGGCACTTTTCAGTTATGACAATTGCAACGTCATCTGCGTAAGCCGTAAGTTTAAGGGTCCCTCATCGAATAGCCTGAGCAGTTGGTTGATGACCAGCGTCAACAGCAGAGGTGATAGCAACCCTCCCTGCGGCGTGCCCCTGTCCACTGATTTGGTGGCCTCATACAATCCCCATTGTGATGTAATCTTCCTGCAATTTAACATGCAGCTGATCCATCTGATAAAGGCGGGATGTACTTTACTGTAATTAAGATCATCCATAATCGCCCATTTAGAAACATTATTGAAAGCCCCGGCAATGTCCAAGAAGACTCCTAGAGCATACTCCTTAAATTCCAGGGATTTCTCTATGCTAATTACCACTCTATGCAATGCGGTGTCTACCGACTTGCATTTGGTGTACCCATGCTGTGTTGTGGAGAGCAGCTATTCATCCACGTTGGACTTTATGTACACATCTATCAGCCTCTCAAAGGTTTTGAGCAGAAATGATGTTAAGCTAATGGGTCTATAGTCTTTGGGACACGTGACCGATCTTCCCCGTCTTTGGTTGGAAAGCTACACGAGCAGTTCTCCCAGAGTGCGGTACATGATTCAGCCTTATGTACCTATCGAATATTATTTTAAGCCATTAACGACCGCCATACTTGAAACTTGTAGCATGGCCGGGAATGTACCGTCTGGGCCCGGCGATTTAAACTTAGAAAACGTTTTTACTGCCCATTCGATCTTGGTATCGGTCACCAACCCAGCCACTACCCGCTCCGTGATCGAAGTGTGAGTAATGTCCACTGGCTCTTCTAAACCTTCTACCGATGGAAATGTGTGTCGAGAAGCACCTCAAGGGATTTCTCACTATTACGTGACCATTCCCCGTTCTCTTTCTTTATTAGTACCTGGACTATGTTTCCCCTTCCTAGGACTTTTTTCAACCGTGCTGTTTCGCTGGAGTACTCTATGTCCGTACAGAAACTTTTCCATGAGATTATCTTCGCCCTGGAAGTTTCACGCTTGTAGATCCTCAGAAGATCCCTGTACTCGTCCCGACTCTCTTCGCTTTCCGCGGTCTTTACGAGCTTAAAAATTTATTTTACCTGTCTTCTTAGAAGATTCAGATCATTGCTCCACCATGTCGGCTTTGCTTTTCCTCTGAATCTTCTTAGAGGGCAAGCTTTGTTATACGCAGTCATATGCGTCCTTGTTAGGAATTCATTCGACTCCTCCAGTTCTTCCACATTGCCAACCTCTTTGGGTTGTCCCATTTTTGTTTCTAAATGTTTCTGGAATTTAGTCTAGTTGGTTGACCTAGGGTTTCTAAAGGTTCCTCCCTTCTATACCCTCTTTAGAGGGTTCGAAAGTTCCACTACGCAAACCCAAAAATACAATTTTCCAGCCTGCGAAATTTCAATTAAAAATCAAAGTCGAAAAGAAGTCAAAAAAAATGAAGTTTCGCAGGCTGGAAAATTATTTTTTGGGTATGCGTAGCGGAACTTTTTTTCCTGAGCCCAAATCCTATCGAAAAATCGATAGTTCGATATCGGTTAACTTTCGTCCATACAAATCGACCCAACCCACTATACATAGATACTTAAAACTAAAAATATATTAGATATTGTATTTACGTATAATGGATGATTTCAATATAAAAATAATGCTCCTATAGCTACAAATGTGAAATATAAATGTAATGAAATATTTGTTCATAACATTCCTAATTTTAATCTTAATATCTTGTACATGAATATACAAAGCATAAGAAACAAAACAAATCAACTTAATGACATTGTTGGCGAAAAGAGGAAGATGAGTAAACCAATTCATATAATAGCACTTAGCGAAATTTGGATATAAAGTAACGAAAATAATTATTTTAGTGTTCCGAACTACAGTGCTTATTTCGCAAACAGAGAAACTATTCCAGTAGGTGGTTGCTTGGTTTTTGTACATGAAAGCACTGACTCTACTTTAGATTCTTCTCTAGAATATGAGTATAGTAGCTTTCTAACAATAGGTTAGGTTAGGTTGAACTGGCCGGTCCATGAGGCCTTACATACCCTGAAGGAGTATGTAGTGTTACCAGAAGTTTGTTTTAATGACCAAATAGAAAAACCCTATCAAAAACCAGGACCTATGTTATGAAATAACTCCGTCCTCTTGGCAAATACTATAAGCTTCCTGGGACTTAAGCCACTTGCTGCTTCTAGATCTGACAGCTGTATCACTCCTAATAGCTGGAGTTTTAGCCTGACAAGCGCAGGGCAAGAGCACAGAAGGTGCTCGATCGTTTCCTCCTCCAGCCTGCACTTCCCACATCTGCTATCACTCACCAAGCCTAACTTAAAAGCATGTGACGCCAGATGGCAGTGTCCAGTCAGAATACCCGTCATGAGTCTACAGTCCTCTCTTTTTAATGACAGAAGAATCTTTGTTAGTCTAAAAATGTAAGACCTGCACATAATCTTCGACACTTTACAGTCCCGCGCTTGAACCCACGACTTTCCTTCTTGGTCGATCATGTGCACCTCTCGCCTTCGTTTAATTTCGCCCTGTCTAATGGGGACGTCTACGGAGCAAGCTTCAAGGGATGCGCCCTTTTTATCTAATTCATTCGCTTTTCCATTCCCATCTATTCCCGTATGCCCTGGGACCCAATATAGATGTATGCTTCTCCCTGTCCCGATTCTCTCCAGGGACTGATTACACTCTAACACGCATTTAGATGCTGTGGTATGCGAGATTATTGCCCCACTAATTTTTTCAGGTATGTTGTTTTTTGTGTGCCTTTCCACCAAACAAGAACTCCATACTAAATAATAAGGCTTACAGTCGCTGTAAAAACCCAATGAGAAAGAGAGAGCGATAAGCCCCACGTACATCCCAGCATTCTTTTACAAGCATAGAGTGCCCTTGGGACTTTCTTGACCCTCTCCTCCACGTTGAGCTTCAATGACAGCTTACTATGTAGGGCAATGTCAAAGAAGACTCCTAGAGCATACTCCTTATATTCCAGGGATTTCTCTATGCTAATTACCACCCTGTGCAATGCGGTGTCTACCGACTTGCCCTTGGTGTACGCATGCTGTGTTGTGGAGAGCAGCTTTTCATCCACATTGGACTTTATGTACACAACTATCAGCCTCTCAAAGGTTTTGAGCAAAAATGATGTTAAGCTAATGGGTCTACAGTCTTTGGAACACGTGAACGATCTTCCCCGTCTTTGGTAGGAAAGCTACACGAGCAGTTCTCCAAGAGCGCGGTACATGATTCAGCCTTATGCGCCCATAAAAAAAAAATAAATGTAAGGCGCGATAACCTCCGAAGAGATCTAAGCCCGAGCTTCTCTTCCAATTTGCGTCGTGCTCCTCTTGATTTTCCATACAAATTGGCTGGACGGGACCTACATGTTTTATGCCGACTTCGAACGGCATCTGCAAGGCAGATGAGTTTTCACTGAGAGCTTTTCATGGCAGAAATACACCCGGAGCGCTTGCCAAACACTGCCTAGGGGCGACCCCGCTTAGAAACATTTTTTTCTAATTTAAAAACCTTATTTCTAAAATTTTGATGTTGCTTTGCCCGGGGTGCGAACCCAGGGCATACGGTGTGGTAGGCGGAGCACGCTACCATCACACCACGGTGGCCGCCCATAGAATATTATTTTATGCCATTCCACGACCGCCATACTTGTAGCATGGCCGGGAATATACCGTCTGGGCCCGGCGATTTAAACTTAGAAAACGTTTTCACTGCCCACTCCATCTTGGTATCGGTCACCAAGCCCGGCACTGCGAAATTTCAATTAAAAATCAAAGTCGAAAAAGGTCAAAAATAATTAAATTTCTCAGGCTCGAAAATTATTTTTTGGGTATGCGTAGCGGAACTTTTTTTTCCTGAGCCTAAATCCTATCGAAAAATCGATGGTGCGATATCGGTTAACTTCATCCATACAAATCGACCCAACCCACTATACATACATACTACATAATACTAAAAATCTATTAGATATTCTATTTACGTATAATGGATAGTTTCAATATATTAAATAATGCTCCTATAGCTACAAATGTGAAATATAAATGTAATGAAATATTTGTTCATAACATTCCTAATTATACTCAGCTGAGCAGAGCTGACAGAGTATATTAACTTTGTTTGCCTAACGGTAATCCGTAACGGCATAAACTAATCGAGAAAGATATAGACTTCTATATATCAAAATCATCTGGGCGAAAAAAGAAATTCATTTAGCCATGTCCGTCCGTCCGTCCGCCCGTAAACACGATAACTTGAGTAAATTTTGAGGTATCTTGATGAAATTTGGTATGTAGGTTCCTGGGCGCTCACCTCAGATCGCTATTTAAAATGAACGAAATCGGACCACAACCACGCCCATTTTTTCGATATCGAAATTTTCGAAAAACTGAAAAAGTTCGATAATTCATTACCAAAGACAGATAAATTAATGAAACTTCGTAGGTGCGTTGACCTTATGATGCAAAATAGAAAATTAGTTTTTTGGACAATGGGCGTGGTACCGCCCACTTTTAAAAGAAGGTAATTTAAAAGTTTTGCAAGCTGTAATTTCGCAGTTGTTGAAGATATCATGACGAAATTTGGCAGGCACGTTACTCCTATTACTATATGTGTGCTAAAGAAAAATTAGCAAAATCGGATGACGAACACGCCCACTTTAAAAAAAAATGTTTTTAAGTTAAATTTCAACAAAAAATTTAATATCTTTACAGTATATAAGTAAATTATGTCAAAATTCAACTCCAGTAATGATATGGTGCAACAAAATACAAAAATAAAAGAAAATTTCAAAATGGGCGTGGCTAAGCCCTTTTTCATTTAATTCGTCTACAATACTTTTAAGGCCATAAGTCACAAAAATTTACAATTTGTGAAATTTGGTAGCGGCTTATATTCTATGACGATAACTGTTTTCTGTGAAAATGGGCGAAATCGGTCGAAAATGAAAAAATTCCATAGTTCTGTACCAAAAATGAAAAAAGAGATGAAACATGGTAATTGTATTGGTTTATTGACGCAAAATATAACTTTTGAATAAACTTTGTAAAAGGTGTGACACCTACCATATTAAGTAGAAGAAAATGAAAAAGTTCTGCAGGGCGAAATGAAAAGCCCTTGGAATCTTGGCAGGAATACTGTTCGTGGTATGATATATATAAATAAATTAGCGATAGCCGACAGATGATGTTCTAGGTCACCCTGGTCCACATTTTGGTCGATATGTCGAAAACGTCTTGATATATACATCTAAGGGCCAGTACCTTTTAAAACCCGCATTAATACCTTTAATTTGATACCCATATCGTACGAACACATTCTAGAGGCACCTCTGGTCCACCCTTATTGCGATATCTCGAAAGGGGTCCACCTATAGAACTAAGGCCCACTACGTTTTAAATAATCATTAACACCTTTCATTTGGTACCCATATCGTACAACACACATTCTAGAGTCACCCCTGGTCCACCTTTATGACGATATCCTGAAATTGCGTCCACCTATAGAACTACGGCGCACTCCCTTTTAAAATACCTTTATTGCCTTCCATTTGAAACCCATGTCATACAAACACATTCCAGGGTTACCCTAGGTTCATTTTGCTAAATGGTGATTTTCCCTTATTTTGTATCCAAAGCTCTCAGATGAGTGTGTAATGTTCGGTTACACCCGAACTTAGCCTTCAGTACTTGTCTTAATCTTAATATCTTGTACATGAATATAGAAAGCATAAGGAACAAAACAAATCAACTTAATGACATTGTTGACGAAAAGAGGAATATGGGTAAACCAATTCATATAATAGCACTTAGCGAAATTTGGATATAAAGTAACGAAAATAAGTATTTTAGTGTTCCGAACTACAGTGCTTATTTCGCAAACAGAGAAACTATTCGAGTAGGTGGTTGCTTGGTTTTTGTACATGAAAGCATTAACTCTACTTTAGTTTCTTCTCTAGAATATGAGTATAGTAGCTTTCTAACAATAAAATTAATTAAATTTGGTTTACACATAACATGCGTATATATAAATTGTGCTTTAGATACGGCATCTTTTTATCAGTTTCCTTGAAAACGAAGTTTTGAAATATAAAAGCTCTATTATAATTGGTGATTTCAATTTAGACTTGCTAAATAATAATAATGAAACTGTTAACTACCTTAACACATTCTACAGTAACGGCGTCATTTGCTTGAATAGTCTATGTCGAGAAATGTTTACAAGAAAGAAAAATTCCATTGGCAGTATAATTGATCACGTTTTATCAGATAAGTTGAGCTATAATTATTTCTTTTCCCTGGAAGATAATCCGATTTCAGATCACAGATTAATATACATTGACATAGAGATGAACCAAAAATTTATTAAAGATAATGATGTTAGACTACTGGAGGTATTTGACTATAGTGCCTTTGAAAATACTGGTGCGACCAATGAAATCATACAAAGCTCTTCTTTTACTGATTTCTATGTCTCTTTTTCAAATTGTATAAAACAACTATCAACTACCCGGCTTACTTCGTTACGCCGCACAGTGTAACTTTTTTCACTTTTAGGATGCCAAAAATCCAAAAAACAATGTTCTGCAATCTCAAAAATGTTTTGACATGCAACAGATTAATCACCAACTGTTAAGAAAATGTATACACAACAAAGTAAAAAACCCACGATCACCATGATAAGCATTATGAAACTTGGATAATTGAAACAAGTGTAAAATACTTTTCACAGTCCAAAATTTTTGACCAAATTTGTGGCCACGTGGTGGATTTTTCGATAACTGTTTTGACTTCAAACTATTTAACTATTTAACATACTTGGATCGTTTACAACAGCATTGGCAGGTTTCAACCACGTAGGCATTTTTTATACTCAGTTGAGCAGAGCTCACAGAGTATATTAACTCTGATTGGATAACGGTTGGTTGTAAAGGTATAAAGGAATCGAGATAGATATAGACTTCCATATATCAAAATCATCAGTATCGAAAAAAAATTTGATTGAGCCATGTCCGTCGGTCCGTCCGTCCGTTAACACGATAACTTGAGTAAATTTTGAGGTATCTTGATGAAATTTGGTATGTAGGTTCCTGGGCACTCATCTCAGATCGCTATTTAAAATGAACGATATCGGCACCTCTCCGAGCCGTTCGAAACTAAACGAGGTTTCAGACAGGGTGACCCTCTATCGTGCGATTTCTTTAATTTGATGCTGGAGAAAATTATACTAGCTGCAGAACTTAACCGCACTGGAACAATATACTATAAAAGCGTGCAATTACTGGCATATGCTGATGACATTGATATCATCGGCCTAAACACCCGCGCTGTTAGTCCTGCTTACTCCAAGCTGGAGAAAAAAGCGGTAAAGATGGGTTTGATGGTGAATGAGGACAAAACGAAGTACCTGCTGTCATCGAGCAAAGAGTCAGCGCATATGCGCCTTGGCAACCACGCTACTGTTGGCAGCCATAATTTCGAAATAGTAAAAGACTTCGTTTATTTGGGAACCAGCATCAACATTAGCAACAACATCAGCACTGAAATCCAGCGAAGAATCAATCTTGAAAATAAATGCTACTTTGGACTAGGTAGGCAATTGAAAAGTAAAGTCCTCTCTCGGCGAACGAAAATCATACTCTACAAGTCACTTATCGTACCCGTCCTGCTATATGGGGCAGAAGCATGGACCATGACAACAGCAGATGAAGCGGCTTTGGGAGTGTTCGAGAGAAAAGTTCTTCGAAAGATTTATGGACCTCTACGCGTTGGCGATGGCGAGTACCGAAGAAGATTTAATGATGAGCTGTACGAGCTATACGCAGACATCAACATAGTCCAGCGAATTAAAACGCAGCGGCTGCGCTGGCTAGGCCATGTTATGCGAATGAAAGATGATGCTCCGGCCAAGAAAGTGTTTCTATCGGAACCCGCCTATGGAAGCAGAGGTAGAGGGCGGCCCCCACTCCGTTGGAAGGACCAGGTGGAAAACGATTTAAACTCCCTTGGTGTGACCAATTGGCGCCGGTTGGCGGAGCGAAGGAGCGACTGGCGCGCCTTGTTGGACGGCCATAACCGTTTAGACGGTTAAGCGCCAATTAAGTAAGTAAGTAAGTAATATCGGACTATAACCACGCCCACTTTTTCGATATCGTAAATTTCGAAAAATCGAAAAAGTGGGATAATTAATTACCAAAGACGGATAAAGCGATGAAACTTGGTAGGTGAGTTAAAATTATGACGCAGAATAGAAAACTAGTAAAATTTTGGACAATGGGCGTGGCACCGCCCACTTTTAAAAGAAGGTAATTTAGAGGTTTTGCAAACTGTAATTTGGCAGTCGTTGAAGATATGATGATGAAATTTGGCAGGAACGTTACTCTTATTACTATATGGCCGAAATTCGAGTATGACCACGCCCACTTTTTCGATATCGAAAATTTCGTAAAATGAAAAAAATGCCATAATTCTATACCAAACACGATAAAAGGGATGACATATGGTAATTGGATTGGTTTATTGGCGCAAAATTTAACTTTAGAAAAAAACTTTGTAAAATGGGTGTAACACTTACCACATTTAGTAGAAGAAAATGAAAAAGTTTTGCAAGCGAAATCAAAAGCCCTTGGAATCTTGGCAGGAATACTGTTCGTGGTATTACATATATAAATAAATTAGCGGTACCCGACAGATGATGTTCTGGGTCACCCTGGTCCACATTTTGGTCGATATCTCGAAAACGTATTCACATATACAACTACCACCACTCCCTTTTAAAGCCCTCATTAATACCTTTAATTTGATACCCATGTCGCACAAACACATTATAGAGTCACCCCTGGTCCACCTTTATGGCGATATCTCGAAAAGGCGTCCACCTATAGAACTAAGGCCCACGCCCTTTTAAAAAACTCATTAACACCTTTCATTTGATACCCATATCGGACAAACAAATTCTAGCGTCACCCCTGGTCCACCTTTACGGCGATATCTCGAAAAAGCGTCCTCCTATAGAACTAAGGCCCACGCCCTTTTAAAATACTCATTAACACCTTTCATTTGATACCCATATCGTACAAACAAATTCTAGAGTCACCCCTTGTCCAACTTTATAGCGATATCTCGAAAAGGCGCCCACCTATAGAACTAAGGCCCACGCCTTTTTAAAATACTCATTAACACCTTTCATTTGATACCCATATCGTACAAACAAATTCTAGAGTCACCCCTGGTCCACCTTTATAGCGATATCTCGAAAAGGTGTCCACCTATAGAACTAAGGCCAACTCCCTTTTAAAATACTCATTAACACGTTTCATTTGATACCCATATGGTACAAACAAATTCTAGAGTCAGCTCTGGTCCACCTTTATGGCGATATCCTGAAATGGCGTCCACCTATAGAACTATGCCCCACCCCCTCTTAAAATACTCTTTAATACCTTCCACTTGATACACATGTCATACAAACACATTCCAGGGTTACCCTAGGTTCATTTTCCTACATAGTTATTTCCCCTTATTTTGTCTCAATAGCTCTCAACTGAGTATGTAGTGTTCGGTTACACCCGAACTTAGCCTTCCTTACATGTTTTTTTTGTTTTAGAAAGCCACTAAAAGTTTGGTAAACTTAAAAAAATTTTCGTTTTCAATAGAATAAAACTTGCCTGATTCCGCTAAATTCCATTGAACGAATAAATACAAATTAAAGGGAATTTCATATAGTTTCAGATAAATAAAGCCATGGCGAAATTTGTTGTTTTTCTTTGTAATCGCCAACTTAAGGTCTCTATGCCGTCGCTCACGTATGAAGCGAAGTGACCTAACAATGGAATGTCCTCAATTCAAGTCTACAATGCTAGATTCCAAAAAGCGACAGTTATACGTGAAATGGTAAAAACCCAGAAAATGGAAACTTGTGCACTGAATAGCCTTCATTGTTTATCATATGAGTTTTCCCATAGTTAACGAGTTGTGCATTTATCCCATCAACTTATGTATGCACGCCTACCTGAGGGTCGTCTGTTATGGGTGATACTTCTAAGCAATTGAGTACTTGGGGAATATACATATGTATGTATATATCACATAAACGGCTGAGCTCAGGCCAAGGGGGTCACTGCTGGCGGACAGTGAACGGCCTATTAATTAGGTTAGCTGCTAATATCTAATAAGCAGCCTTCGACCAAGAGGGGCTGGCGAGGAGGGTTTGGCTTAAAAGGCCTAAAACATCCTGAGAACTTCCAGTAGCAGGGCGAGTAGATGCCGCCCTGAATTAAGCATCCACAGCCCAGTACGGGGTTGCTTCGAGGGAATACCTACCTAAGATAGGGAGGCAACTATACGACGTGGGATACACACTCAGGAAGGTAAAGAGGTAAATTATTTGTAAATTTAAGGTGATTGTCACATGAAGACTAAGCCCAGTAAGGTCATAATTAAGGTATACTGGAAACAACGACTTGGATATGTTTGTTAATGGGTGGCGAATGCGGCATTCGGAAATCTCAGTACACGGCTTGACACAACGTCGAAATGACTTTCCGGTTAATGTTCGTTTCCGTCCCGTTAAAACCTTGGCAGGCCTTGGGGTACGTTCAAAGTCCGTCATCATTAAGTTGGTGGTGCAGGTTCGGTTGAGATCCTCACGATTAATACTGATCTGGCTCCGAACGCAGTCTTCATGAGGGACTGCGTCAACCTTCACGTGGCCTCCCTGCCTTCGCATAGACAACCACGGGATCTATATAGGTAACTGCACACTCGGACCAAGATGGCGGCCTCAGGTGGGGACCCAATTAAATAAATTATGAGCAACAACAATACTAAAATACCACCAATTTTACGTTACGAATAAAAACAAAGAACAAAACATAAACAAAATATATAAGACTGCCGTATTTGTACCTGGTTTGTCTAACCGAATAAAAAATTCAAACATGTATGAAAAGGAAAAATTTCAAATCGCGTTCCAGTATAAAAATACCCTAAAACAAATATACAGCAATACAAAAAGGAAAATGGAAAAATACGAGAAATCCGACGTAATATACAAAATTAAATGTAATGGCGACGGGTCCCACTTATGCAACAAAGTATATGTGGGTACTACTAAATCAAAACTAAAGACAAGGATTTCCGCTCACAAATCGAACATCAAGAATCGCGACCACTCTAACCACAACAGAACAGCTTTATCGCAACATTGCAAGACCACGGGACCCTCTCCGGACTTAGAGAATGTTACAATATTGCAAGAAGAAAAACAATATTCCAAGCGGTACACTCTCGAAATGTTACATATTATCAATACATCTAATGACATACGCATGAATTTTAAGAGCGACACCGACAACATCGCTCACGCATACAGACATTTGGTAATGAACAGAAGTTAGCAACAATAATGCTGAGGGTGTCCAATAAGTTAATATATACGTTGTTGTTAGCAGATATTTTGTTTCTTATTACTGTTTATTATTTGTATACATCTTTGTTTTCTGTTTATGATATTCTATGTTCTTTACTGAAATTTTAGATTAGTCGACAAGGTGCATTCACAAGTGTACGTGTTAGATTATGTTGGTGCATTTATGGTTTTTATAGAAAAATGTATTTTTTACAGCCCTGAAGATGATTTCTAATTGAAATCGAAATGTCGACAAAATAATTAATACAACATATATATGTGGCCTAGAGCTCGGAAATTCTTCTTGATATAACTTTTGAATCGCCGAAAATAAAAATAAAAACCACCACAATTATGGAACGGAGAGCACACCGTAACAAAAAAAATACAGTATACATTTACAGACGTGTTAAAGATAAATACGACATAGAAACCAACAAGTATACAAAACGTTATCGCCAAAATACACAGCAACTCACAAAGCTGTCTCAATCCATAAAGTTTCTAGTGAGCTGCAGAAAAAGTGGTGTCATACCCAACTTCATTAGCAATGCTACCAAGAACATCTCGTACATTTTAAAATGTAACACCAACAATGAGAGAAGATCACAAACTCAATAGGAACGTACTTGGCTACTGAGCAGAAAAAACTAATAAATCTTATTATTAAAATTAAGCATGATCTACAAAAACAAAAAGGAAGAAAGGTAAATAAATTAAACAATAGATTACAAATAAAGCTTAACGCGGAGGATTCTAAGGTATTTTTCGATAGTGAAAGAGTATTGTCTCAAAACCTCAGAGCCAATATTAGAAAAATACAAATAAACAAATTTGAGAGGCTCAAAGACAAACAAACCCAATTACTTAACACACAAAATGTACCCGAGTGGTTTCACAATACCACAAATATTAGTATACCGACGGATGTGCAGTGGATTCTCTCCTTGGGACCGAAATACTCCATACCAACAACTAATAAAGAATTTCCCTTAGTTAAGCTTATCGCAGACGGCGAAGATTTATACAGACGGTCAAAGACAAAGAGCAACATGAGATTGAGAGGAACAATTTGACTACATTAATACGAGACCACCTCAATAGAACAAATATTAGCGTGCTTGATAAATATATTTTAGATACCTTACAAACGACAAAGAAATTCTTTTTCCAAAAGGAGCTTTTCGGCCGATAAATAAAAAGACAAAAACTTTTGTTTTTTCTTATTCTCCTACGCGTTTCGATGTTTTTTATAACATCTTCATCAGGGAGTCTGGTTTATTCTAATAAAACATAAAACGAAAAAACAAACATTAAAAAGTTATTAATAACTAACATCAAGCAATAACATATTTTCCAACAGTTCACTTAAATTTAACATAATACAATAACATTTGAACTGCAATTTAGTCTTTAGACGTAACATTTAACATAAAACGTTTACCTTTAACATAAAATGTTTCCTTTATGTTAAATGTTACGTCTAAAGACTAAATTGCAGTTCAAATGTTATTGTATTATGTTAAATTTAAGTGAACTGTTGGAAAATATGTTATTGCTTGATGTTAGTTATTAATAACTTTTTAATGTTTGTTTTTTCGTTTTATGTTTTATTAGAATAAACCAGACTCCCTGATGAAGATGTTATAAAAAACATCGAAACGCGTAGGAGAATAAGAAACAACAAAAGTTTTTGTCTTTTTATTTATCGGCCGAAAAGCTCCTTTTGGAAAAATTAATAAAAACTATACTCTGGCCCAAAATCACTAATAACAAAGAAATTCTTCAAACAAAATAGCCATCTGTTAGTTCTCAATGGAGACAAAGGAAACGCAACAGTTGTAACGGTAAAATCCGATTATGATAGAAAATTGCAAACATTGGTTAACGATATTTCCTCATACCGTGTTTTAAAACGTGATCCCACTAATAAATTGCAAGATAGGAATAACGAGATCGTAGAAAAACTGTTTAAAAACCAAATGATAGATGTAAAAGAAAAATATAACCTAAAGAGCAGAACGGCCAATGCGCCCAGATTGTATGGGCTACCAAAGATCCACAAAGAAGGAATTCCACTTAGACCTTTATGTTCGTCCGTTAATTCTCCGTCGTATAATTTGTGTAAATACGAGTTTAATGTCCTGAAAAATATCACTAAAGATTCCAAGTACAATGTTCAAGACGCGATTGAGTTCAAGAATAAGATTAAAAATACATATATTTATGACGATGAGAGTCTGGTATCGTTTGATGTTATGTCCCTGTTTCCTAGTATCCCAGTAGACCATGCCATAGAGATCATATCGTCCAAATGGGACCAAATAAAACCCCACACAACTCTTAATAAAGAGCTATTTTTAAGTGTTGTACGCTTCTGTATAAAAGATAACAGATACTTTAAGTACAACAACAAAGTTTACGAACAACGATCGCGTATGCAAATGGGTTCACCAGCATCACCGGTAATAGCCGATATAGTAATGGAGGAATAACTATTGAAATTTGAGGAAAAATCACGGCACAAACCTCGTCTCCTCACAAAGTACGTTGACGATTTATTCGCTATTGTGAAAACCGATTCCCTTGAAGAAATGTTGGGCCTCTTTATCTCATTTCATGACTCAATAAAATTCACATCTGAGATGGAAAATAATGGAATGTTGCCGTTTCTGGACACGGTAGTAATAAGAAATAACAACCACCTAACCTTCGACTGGTATAAAGAGCCTACAGCTTCCGGGAGGTTAATAAATTTTAACCCGAAACATGATAGGAGTATAATAATAAACACTGCCAAAAATTTTGTCAGGCGAGTTCTCTATCTGCGATACAATATATCACCCGAAAAAATATAAGCATCATCAAAAAAATACTTCGAAACAACGAGTTTCCGATCCGCCTTTTTAATGGTTATATCCACCAATTTTACGCTACGAATAAAAACATAGAACAAAACATAAACAAAATATATAGGACTGCCGCATTTGTACCTTGTTTTTCTAACCGAATAAAACATTCAAACATGTATGACAAGGAAAAATTTAAATCGCGTTCCAGTATAAAAATACCCTTCAACAAATATACAGCAATACAAAAGCAAAATCGAAAAATACAAGAAATCCAACGTAATATAAAAAATTAAATGTAATGTATGTGGGTACTACTAAATCAAAACTAATGACAAGGATTTCCGCTCACAAATCGAACATCAAGAATCGCGACCACTCTAACCACAACAGAACAGCTTTATCGCAACATTGTACACTCTCGAAATGCTACATATTATCAATACACCTAATGACGTACGCATGAATTTTAAGAGCGACACCGACAACATCGCTCACGCATACAGGCATTTGGTAGAGAAGAAGAAGAGAAGCTAGCAACAATAATGCTGAGGGGGTCCAATAAGTTAATATATACGTTGTTGTTAGCAGATATTTTGTTTATTATTACTGGTTATTATTTGTATATATCTTTGTTTTCTGTTTGTGGTATACTCTGTTCTTTGCTGAAATTTTAAATTGGTCGACAAGGTGCATTCACAAGTGTAAGTGTTAGATTATGTTGGTGCATTTGTGGTTTTTATAGAAAAATGTATTTTTTGCAGCCCTGAAGACGATTTCTATTTGAAATCGAAATATCGACAAAATAAATAAATACAACATATATGGTATAATTAATTGCATTTTTATTACTAATATATATGTGTGGCCTAGAGCTAGGAAATTATTTTTGATATAACTGTTGAAAGGCCGAAAATAAAAATAAAAACAACAACAACCATACTAAAATAAAAAACCAAACACAGGAGAATGAATTGGCGTTCAATCCATTCGTAGGAAGGAAGCTAGCTCGCTCTCCAGAAGGGCGTTGCCAATCGGCTGGGGGCCTTAACAATTCGTCGCAAGTGGTAACGAAACCCAAAGGAGCGGAGGCCGAAAGCAAGCACGGAGCATTGTCGCCGGGTGCTACACCGAAGCTTTGCAAAAAGAGATTCGACAGCAAGGCTCAAACGGGCACTCCAACATTAAGTGAGCTAATTAAGCAGTCGTCAGCTGCGTAAAACCAGAAAACCCCCCTGAAGAAAAAAATAATACCAAGCTAGGCAAGGCGATTGAGGACTTGATGCAGTTCTTCATAGGACGTAATAATATACACGCGGAAATCAAGCGCTTGGCCTCCGTAATAAAAGTGCTGTACATCGAGTCGGCCCTAGAGGTAAAGAATTTAGAACATAAACTGCGTGCAAGCTAATGTGTCAAGGATAGAAGTCCATCACCCCCCGGAAAGCGACCGAGGAATAATTCGTACTCGACCAAGGAGAACAACGTGGTAAAACCCACTACTACACTAAAAGATGTCTTGCCAGGGCACGTGGGTGGTCACAAAAGACGACAAGAAATGCAGGAGAAGACGGAGCGGAAAGAGGAAACTACAGCCCAAAAGACGGGAGAGTGGCAGTTAGCTAAAACTAAGAGCAAGAAAAAAGCACTTAAGGCTAGGCCGGATGCAAACATCATTTCCAAGGCGGGGGATGCGACGTACGCCGACATATTGCATAAAGTGAGAAGATATGACGAATTAAAATCCCTGGGTGATGACGTCCAAACGATTAGAAGAACGGCGAAAGGAGAGCTGTTACTAGAGTTTAAAAAATCGCAAGATGGGAAAACAAGCGCGTACCAAGCAGAAATTGAAGCGGTACTAAAGGACTCGGCTAAAGTTATAACAATGTCCCAAATGGTCACACTACAGTGCAGAGATATCGATGAGATTACTACGCCCGAGGAGATTTGCAACGCCCTCCACCAGCAATGCAACATCAAACTTCCAGATGTGACTGCCATAAAAACATACGCACAGGGTACAGTGGTACGAAATCGGCACTTATAAGCTTTACAGCGGATGATGCCAAGGCGGTTCTTAATACGCAAGAAATCCGGGTAGGATGGGTTTCCTGCCGAATTAGAGAGCTAGAGAAAGAGAAACGCTATTATAGGTGCTGGGGCTACGGGCATATACCTCAGAAATGTAAGGAGACTGTATATAGTCTGTGCAGGAAATGGGACCAGGAAGGTCATAAGGCTGCAAGTTTCGAAAATGCACCGAAATGCGCGCCATGTGGGGACAACATTCAGCAGGCAGTTTTAAATGGCCATAACGAGAGGGCAACAAAATGACTGTCTCATGAGGGTACTGCAGCTCAATTTAAACCATTGCGAGGCAGCCCAAGAGCTATTACCCCAAACAGTCTATGAAGGAGGATGTGACATAGTGGTACTTTTTGAACAATACTAAAATCGCCAGGAGCAGGGTTGGCACTCAGATTCGGCAGGGAAAGTCCCAATTTGGGCACCAGGGAAATTTCTCCCATAGGAAAATATGACGCCAGCGGTAGCAGGATTCACGTGGGCAAAATTCAACGGTATATTCGTCTTCAGTTGCTATGCCCCTCCGAGCACGATCATCGCCGAGTTCGAAGACATGATATACGGGATCACCATCGAAGCACGAGTTAAACACCCGCTTTTAGTGTGTGGAGACTTCAATGCATGGTCATCTGTGTGGGGAAGTAGACGAACCAACGAAAGAGGGAGAGTTCTTCTCTTCTTAAGCCTTACTTCTTTGAGGCTAGAACTCCTAAATGAACCAGGGATATATACCTTCGATACAGGTACAAGAACATCCATTATAGATATCACCTTCGCTAGCATCGAAATAGCAAGACGAGCTGCTCGAAACACCACGAGCGGTAGCAGCAAGACATCGACAAAGTAGGAAATGGAAACAGCACCTTTTCGACCCAAAAAAATATTTGACATTATCTGGAAGGACGTCATAGTACGAGAATCGCATGCGGAAAACCAGTCGGTTCAAATCACTAAGTTGCTATGTATGGCATCTAATGCTGCCATGCCCAGAAGTCGCGGAACAGCACAGCGCACTCCGGTATATTGGTGGAATGACGAAATTGCGGAATAGCGCAGAAAATGTCACAACACACGAAGAATAGCGCAGAGGGCACGCTCGATATGCGGAGTTACACAGCACCTATGTCGCACAAAGAAAGGCACTCAAAAATGCTATTAAAAAGAGTAAGAAGTTAGGGAACTGCTGGATAAAGTCGACCTAGATCCTTGGGGATTAGCCTACAGAACTGTGATGGCCAAAGGTAAAGGACCGATATCACAGCAACCTACGTGCCCGATACAGATGAATACTATTGTTGAAACACTTTTCCCGGCGCAAGATCGCTGGACTTATCCAAGCGAGGATCTAGAAAGTACGTAAATTCCGCAAATTACAGAGCAAGAGGTGCTGGACGCTGCAAAAAGAGTTGCTGATGAAAAATCCCCGGGACCCGACGAAGTACCAAACATAGCCCTTAAAGCCGCGATCACAACGTGGTAAACAGCCGGACCAACCATCCTCATATAGGCCACTTTGTATGTTGGATTCCCTAGGGAAGATTTTCGAGCGTATAATTAGTGAGCGCCTACAGCTGACTCTAGAAAGACCAGGTGGCTTATCGAATAATCAATATGGATTTCGCAAATCAAGATCCACCGTAAATGCAATACAAACAGTCGTCAATATAGTTAGAGAAGCTATCTCTGGAGGCCAAAATAAAAGGAAGTTCTGTGCACTGATTATGTTGGACATCGAGAATGCTTTTAACACTGCGAACTGGATGCAGATAATGGCAGCGCTGCAAAGCTTCGGCACACCAGCTTACTTAAGCAGAATAATAGGTAGCTATCTTAAAGACAGAGTACTTCTTTTTGACAGGGATCAAGGAGCAAAAGAGTACAAAATCACTGGAGGCGCCCCAAAAGGGTCTGTTCTCGGTCCAACGCTTTGGAATGTAATATATGACAGGGTGCTAAAGATTGATCTACCAGAAAACACGCAAATTGTGGGATATGCTGATGATATTGCAGTGCTAGTAGTGGCCAAGAACCTGGACCTGCTTCAAGCATTATGTAATGACGCCGTAGCAAGAATAAAGGAATGGCTGACCAATACGGGAGTGGAGTTGGCTAGCCAAAAGACGGAAGTGGTATTAGTAAGCTACAAACGGTCGCCGAACGAGTTAGTCTTAACTGTCGGGGATCATCAAATCACTTCAAAGGATTCCTTAAAATACTTAGGAGTGCATATTGACTTTAAGTTAACTCTCAAAGAGCATTTCAGAGCGGTGGGGGAGAAAATTGCCAAAGTTAATGGAGCTCTTATGCGAATAATGCCTAACATTGGTGGTCCGAGCGAAGCTACACGTCAGCTATTCTCCACAGTAACCAGCTCAATAATACTATACGCAGCACCAGTGTGGTATGGATCTAAACGGACCCATCAGAAATATATATTAGCAGCGTACCGACTTGCTTCTTTAAGAATTGCAACTGCTTATCGGACGGTGTCCGACGACGCGATCCTGGTTCTAACCCGGAAAATCCCAGTGGACTTACTGGCAAGCGAAATGGCCGATCTGTATAACACTAATATCGAGCGACCATCTGAAGAAGACAAGAAAAGAGCAAGGACACAAACAATTGCTTAGTGGCAAGAACGGTGGGAGGCCTCGAGTAAAGGGCGTTGGACTTTCACGCTAGTTTGGAACGTAGCTCAATGGAATGGGCGGAAGCACGGCGAACTGAACTACCATCTCACGCAGATTATGAGTGGAGCGGTTTCAAAGAGTATTTATGGAAGCGTGGAATAGAGGAAGATCCTCATTGCCCAATGTGTACCACGGAGTTAGAAAACGCAGAACACGTTATGTTCCACTCCCCCGTTTCCACGAGGAAAGACTCGCCTTGCATGGAGTCTTTGGGGAGGAACCTAACACGAGAAATTTAGTATCACATATGTGCAACAGGAAAGAGTGCTGAACTGCAGTGAGCAAAATGGCATTTATAGTAATGAAACGCCTGATGGGTGCTGAGAGGGAACGCAGAGAAATGCGCATGCGAAGCAGTGGCAATTAAATGGACACTCAGAGCAAAAAGCGGGAACCTGGACGCAGGGACAACAGTAGGCTCTTAGAAAATGAGAAATATGGAACGCCACCCTGAAGTAATGCGAAAGTGGTGCCGGGTGGGCGACCGTTCCAAAAAGGGGCTGTTTTTTAGTCTAAAGACACACGGTTGCTGCGACGGCAGCAATTATGGTGCCTTAGGCATTGTTCCGCCTCCCCGCAAAAAAAAAAAAAACAAAAAAAAAACGCTACCTAAAGCTCGCTCGGAGTTTGAGATCTTAGGTAGATCTTTACAACAAAGAAATGGGTAAGTCTATTTTTGTTAAGCATTAGCTGGTATTATTTTCCCGTAAAAACCCAATTTCTTATTCTATGACAAGTGATATAATAAAACGCTTGGGCTAAGACTATATAAATAGTAAAAGAAAATCGGGATTTTACAGATTATATGCTTGATGTTGAGTCATGCACTCGTGATAATTCTAAGCCGGGGAGGCCAACAAAAAACTTCTCTGAGTCATCTATGCGCACAAAAAAACGAAAAGTTAAGGAACTAATGAACAATGTCGACAATGATCTACTGCTAATGGCAGCGGAATTGAAATTACGATCATCAGGGAAATGCTGCAAAAATAATTGAGGAGTTGTCCACGGCATCACTATCGAGAGGCACTGCAATCAAAAATTCCCGACTATCGGAAGAAAATAAGAAAAGTTTGTCACCGGATCAAGCAATTGCGATGATAGTTGACTCAAACCTTTCAACATATTGTGACGAATATTAGTGACACTAAGTGATACTCCCATCACTAATCTGATACTAAGTAAATAAAGCCACTACAGCAATGGAGCAAGCTGCTACACTTGTATGTACGTAAACGAATAAATCATTACATCTACACATATGTACGTACACGCAGCAGAGAAGAGATGCATGAACACATGCAGATATCTTATCTGAGATGCTCCTAGAAGTATGCAATTGTAATTGGGGAAGTGTCGCTCACAAATACACGCGCATATGAGAGCTACACACGTGCATCTGTAGTTATAATTATATACCAGTAACTAAGTAAATTCTGGAAGCGCCTAGAAGATGCCACGAGAAAATCACAGAGTATAAAAGCACCAGCGGTAGAGGCGCTGTAATCAGTTTTTGATTAAGCACGCAATCTGTCGAGCAATAGTAGAGTTTCATTTAAGCTATCAGTCAGTTTGGTTATTAAGCAAGCTAGTTGCAAAGTGTAAGTGTTATTGTGAAGTACTTTAACAAAGGCCATTTTTCCATTATTCAGTATTGGAGTTATTTATTCAACAGTTTAGTGATTCGAACTTAGCAGAGGGTTGCAAATAAGAGGATTTGCAGTAAATTCGTTACAATATGAATACCCCTCATCCGGCAGCACACTTCAGAAGTTAACAGAAAAATATATCCTTCATATAATTGTTTAAAAAATCAAAGAATTTATGCTATACTGATAAAATAACCGTAACAGAAACCTATTCTGAAATTGAATTGCAATCCCTAATTGATCACAGCTTACGAAGATTGTGTCTTGCACAAGCAGAGGTATTGCTTTCTATACCTGAGGTTAAAGAACTAAATGCAATTATAAAATGGGAATGTGATGGAGCTGAGCATAGCTATTGCAAACAACAACTTTTGGAAGAAACCAAATCGGACACTAGTATGTTTTTCATTTCACTAGTACTACTTCAAATGCATACAATGGTTGACAAACGAAAGGTTATAGTTTGAGTAATCCTGCTCCATCGTCCACGAGATACTGCCGCCCGATAAAATGTGTTTTTACAAAAAAAAAAACACGAGATGTCATTTCAAAGGAGGAGCAATCTGTCAAGGACCAAATTTCCAGTCTTCGTCCTACAACAATTCAAACAGATAACCTAAACTTACTGGTGAAATCAACGTTTGTGCATCAGACATAACCGGCATAAACATCAATCTTTTGAAAAGATTTCATACAATACTTTCATGCATAGGATGTGGGTTTCAAATAAATTCTGAAGCTTCTGACCACTATGTGACAGAGACAAGGGTACTATATTTATCGGAATATGCCTGGTACAATATGCCAGGGAGCGTACATAAAATTCTGTTTCATTGAAAGAGTATAATCGTGTATGCTATTCTTCCTATTGGTCAACTCTCGGATGAAGCTCAAGAGTCCAGAAACAAAGATGCACGAAACTATCGTGATCTTTTCACCACAAAAAAGTCAAGAATTTGTAGTAACTTGGATTTGCTGCACAGATTGCTGATATCATCAGACCCGTTCATAAACAGTTTGCGGAAAACCCCTAGGTCAAAGTGGCGACCATTAACGAGTGAAGTTATTGGCTTATTATCTGCACCAGAGCATGTCGACGATATTGACTCAGACTAACTTTATTCCAGTTAAAATATCACTTTTTATTTATAAGTATATATTTCGATTCAGTTTTTACAAATATATGTAACTATGTTGTGTTTGACTTTGAAAACAAAATTTTTTAAATATTAATCAAAAGCCTCTAAGCTAAAGTTAAGAAATCTAAACAATTTATGTTGGCACTAGAAAATGCTTTTAAAGTAGAAAATATGATTATGTGAAATTTCACCTTATATCATAATAAATTACATTCCATTTGAAGCCATATACGCTATTCTATATTTGTACAAAATTTTAGAACATAATATTCAGAAATAAAAAAGTTATTGATTTTTATCAGAAACAGGCCTTTATTTTCCATAGTGCGCCCAAAAGACACTCCTACTTTTTATGCTCAGGGTGCTTTGCAACAGTCTATATTAGCTTTGGTAACATAACGGTTCAGCCAAATGCTCAGGGTGAAAAAAAGAATTGATTTAGCCATGTCCGTCCGTCCGTCCGTCTATCTGTACACAGGCACAGTAAATATTGAGATATCTTATTGAAATTTGATATATGGGTTCCTTGGCACTCATCACCCATCGCTATTTAAAATGAGCGAATTAGGATGATAACCACGTACACTTTTTGCATACTATATAACATTTTGGAAAACAAAAAAACCTGATTATTTAGTAAATAATGCACATAGAATATTGAAATTTGATGGTTGGACTGATGTTGAGGCTCTTGATAATAATAATTCAGTAATAATAATTCAATAAGTACAAGTGAGACTATTGTCTCTTAACGTACATCAAAATTCGGATATTTACCAACAATACAATATTTTTAATTTCTAAATTTATTTTTAATATACTGTCACGGATATTAGCATCACTAAGTTATCCCATCACTAAGGCGATGCTAAGGCCATGCCAAGCAGTATTCACTAGTGTTGGGAACTATCGAATGAATTCAACTATCGATAGTTAGTTACTGAATGATTTTAATTATCGAACGAATTTTTTCATTCATTCATTCATTCATTTGATTTGTTCTTTAGCTTGCCAGAAGCCAAAACAACAATTTCTGGATTGTTTTAGTTACCCCTCGGGGTAGCTAAAGAACAAACCTATATAAGACAAAAAACGTCGTGTTCCAATGAGACGTAATCCAGATACGGCTAGAGATTTAACATGCAAATGCGACAACAATGTGAACCATATGAATCAATTTGTTGTTGCATTTGTATGTTAAATTTCTATCCGTATATGGATCACGCTACATTGGAACGTAACAAAAACGTTAAATATGACTAAAATGGTGTAAATTTTGCTTCAAGTAAATAATGAAAATATTCAATTTAAATGCCTTTGTTACATGTTATGCAAAGCGCATGAATGATATGCAAATGACCTTGGTTCGCAACCCACTGAGTTTTTTGGTCTCCCCCAAACCTTCTCCCCACAGGTTTTATGCCTCTACAACACCAACAATAGGAAAGAAGGTTAATTAAAATTGATTTTTATCTGTATTATTCAAATCTGTTTCAGAGGCATTATTGATTGCCTTAACTTATACATAAGCTACTGTTTTTTTTTTTTTTCCAAAATTCAGGTCACGTTTAATTAATATAAAAATTGCACATTAAATTTCACTTATAAAAGAAACATAAAACAAATATTTCAAGCACTTAAATACTAAAAGTCGGTATAGTTGTTCTAGCCAAAATCGGATGGTGCATGAGGGTCTATATTAAATTTTCGCCGCAGAGATGGCAACTGAATGTGTTATTAAACCCCTAAAAAAATTGATTGTAAAGTAAATAATACAAGTATGTACATCGAGTTGACATGAAAAATACCTTCAATGTTTAAATTGCTGTTCAAAAATATTATCATATCTAGTTTATCTCCTTTAAGTCGGTTTCTCCTGTCGTTAATTATTTGCCCTGCTTTCGAGAAAACTCGTTCTGACGGAACCGATGTTGCGGGTATACATAAATATTTTTTCGAAAGCATATATAGTTCCGGAAATGTTGACTGGCTACGATTCCAATAGTCTAGGGGATTATTTGAGCGATCAACAAAATGTTGCCTTAGATATTGCTCCAACTGAATATTTGCATTGACATTGGGCGCGTTTTGACAAATTGTTTTTGCTTCAGCAACTCTTTCATCGAGAAGGTGCCAGAGAGATACTTCGCTTTTATCGACCGATACTTGCGTTTTGTTGCCGTATTAGGGAAGTTACTTCTTCCACTAGCCATTTTGTTGTATTATTTGCATTAATTTCATTACCGAACGCAATTTTTTTAAACCTAGGATCTAGGAATGTTGATTTGGCGCACAATTTTTCAGACTCCAACTGCCCTAATCGTCTCCAAACTAGCTCTAACAATCTGCTCTTCAAACTTTCTCCCTCTACAGTTTTCATTTTGCGATTTCGTACTGCGTATTGAAGACCTCTGATTAGGGGCACTACCAGTGACATCGTGGGATAATTTTCCCTGACAATTCGGTTGTCATGGCCTCTACGGGCTTGAAAAGATTAGTGTAGTCCAACAATGTTTCCCATTCTGATGAATTGAGGCAATCGGGAGCATTTGGTAAAGAAGTTATTATGGCAGAGAGTGGTTCTTTTACCAAGCATATGCGCTCCATCATTATAAGGGTGGAATTCCACCGGGTAGGGACATCTTGTTTTAACCTCAGTTCAGTAACGCCCATTTGCTTTTGAATATTTTTTAATTTTTCCGTCGCTTGAGAACTATGGTTAAAGTAAGTGACTATGGCACGACACTTGGTTATGAGCACAGTAACTTGTGGAACAGCTTTGATGGCATCAATTACACATAAATTTAATGTGTGCGCTACACATGGGTGGTGGTGTTTCTGTAGCACTTCAATTACAGCCTTTTTAATATTAGCTCCGTTATCACTTACTACAGTAATTATTTTGTCAAAAACGGACCACTCATCAAATATTAACTTCAATTCTGTAGCTATATTTTGGGAGGTATGATTTCCTAAGATTTCCTTTGTTGATAAAACTGCAGAAATCATTTTGTTATCCCGAACGAAATGACTAGTAACTGACAAAAAAGATTTTTGACTATCAGAAGTCCACATATCAGTTGTAACTGAAATATGTGTTACAATGTTGAGCAAGTAATGCAGTTTCTTTCTTACTTCATTGTATTTAAAAGGTAGCATTGTATTTGATAAAACTTCTCTGTTTGGC
This sequence comes from Eurosta solidaginis, assembly GCF_040869045.1. Classification (NCBI taxonomy): domain Eukaryota; kingdom Metazoa; phylum Arthropoda; class Insecta; order Diptera; family Tephritidae; genus Eurosta; species Eurosta solidaginis. Next base: position 89,088,469 of record NC_090320.1, read on the forward strand.
AAGGAATATAATGGCTGAAGCTTTTTGGTATATTTTACAAATCCTACATTGTCAACTATGGAAAGCGGCTGCAAGTCTTTTGTAAGCATCTTTAAAAGAGATTCATCAATATTATTTTTTTTTCTTGCTCTGAGAGCTCAGAACGTGTGCTGGTAACAAATAATTTTGTTTGAACAGTCCTTCTCAAACATCCACTATTGGAAATGTCTTGTTGTTGTTGTTGTTGTAGCAATGCTCGCCCCACCTAATAGCCGCGACCGATCACAAATTGTCATCAATATCCTCTAACGGGAGTCCAAGGAAACTTGCCGTTTCAACAGGGGTGGACCATAAGGAAAGGGGTGTTAGAGGCGTTGGTTCCACATTACAATTAAAGAGATGGTTGGTGTCATGTGGGGACACATTGCAAGCGGGGCATACATTTTGTATGTCGGGGTTGATTCTGGATAGGTAAGAGTTTAACCTGTTACAGTATCCAGAACGAAGTTGAGCAAGAGTGACACGCATTTCCCTGGGGAGTATGCGTTCCTCTTCTGCGAGTTCTGGATATTTTTCTTCAAGTACTGGATTCACCGGGCAATTCCCGACATAAAGGTCCGACGCCTGTCTATGGAGTTCACCAAGTACCTGCTTGTGTTTTTTCGCTTCATACGGCTGGGTTCTCAGGTGCCGTATTTCCTCAAAATGCTTACGGAGATGACTCCTTAGGCCCCTAAGCGGTGCTGGTTCGTCAATCAGATGTCTGTTGGGATGCCCAGGTTTCTGGGTATTCAACAGAAACTGTTTGGTCAACATCTCATTTCTCTCCCTGATGGGGAGTATTGGAAATGTCTTCGGTAGGTACTGTTAACGAACTGCGCGCTGCGCTCCCTGCAGTAGTTGACGAAAGAGAAGTGGAACTACGTTCCTCTTCTGAAATTACTGGCGCTATTTCTCCTGAAGTTAGATTCCTATGTTCTGAGGAAGACGGATGCTTACAGCGTAGATGGTCATTTAAATTTGATGTGTTGCCAGAAATTTTAAAATTTTTCTTTGCATATATGGCATTTAACTTCATTGCCATTTTTGGTAAAAAAACTCCCAAACAGAAGATCTCTTCAATCCAGGCCGCATTATAAATATCTACACAAATTAAACCGTTAAAATCACTTCCTCAGTTAAAAATATTTAATAATTACCACGCTTAAAACGTTTGTCGATTAGGTTGACGTATGCTAAATTTATTTTAATATCTTTTTAACACTGATATATACACAGCAAAAATTTAAATAGAACGAACGATTCGAAGAAATACTAATGAGCGAATCATTCATACCAAAAACTAGTAGTTCGATAAAATAGTAACGAACGAATCATTCATACATAAAACTAGTAACTCGAAAAAATAGTAGTGAACGAATCATTCATGCCTAAAACTAGTAATTCGAAAAAATAGTAATGAATGAATCATTCATACCTAAAACTAGTAACTCGAAAAAATAGTAGTGAACGAATCATTCATACCTAAAACTAGTAATTCGAAAAAATAGTAATGAACGAATTTCAAATGACTATCGAATGAATGAAAATTAGTGAACTATCGAATAACTCGATAGTTTTCATTCGATAGTTCCCAACACTAGTATTCACATCAATAATCCAATCATTATGTATCTACATAAACGAATAAATAATTGCGTCTACACATATGTACGTATACGAGCATCGGAGCGGCAATGCACAAACACATGCATATATCTTATCTGAGTTGTCACAAGAGAGAGCAATAATTTGTGCACGTAGTTGTGGCTGGCGATTTTGTAGCCGAACTAACTAGTAACTTCTGGAAATCGAAGAGCCTAGAAGTATGCTGCGTAAACTATAAAAGCGGGGCAGGCGAGTAAGAAGTAATTCAGTTTGAGTTGAGCAATCAATGAGTTATTGATTAAGCACGCGATCTGGCGGCCAATAGTAGAGTTTAATTTGAGTTATCGAAACACAAAAAAAACCTGATTATTTAGTAAATAATGCACATAGAATATTGAAATTTGATGGTTGGACTGATGTTGAGACTCTTGATAATAATAATTCAGTAATAATAATTCAATAAGTACAAGTGAGACTATTGTCTCTTAACGTACATCAAAATTCGGATATTTACCAACAATACAATATTTTTAATTTCTAAATTTATTTTTAATATACTGTCACGGATATTAGCATCACTAAGTTATCCCATCACTAAGGCGATGCTAAGGCCATGCCAAGCAGTATTCACATCAATAATTCAATCATTATGTATCTACATAAACGAGTAAATAATTGCGTCTACACATATGTACCATGTACGAATACGAGCAGCGGAGAGTCAATGCACTAACACATGCATATATCTGAGAAGTTTGAGAGCTACTGGACTAGTATATGATGTATAAAATTGTGCAATTTTAGTTATAGCTGAGAAGTTTGAGAGCTCATGGACAATGCTACTAGATTCTAGAAAAATGCGAACGAGGAAACCAAAGAGTATAAAAGGCGACAGATGTAGAGGCGCTAAAATTCAGTTAGAGTTCAGCTATCAATCAGTTTGATTAAGCACGCGATCTGGCGGCCAATAGTAGAGTTTCATTTGAGTTATCAATCAGTTTGGTTATTAAGCCAGCGAGTAGCAAAGTATAAGTGTTATTGTGAAGTACTTTAATAAAGGCCAATTTTCCATTATTCAATATTGGAGTTACTTATTCAACAGTTTAGTGATAAGAACTCAGCAGAGGATTGCAAATAAGAGGATTTGCAAGTAAATTCGTTACAATACATTATGTTAAATAAATAGATTATGAAAACTATTAAATTTGAAAAGCTTTCAAGCTGTCAAGTGCACCCTTTGAGCGTGCTACGAATAAAATAAATAAGAGTGGATATATGTAAGTGGCCTTTGTTAATAAATTGTAGTTGGATATACTCTACAAAGAACTTTACACATAGTGAATATAAATTTAGCTCTAAATCGATCAATAAAACTTAAGTTATAGTGATCGGAAAAATTTAAATATCAAAATTTTATTATGGCGCCAAATACAAGAAAAAATAAAAAAGTTCACTTAGAAAAAGTGACAACAACAAGTGAAAGTGAAGAAGTGAGAGGTGACCCCAACTTAACAAAAATAATCGAAAATATGCAAAAGCAATTCAAACTGCAAGAAAAAGCTATGAACAAAATTAGAAATTAGCAGCAAAATATCTGTGGCAATTTGAAAAAAACAACCCAATTCGAGTTAGGATAATGGCGATACATAGACTTTTATCTGAAAAGCTAACCAAAATTAACCATTGTAACTTCCTATTTTTTGTAGCAGCCATTTGGCGCTAGGGCTATGAGTAAGTAAAACAAGATTATGAAGGCAGAATATCGCTTTTATCCTAACTCGAATTAGGTTGTTTTTTCAAATTGCCACAGATATTAGTGATAGCTTTTATGCGCTCAAGAGTGAAATAGTTAGACCCTCGGAGGAGAATGAGCAAATTAAAAAAGAACTGGTGGAGCTTGAAGGTCAAAGCTCTGATGTGAAACACAAAGTGAGAACTGTTGAAAAGGATATAATTACACTTAAACAAAATAACCATAAAAATGATCTAATAATAACAAACTTGCCCAAAATGGAAAAATCAACGTGGAAGGATGTTGTAGTTGGAATAGGAAGACAAGTAAACTCCAAAGTTGATGACAGCGAAATCGTTGGAATATACCAAAATGAAAATAAAAAATTTAAAACATATCCACTGATTGTCAAAATGAGAAATGAAGAATTCAAAATGAAATGCATGGAATTCAGAAAGAAAGAGTAACTGTTTAGGCCCAAGGCCTAACTTTTACTTGATTGACGGCGCCCCTCCCTAACGTTTTAATAAGATTTCCAGCCACCCACACTCACGCCGCATTTGTGTGCATGCATGCACATGCATGCGTTTCATACGCATGCATGTGTGTGTGCAGGTTGTCAGCACCCATGCACGTATATGTGGGGGCTGTTGTGTGTGTGGCTTTTTTCCCCTCCTTAATACCAGAGGACCTTTTCGCGGCTTAGCGGTTGTCCTCAACGGCACAACCGGTCTCTTTTTCGATCGACCGCCAACCAGCACACATCGCAAGGATCACCATCGTCACTTAAAGCGCCAAGGTAATATTGTATCAACACTGTATATATTCCCATCACTCTAAATTAAAGTATTAGTTTATAACGAGGAATTCCTCTTGTGTTTTTATTTATTTCTTTTGAGCGAACCATCCACTCCAAGATCGACCCGTGTGCGCCTACCCACTGCCAGTTCCAGACGCACCCAGGCCGAACATTGGTCCTTACGCACCGGAAAAAGAACTAAAAGCCTAAAATTACAGTCCACAACGCAGCACAATTTTGCCTACTAAAAATTTATTTGCCACAGCAGATCACAGCAGCCAAAAATCGACAAGAAAAAGTTGGAGGTTTTACATTGTACATAGGTGACCAGAGCCACAGCATATTTGCCAACCACAGCACAGCACAATCAACTTTTCCAGCACAAAAACCAATAAGAAGTAAGTGTTATATTTCTTGCCACTTTTTTTTTTTGAGTGTTGTTTTTTTGCAAAATAAAGAGAAAAACCCGTGTAGTGCGCGAAAAATTAAAATCAAAAAAAGAAGTGAAAAAGTGAAGTTATTTAGTGAGCACCATTTTTCTTTCCAATTTCAAAAATTAAATCACTTGGTTTATTAATTTATTTCGATCCTTGTGATTATCTGGTCTATCCCCCCACCAGTGGTAAGGTTTTCCAGACACAACACAAGGAAGAGGGTTACCTAACCTCATTTCCGCACCATACTAAATAGTTTTGTGTTGTTGTTTTTTTGCACATCACAAACACGAAATTGAGTTCAATTTAATTAATTAATCCGGTGCTCACTTCACTTTTTAAACACTATTTACACTTTTTTTTGCGCTTGTTTTGCAATATCGCACGCATTTTTTCACTTTTTCAAAAATACACCCATTATCTGTGGAGGTGGCGAGTGGTCCCCCTTTTTTGTTGTTGCCGCTGAGACAAAAAGTCTGTAAATTAAACCTTTTGCGGTTGTCGCTGCTGTGACAAAAAGTCCATAAAGTAAACCCTTTTCGTTGTCGCTACTCTGACAAATTCTGCAATAAACAAAATAAATAATAAACTTCGAATTTCAGTAGTGTTTATTTACGGCTGGGCAGGTATTTTTACTCTAAAGCGTTCCATTTCTATAATCGGCAATTTTCTCGTTAATAAACGTAAATAAAACAATGGAAACCTACATCCGTTTAGCAGAATCAATCGCAGAGTTTGATAAAGATTACAGCCTTATTCCGGAGAGCGACCATAGCAAACACACCCTTGCAATACAGCAGGAAGAGTTGCGGCTCTTGTGGAAGAAGGTAAAGTCTGCGTTTGATTCGCTATTGGGATCTGATGAGGTGTCAGCGGATGACGTTATGGCGATCAGAAAGAAGCAAAAGGCAGCATACGCAATCTACGTGCGATGTTCAGCGTCTATATCTGCTGAGGCAGAAAAATACAAGAAGGATGAAAAGAACGTCAACCCTGAGCAAGAACCTCATGGGCATAAAATTCGCCTCCCTGCTTGCGATACGGAAGTTTTTAAAGGGGATTATCTGTCTTGGCCAACTTTTCGCGACCTTTTCACGGCAATTTATATAAACAATTCCAGCTTGAAAGGGGTGGAAAAGTTATTCCATCTCAACAACAAAACGCAGGGCGAAGCAAAAGATATCGTTAAAAAATGCCCCCTCACAAATGAAGGTTTCGAGATGGCCTGGAAAAACTTGTGTGAAAGATACGAAAACAAACGTATCTTAGTTAACACACAACTACAAATTTTATTTAACTTAAAAAAGGTAGAAAGTGAGTGTGGCAGTTCAATAAAAAAGCTGCAAAATGATATAAATAATTGTATTTCGTCCCTCAAATGCCACAAAATTGACACTTCCAATTGGGATGCAATCCTGACCTATCTATGCTCAACCAAGTTACCAGAGAGCACGCTGGCTCTTTGGGAGCAAAGTATAGACCATAAAATGGACATATCCAAGTGGGAGGATATGGATAAATTCCTGTCTAATCGGTTTCAGACACTTGAAAGAGTGTCTGGTTTTACAGGGCATGCCACTTCGAAAGTGCAAAAACCAAACGCGTCGCGACAATCAACGGAAACCCCTACGAAAAGACTTGGTGCTTTTCAAACGAAAGTATCCAAGCAAACAATAAAATCAATTTGTAAAATGTGTAAATCCCCTGAACACAGATTACGCAACTGTTCACGCTTCTGCGACTTAACCCCAGTAGAAAGGATTAAATTTATAAAATCCACAAGTGGCTGCCTGAATTGCTTATCCCCAGGACACACCGTGACGAAGTGCACCAGTTCCTACAACTGTTCCAAATGCCACTCTCGTCACCACACGCTCCTGCATGCGGATACATCTCAACACACGGCTGTACGCAATCCTTTCAAAGATGCGGATAATAGCCCAACAACTTCGGCACAGGCGCGACAATCTGCGAACCAGCATGTAAAATCCTGTCATGCCAATTCCAGCACAGGCGTGCTATTAGGAACTGCTCGCGTACACATTCGCCATAATGGTACCGACTTCTCCGCACGGGCATTAATTGATTCAGGGTCTGAATGTTCCTTTATAACTGAAAGACTGAAACGCAGAATCAATTTGCCAGCGAGAAAAATGCATGCCCAAGTTTCAGGCATCACAAATTCGGTGTCAGCCCAGGTGAAAGAAGCATCCAAAATTGAATTACGTTCACCAGTGGATGCCTGCTTCAGCCTGACTACACCCGTTCTAGTCCTAGCCAAACTCACTGGGAATCTTCCATCCTGCCATATCAACGTCATGACTATGCAGGCATTCCCAGACTTGGTTTTGGCAGACAAGAGGTTCTACATCAACGAAGATGTAGACCTCATACTTGGAGGAGACATATATCCCCAAATTATACTGAGTGGTCTGAAAAAGAATGTACTAAATACACTTTTGGCCCAAGAGACAGTGTTCGGTTGGATACTAACCGGTCGCATCGAAGCACCGAGTCCAACGAAGAGCATCATGTCATTCTACAACGAGGTTGCGTTGGACAACCAATTAAAAGCTTTCTGGGAGGTAGAAAATGTTCCCAAAAACAAAATGCTTAATGAAGAAGAAAGGTATTGTGAACAATTATTCAAGGACACAACAAAACGTGATGAAAGTGGAAGATATACAGTCTCGCTACCATTCAGGCAGGATTACCCTGAGAATATTAAATTAGGACCGTCCCTAAAGCGCGCATGTTCACAATTCTTCAGAAATGAGGGGCGATTACTAAAAAACCAAGAGTTAGGGAAAGAATATGTTCGAGTGTTATCCGAATACGAAACGCTTGGACATATGAGAAAAATTAAAAATAATGTACCATCCGACGATTCGGATAATTATTTCCTGCCCCACCACGCCGTTGTAAAGGCGGAAAGTACCACTACCAAGGTGCGCGTCGTCTTCAACGCGTCAAGTCCGACAGCAAATGGCATTAGTCTAAACGACATACTCCACCCAGGTCCAGTACTCCAAGCAGACTTGCCTATTTTAATTTTACGTTGGCGACTGTATCGCTTTGTCTTTAATAGTGACATAGAAAAGATGTATAGGCAAATTTGGGTGACCGATAATCACGCCAAATTTCAAAGAATTGTCCATCGAACATCCCCCAACGAACCCATCAGTCTTTACGAACTAAAGACTGTCACATTTGGTGTAAACTGCGCCCCCTACCTCGCGATACGGTCACTTCTACAATTGGCTAATGATGTAGAAAAGACCCACCCAATAGCATCGGGTATATTACGCGAAAGTATGTATGTCGACGACGTTTTATCTGGAGGGCATACAATAGCGTCAACTATCAAAGCAAGGAACGAGATTCGCGAAGCATTACACTCAGCTGGCTTTCCATTGCGCAAGTGGACATCAAATTGTGAGGAAATCCTTCAGGACATCCCCAAAACGGATCTACTCAGCGAGGACTTCCTAGCGTTCGAAGAGGCTAGCTCGGTGAAGGCACTCGGAATACGATGGAACGCGCATTCAGACATGTTTTACTTCACCGCAGGAGTTTTAAGGAATGGCGAGATCATCACCAAACGCGCAATCCTATCCGCTATAGCCAAACTTTTCGACCCTTTAGGCTGGCTTGCACCAATGGTCATAGTAGCAAAAATACTAATGCAGAACATCTGGTTAGAGGGCACCGGGTGGGATGAACCTGTCTCCCCAACTACCTTAGAACGGTGGGAAAATTTCACCCAACACTATAGCGAAATAGATAACATTAGGATACCGCGGTGGGTAAATTTTTCACCGGAAGACGACATAGAAATCCACGGCTTCTGTGACGCTTCCGAGAAAGCATATGCGGCAGCGGTATACATGCGCGTAAAAAGAGACGATCAGTTTTTCATTCACTTACTCTTAGCAAAAACCAGAGTAGCTCCCGTGAAAACCATCTCGCTACCACGTTTAGAACTCTGCGGCGCCGTGCTTCTCGCAGAAATGATGGAATCAATATTCCGAAATATTCATTTGGGACCCGTAAAAGTTCACCTCTGGACGGATTCAACCATCGTACTCGCATGGATAAGAAAGCCGCCCTGTTCCTGGTCAACCTTCGTCGCACACCGAATCACTAAGATCATCGATATGGTCGGTAGCAAGGACTGGCTTCACGTGGACTCGGAATCTAATCCAGCGGATCTAGGAAGCAGAGGACTACTTGCATCAGAGTTGACCAACAATTCGTTGTGGTGGCAGGGACCTTCTTGGCTGCAAGAAGACAATTCCCACTGGCCAGCACAAGAGACCGAATACAAAACGTCCGTTGAGGAGAAGAGGGCACAAACATATGCCACGACAAGGGTAGATCATGTAGATATTCTCGACCGTTTTTCAAATTTACCCAGGGCTTTAAAGGTTCTTTCCTATGTTAGGAGATTTTATAAACGAACTCACCCAAAAACTAAAGCAATGTTCCACGAAAGGTCGTGCATAATCTCAGCCGATGAGATTAAGGCAACGACTCAAGCATTAATACGAGTCTGCCAGAAACAATTTTACGGGACAGAATATTTAAAATTGAAAAATAGGGAACCTATCGATCGAAAGAGTGAAATACTGTCACTCAACCCATATATCGACAAAGATGATATTATTAGAACAGGGGGGCGGCTAGGGGCTTCAAAGGACATGTCATACAATGAGCGTCATCCGATCATCTTGCCGTACAATTGTAGGCTGTCTCGCCTTACAGTTATGATGGCTCATCATGACTCCCTTCATGGCGAGAACCAGCTCATGCTCCGTCTTATCCGAACCCAATACTGGATACCGAATGTCAAGACCATGATCAGAGCCATCATCCACAAGTGCAAAACCTGCATTATTCACCGAAAGCAGGTACAGTCCCAACTTATGGGGACCCTTCCCTGCGAACGGACTACTTTTACCCGCGCGTTCACCAATACCGGGGTAGACTTTGCAGGGCCTTTCGACATCAAAAGCTACCGCGGTAGGGGATGTCGACTGTCAAAAGGCTACGTATGCCTTTTTGTCTGCTTTTCCACTAAGGCCATCCATTTAGAAGCCACTAGTGACCTTAGTACCCCAGGCTTCCTCGCGGCCTTTTCGCGTTTTATCGCGAGAAGAGGATGTCCGAAGAACATCTACTCCGACAATGGTACGAACTTTGTCGGAGCTTCCAGATCTCTACGATCGGAATTCAAAGCCTTCCTGGCAGAAAGCCGAGACAAAACAGTCTCCAAGTATAGCCATCAAGCATTAACTTGGCATTTTATTCCCGCTGGCGCTCCACATATGGGCGGCTTGTGGGAAGCGGGAGTGAAGAGCTTCAAAAGCCACTTCAAAAAGATCGCTTCTCCCCACAAATATACTATGGAGGAGTTCCAAACACTTTTGTGCCGGATTGAGGCGTGCCTCAACTCGCGCCCTCTCAGTCCGGGGTCGAATGACCCAACGGACCTGGAACCACTAACCCCAGGACATTTCCTAACGGGCAGCCATCTTCTGGCGCCGCCAGAACCGGATGTGAACGAAAGCCCGGCCTCCATCATAAACAGATGGCAGAAGCTCAAGGCCCTCCATCAAACCTTCTGCCTTCGTTGGAAAACTGAATACCTTTCCGAACTTCAAAAACGAGTGAAGTGGAAACAGTCAAAGCAAAATCTTAAAGTGGATGATCTAGTTGTCATCAAAGAGGACAACTTATCTCCCAACGAATGGAGGTTAGGCAGAGTCGTCAACGTACACCCCGGCGAAGATAACCGAGTACGTGTAGTCGACCTCATAACCGAGAAGGGTCAAGTCAGACGACCTTTGGTCAAACTGATCCTTCTTCCCACGGAGATAGATTGTGCGAGGACCAAAAGCTTCGCTTAACAATCCCCCCCGTTCCTCCACATCCCTCCGTTCAAAAAAACAAAAAAAAAAATTCTATTTTTTCATTTCAAAAAACCATCCCACTTACTCGTTATTCCAGAACGAGTATACCAGAAAAGCCTTTACGCAGACCCTCGGTCTGCCACAGAAAGCAAAGGCACTCGGCCCATAATCCTTTTAAAATTTTCAAAATTTCAAAACCCAGCGCTCGCCCACCGAGGCCAATCAACCACCCTAATGCAGATCCCCATCTGCCACAAAACACTTATTTTTAATTTTCACAACCAAACCCCATTTCACTCACTCACCCCGAGCGAGGACACCAGAACCCTAACGCAGACTCAGGGTCTGCCACAGAACGCAGATGCACTTAACCAAAGAATCGTTGGCACAATTATTAATACAATTTTTGCAATATGCGGAGGCTAAGTTGGGCAAAAATGCTCAGGAGCCGCCGGCAACGCGAATCCCGATGCGTTTATTTATGGATTTCAAGCCTGGCGGTGGCCTATGTATCATCTTCAGCACAATGTTTAGATTTCGTGCCGAGCAACGCGAAAAAAAATTTGATTTTTCCGTTGGTAAAAATCCACCACGTAAAGATCCAAATATCCAATTGGTGATTGACATTGAACAAGCGTTGGTTGAGGCAAATCTTTATCGTATACATTATATTTACATCAGACCAGAAGTAAGCAAAGATTTAGCACAACGATTACGTGATATACTAATTACCAGACGTGTAGAAATCGTATTCGATGAGGATGAAGCTACTCACATTATATATCCGGTGGTTGATCCTCATCCAGATGAATATGCACGACCAGTTTTTAAGCGCGGAAATCATGTAATGTTGCATTGGTATTATTTTCCTGAATCATACGACTCTTGGGCAGTAAATACTTTTGATTTACCCGAATTCGTCCCCGAAAATCCAGACTCAACTGGAGAACGTTGGCTTGTTTCGGCATCTTGGGTTTTGGATTTGGAGCAATATAATGAATGGATGGTCGAAGAGGATTACGAAGTCGATGAAATGGGCAAAAAGAAAACACATAAACATCGTATGTCTGTTGATGATATGATGTCATTTGGAACGGATGAAAAGAAACGCGTTTCTTCTGGTGTAAGTGGTACTACGACAGGTAAACAAAAGCGACGTCGTTCACCATCACCAAACACTTCGAAACCTGGCAAACGTAAGCGTTCGCCAGCCGTATTGCATAAAAAATTGCGTAACGAAGATGACGATGAAGATTTGACACGTGACATGGATGATCCACCAGCAGAACCGAATGTTCAAGAGGTTGTAAAATCAGCGCCCATGCAGTCAACTGCTAGTCCAGCACCAGGAGGAAAATCACGTGCTGACAATGATATGATACCCATTAAAAGTGGCACTATGACAGATTTAGATGATGAAATGACAGGCGGTAGCGCGGCTCCGGCGCTTTCCACTGGCGATGGTGAAAATTCACAAACTGGTAAAACTAGTGACAACAGTAATACTCAAGAGTTCTCTTCCTCTGCCAAAGAGGATATGGAAGACAATGTTACCGAGCAAACCCATCACATTATTGTACCCTCATATTCGGCTTGGTTTGACTACAACTCTATCCATATTATTGAAAAACGTGCCATGTCGGAATTTTTTAATGGCAAAAATAAATCAAAAACTCCTGAAATTTATATGGCTTATCGTAATTTTATGATTGATACTTACAGATTAAATCCAACTGAATACTTAACCAGCACCGCCTGTCGCAGAAACCTAGCTGGTGATGTATGCGCTATAATGCGTGTACATGCATTCCTGGAACAATGGGGTCTTATAAATTACCAAATCGATGCAGAATTACGTCCAACACCAATGGGTCCACCTCCCACTTCACATTTTCATATATTATCAGATACACCATCTGGTTTGCAATCGTTGAATCCCCAAAAGACGCAACAGCCATCTGCAGCCAAAACTTTGCTTGACTTAGACAAGCCGAAAGTAATTAAAGATGGTAAAGAAGGTTCTGTTGAAGGTGACAAACCAACACCACAACAGCAGCAACAGCTGCCACAGCAGTAAATCAATAATCCACAACAACAGGGCGTATTGCAACAAACTCAACAACAGCAAATGAATATGAAAACAAAAACTGCACTGGCCAACATGTTGAATAGTCGCTTGGGTAACAGCAATGGTGGGGCAATACAAATACAACAACAGCAACAGACGATGGTCGTAGCAGCAGATGGCACCCCAGTACCAGAACAGTCGCTTCAACAACAACAGCATCCCCAGCAAATAATACAACATCAAGTTGTAGTCGCTGGTAATGCCCCACAGTCTGGTATGATATTGCATCACAATCATCAGCAACAGCTGCAATATCAGCAGCGCCAATTAAATATGGATCAAGTGGGTATCACTTCATCTCCTAATGATAGTGCTTTAAACATGATAATGGAACACGAGACCCAGCAAAATCAGTCCCAACTATCACAACAGCTGCCACGCGAAAGAGGTGATAGATCACCACCTGAAATTAGCGATATTGTATCATCTGTGGCGACAATAACGACCAGCACATCCATGGCATATGTAAATACTCCACACGGACTCTTTCCCATGCCATTGGGCAAGTCATCCAAATTGCCGCAAGTATCAAAAGCCAAAGCAAAATTCAAATTCCTTGGAAAATTTATGGCTAAGGCTGTTATGGATAGTCGAATGTTGGATCTACCATTCTCAATACCGTTCTACCGCTGGCTATTGAATGAAGAATATTCAGTTGGTTTAGCCGATTTGGCACGTGTCGCACCCGAAGTGCAAAGTACATTGGTAAGATTACAGGACGTGGTACTTGAACGCGATCAAATATTAAACGAATCGAAACTTGATGCAATGGAAAAGACTGAAAAGATTGAATCGCTGGATTTGGATGGATGCCCCATAGCTGATCTTGGATTGGATTTCGTTTTACCAGGCTATGCAAATATAGAACTATGCCGTGGTGGTCGTGATACGCCAGTAACAATTCACAATCTACATCAGTACATCTCATTGGTGACGTATTGGTTCCTTGTTGAAGGCGTGCAGAAACAATTTGAGGCGCTACGAGAAGGATTTGACTCGGTTTTCCCGACACAACGTCTGCGTATGTTTTATCCTGAAGAGTTGGAAAATGTTTTTTGTGGTTCTGGTGCTTGCAACTACCAACGATGGGACGTTAAAATGCTTCAAGACTGTTGCCGTACTGACCATGGGTTTACCCAAGATTCCCAGGCGATACAATATCTATATGATATCCTCTCTTCATATAATCGTGACGAGCAGCGTCTTTTTTTACAATTTGTGACCGGCTCACCCCGACTACCGACTGGAGGTTTTAAGTCTTTAACACCACAGCTAACAATTGTGCGCAAAACACTTGATGGTAATCAAAATCCAAACGAATATTTACCATCAGTGATGACATGTGTAAATTATTTAAAATTGCCTGATTATTCAAGTCAGGAAGTGATGCGAGAAAAGCTTAAAGTTGCCGCGAATGAAGGCAGCATGTCGTTCCATTTATCATAAATATTGCAATGTATAGCAACAAAATTTATTAAAAAGAACTAAGTGCTTATAATTGGCATAACGAATGATACACACATCTTCAGATGCATAAAAATTTATTTAGCGAGCAATTGAGAAATTTGAAGGAGGTGTCAAATATGTATAAATACAGACATATACTATATCTTTAATATATCCTTAATTACTGAATTCATTATGAAATTAATTTAACCGAATAATATTATTTTGAATATAAAATTAAAATAAAACAGTCAGTGCGATTAACATTAAAATTGCTAGATTAACGCACAAGTAAAATCCCATCATACATACATATACATATATAAACAGGTATATCCAAGTTTTGCGACGAATGTTCTGTAATGACGCAGACTTGTTATCCTATCTCACCCATGTAATTACTATAAAATAAACTCTCTGATCGGCGGCAAATTGCGGTGGCACAAGTTCCCCAGCCTCAATCTACACAATCGCCTCAAGGTGTCATGACACAGGCTGGATTCATACAAGGCCGCCCCAATATGCCGCTGCCACCGCGTCCGCAATTCTACGGACACAATCCGAATTTAAAATTACCACCTGACCTTTTCCTTGTTGGCTGTACATTTATATTGTGGAGTATGATGAAACCGATGCAAATGAATTGCCAATTTGGATGGAGACGATACGGCAATTTGGTGGTGATATTGAACGCGTTTATTGTCAACGCGTTACACATGTGCTCTGTCGTACGCAACGTCATGGGGTGGTGATGCAAGCATTGCGCGACTCCAAACGTTGCATAACAGCATATTGGTTGAGTGATATTTGCTTTAAGAAACAATTACTGCCGCCATGGCAAGCACTTCATCTACCGTTTCCCAGTCAATTTGGATATCAGAAGCCTCTAGATAAACACATAATTTCAACACATGGATTTGAAGGTGAAGAAAGCTTTCGCATACAGCAAATGGTAGAAGAATGTGGTGCCATATACACATCATACTTATCGAAGCATAATACAGTTTTGATTTGTAAAAAACCCGAAGGTGATAAATACACCGCTGCCAAAGAGTGGAATATACCGATTGTAAATGCAGTTTGGTTGGCAGATATTTGCATTGGTAATCTGAGTGGAATGTCGCAATATGAAAATCAGAAGTATCAGCAATATTCGTTAGCTGCACCATTTAGGATCGATTATCCGTTGGTACCACATTTGATGGCCGCTTGGAAAGCCCCAATAAATCTTACACAAGAAGCGCTAAATGCGCCCAAAATGATTAAATGGACTTACCGTTTTTCGGCTTTCGAATTATTCAATTTTAAGACTGTATGCGAATCAATGATTGACAAAAACTTATGCGCTAATATTGGCTGTAGGGCATTCTATTTTCCATCACATGGGTGGCTTTAAGTTAGCGTCAATGACAAAATATATCGCTGAGAAGCTGAAACCTTGCGCACGCACTGAACCACAATTGGTTTTCTTATGCCATGTTTTTGGCCCATTTTTACAGCGTATCGACTTGGAGCAACCCAACACGGTAGCTCAGGCATCTTCAAATTTCGGATCTGTGATTAAATAAACGAAGAAATCTCTTGTCAAAAGGTTTTACCTTGAAAGATATCGCAAATATCACACTGGTGTGATCGGAAAGCGAGATAAATTTACACCACAGCAGGAACACGTCTACTCAATTAAAAAATTAGCAAGCGATTGTACTACGGCCACGCGCCGTAGTAAAAATAATGAAACAACGGAAAAATTCTTTCGATTAGTCCCGTTTGTTTCAATTCTGAGAAATTTACATTCTATACACGGGTGTGTATGAATGTGCACAATTTTTTTTGTCTTTGCGGCTGGTAAATATCTACCAGTGCATGGACTTTTGTAAAGGCAAAATGTTGGGG
The DNA here is from genome assembly GCF_040869045.1 of Eurosta solidaginis. Classification (NCBI taxonomy): domain Eukaryota; kingdom Metazoa; phylum Arthropoda; class Insecta; order Diptera; family Tephritidae; genus Eurosta; species Eurosta solidaginis. Next base: position 89,104,439 of record NC_090320.1, read on the forward strand.
CACTGAAAATGGTAGTAGAAGTTTCGTGAAAACGATAACTACGGTTTATATTGGTACCAAAAAATTCCCAATTTATCGTAAAACAAACAAATCACAAATAAATCACATCCCAAAACGTCTACCTACCACAACCATTTTCCAAGGTTCCAAAATTACGGCCGCCAAATAACCAAGGTCAGCTTGCTATCGTTTACGTAAAACTTTTTATTTTCCTTCAAATTATTCACAAAAAAAAAACAAAAAAAAAACTGAGAAAAATAGCGCAGAAAATATTCGCGTACTCAGTCATTATATTTCTCCACTCAAAAATTTATTTCCTGTTTAAGTTCTTCACAAATTTTTTCAAAATTTATTGATTTGATCAGTATCGCCCCCTAATGGTAGTTGGGTGGGCTCTGCAATTCAATACTTTAAAATTATCGCAGTATACAGTATACGTTTTCAGTGCGAAAATACTGAAATATTGGTAGAATCTAGGTTTTGGTAGCGGTAGTAGTAGAAAATGAAAAATGGGCCAAAAAGGTATGTCAAACTACCAATGCGGTAAAGTACGGGCACTGTCTGCCCATATACTTATACCAACGTATGTACATACATGCCGAGTTTTAAATCTACATTATATTAGGGATGCATAAAATGATGCAAACGGGTACCGAAGAACCCGTTTACGAAAAATCGGTACCGGAGCCAAATACCCTTCGGGAACCGTGCCATTTGCTAAAGGCCATCAATTAAACCGGACTAGAAGCGTACTTGGGAAAAAATTGAATAAACAACTCTCATAAATTACCGAAAGGTAATACAAAAAGAGAAAAATGACACATTCTACAAATGATTCTCCTCATCCAAAACGAACATTTTTTTTATTTTTTTCTTTACATCGCATACAATTTTGCTGTCCAAACATTTTTTTTGTGGCGGGCAGGGAAGTTGTTGGGTTTTAGCACCAACAACACAAATAACAGCGACTCAAAAGAACCCACGCTATACACTTTCTACCCGGTTCGGCACCAGAATGTGTGAACCGAAAATCGTAAATGCTCATTTTCTGCAGCACTAGTGTGCACGTGGCCAACTAAAACGCTGCCGGGTGACACAAAATAAACAAAATAAGGCACTAAAGACCCAGGCACATAACGTGCGGGGAAAGAGGCCATGCACATAATGCAAGCCACATATGAATATTTTTTTTGCAGCGACAGATGTTTCCCCTTATGCGCGCGTTAATAAAATTTCCCAAATCCCCACTAATACAACTAGGGACCACTCGCCCATGCACTTTGACAATGACCCGACCCATTGAAACCTATTTCACTCCTTTCAGGAAAATGGGTCGTTTTGCCGCTTTAAAACGAAACGCTGCCAAGAACGTCATGCGTTATACGTCGGAATGCCGCGCTTGTTTTAAGCAACATCCCATACGCCTGTGCCCCATCTTTCGGGCCAAAAAACCCGAGGAGCGTCTTTACTTAGCGATCCGCGGGAGCTGCTGTGGAAATTGCTTGGCTCTGGACCACCGCTCTAACGCATGCCCAAGCCAAGGCCGATGTAAAAAATGCGGCGAAAAACATCACACGATGCTTCACATCTCCTCGATTGATGAAGAGGAACAGCTACTCCACGAAGCCCGCTCCAAGCCATGGAGTGTACAAGTTGAGGAGGAGCTGGAATCACCCCGTGAGCGGATTGACGACTCCATATCGTTATATGCGTCAGATGCTGGAACGGAGACTGGGCCTCTTCGTCCAGCTCGAATCCACCGAACCGGAGCGGAGACTCGGTCTCTTCGCCCAAACACAACACCAGCAGCCAAATCGTATCGACCGCTTTTGCAGCACGAAAGGAAGCGGCTCCAGCACGACCCATCTACCGTCCAGCGCCATGTTCGTGACGGCCGAGCGGAGACTCGGTCTCTTCGCCGGCAAACTAAGGCCCCTCAACGAAGACAACCACCGCGCGAGCGCAGAGCGGAGACAAGGCCTCTTCGCCTGCAACAACGACATCACACCCATCATCAACCACGAGATCGCAGTCACGGATCCAACTCGCTGCAGCTCACCACCGTGTCCGCCTTCCGGGCAGGGCTCCTAGCCCCGCATTCAGCTGCCACCGCCACCATGATACCGACGGTAGCGATCACCCCCACCGCGGTCGTGAAAATAGAAGCAGGGGGGCGGCTACACCTCGTTCGCGCCTTAATCGACGGATGCTCCCCCACCACAGTGATTGCGGATGAGCTCGCCCAGGAGCTCCAACTTCCTACCAGCAACATTGGCGGGCAAGCAGGATGTCTGCTGCGTATCCGAGGAAGACACGGACAGAACAGAAGGATTGCGACCCATGCTGCGGTCGTAGCCAATTTTCGGCGCACGACACCCACAACCAGCATCGACAGTGCCATCGCAGCCCCGTACGCACATCTTCGTCTGGCGGATCCGCAGTTCTACTCATCCGCCCCGATCCGCCTCGTCCTAGGCACAGATGTATATGCCGAGATAATACTCCCAGGGATTCTGCCCACCACGTTTGGCCCTTTGTTAGCTCAGAGTACCATCTTCGGTTGGGTACTCTCGGGCACAACCAAGGCCTAACATGAAAATGTTCGGTAACGACCGAAATCCATGAATTTTTACACTTTTTTTATTTTTTATTGAATTTCTGCTGTACACAGTCGCAAGAGGTGTGCGTTTAAAATCTTGTATCATTACAATACGTTCCTTTTTTATTGAATTTTCTTCATACAAAATTCACAAGCATAGAATTTCCAATGAATTTGTAATAAACGGCAAGAAATATGAACACGTATATCTTCTTACTTCTTTTCGCAATCCCTAGCTCTAGGCAAACCTGGCTTAGGCCTTGAATCATAACGGGAAAAGTGCCGAATGACAGAGGCATCAGCAACCAAGCTCACCCATTGCGCAGACCATCTTGCGTGCCGCCAAGCCGGCGGACTGACCAGGGTTTATGTTAAGTTAGATATAATTAGTTATAAGTTTTTTATTTTTTTCTTCTCTTCTTCACGGTCGGTGATCCTTGGCGGACTGTGATGTTGCGTACCGCAAGGGGGGCGGCATGTTTAGGCCCAAGGCCTAACTTTTACTTGATTGACGGCGCCCCTCCCTAACGTTTTAATAAGATTTCCAGCCACCCACACTCACGCCGCATTTGTGTGCATGCATGCACATGCATGCGTTTCATACGCATGCATGTGTGTGTGCAGGTTGTCAGCACCCATGCACGTATATGTGGGGGCTGTTGTGTGTGTGGCTTTTTTCCCCTCCTTAATACCAGAGGACCTTTTCGCGGCTTAGCGGTTGTCCTCAACGGCACAACCGGTCTCTTTTTCGATCGACCGCCAACCAGCACACATCGCAAGGATCACCATCGTCACTTAAAGCGCCAAGGTAATATTGTATCAACACTGTATATATTCCCATCACTCTAAATTAAAGTATTAGTTTATAACGAGGAATTCCTCTTGTGTTTTTATTTATTTCTTTTGAGCGAACCATCCACTCCAAGATCGACCCGTGTGCGCCTACCCACTGCCAGTTCCAGACGCACCCAGGCCGAACAGTAACAAATAGACGTGTGTGAGCTGAACTTCGATCTGGATACTGTTACAAGGTAAGCTCTTACCTATCCAGAATCAACCCCGACATACAAAATGTATGCCCTGCTTGCAATGTGTCCCCACATGACACCAACCATCTCTTCCATTGTAATGTGGAACCAACGCCTCTAAGACCCCTCTCATTATGGTCCACCCCTGTTGAAACAGCAAATTTCCTTGGACTTCCGTTAGAGGATATTGATGACAATTTGTGATCGGTCACACCTATTGGATGGGGCGAAGCACTCCTACAACAACAACAACAAGATATGTCTGAGATACTGCCCAATACAAATATCAGAGGAAAAATATTAACTTCCATCACCTGATGGAAAAAGAGTTAAGCGATTTATTTAAAAAAGCACAGCAAGAAGATTTAAAAAATAATAGAAATTTGTGTGGGTGAGAGATGCGAAAGTCTTGGTTAGAAAAGAAGGAAGCAGTGGTGAAAAAAAACGAATGTATTGAAGACATAAAGAAACTAAAATAACTCTATACATTAGACTGGGTCGATTTATTAACCGATAAAGCGCCATCGATTTTTCGATAGCATTTAGGCTAGGTTGAACTGGCCGGTCTATGAGGACCTCATATAGACTGATTGAGTCCGTAGTGTTACGTTTGTTTTAACGACCAAACTGAATAAACCCTATCAAAAACCAGGTTAGGTTAGGTTAGTGCAGGGCACGAGCACAGAACGTGCTCGATCGTTTCCTCCTCCAACCCGCACTTCCTACATCTGCTTTCACTGACCAAGCCTCTTTTTAATGATAGAAGCAACTTTGTTAGTCTAATATTGTAAGATCTACACATAATCTTCGACACTTTACAGCCCCGCGCTTGAATCCACGCCTTTCCCGCTTGGTCGATCATGTGCACCTCTCGCCTTCGCTTCATCTCGCCCAGTCTAATTGGGACGTCTACGGAGCAAGCTTCTAGGGATGCGCCCTTTTTAGCTAGTTCGTCGGTTTTTTCATTCCCATCTATTCCCATATGCCCTGGGACCCAATATAGATGTATGCTTCTCCCTGTCCCGATTCTCTCAGGAGGCTTCTTACACTCTAACATGCATTTAGATGCTGTGCTATGCGAGATTATTGCTTTAATTTCTGCTTGACTGTCAATATAAAAGTTAATACGGTTGCAGCTTACGCTATTCTCTTATAGGGTTTCTACTGCTTTGGTTACGGCTAATATTTCCGCTTGGAAAACGGTACAGTAATCCGGCAGCCTGTAGGATTTGCTTATTTCCGGATCAGCAGAGTATACCGCAGACCCTAGTCCTTCCACACCTTTGGAACCATCTGTGTACACATGTATCGCCTCGTCCGCCATTTGCACACACTTGCGCCAACCGTCCACCTCTATTGTGGCCTTGAGATCTCCCTCGAAGCGCAAATAGGGAATTAGGTAGTCTGTTCGTCTTGTGGTTGATGACGCTATACTACTATGGCCGTATGGTCGGCGCCCAAGCTGCCCGAGGCACCGAGTCTGGTTGCGGTTGTTAATGCTATGTTCTTTGCTACCAGGTCTACAGGTGAAATGTGCAGAATGGCATACAGTGCAGACGTCGGGGTTGTTTTCAGGGTCCCGTAATGCTAAGCATCGACATTCTGTATACCCCCACTAATTTTTTGAGGTATGTTGTTTTTTGTGTGCCTTTCCACCAAACAAGAACTCCATACTAAAGAACAGGGCTTACAGTCGCTGTAAAAACCCAATGAGAAAGAGAGGGCGATAAGCCCCACGTACATCCCAGCATTCTTTTACAAGCATAGAGTGCCCTTGGGGCTTTCTTGACCCTCTGCTCCACGTTGAGCTTCAATGACAGCTTACTATGTAGGATGATTCCTAGATATTTTGTGCGAGGTTTCTCCTGTAAGGTCACCCCTCCTAACTTAGGACTGGTCCAATTTGGGACCTTGTACCTCTTTGTAAACAAGACATATACGTCTTCTCCGCATTGACTTTAAACCCGACATTAGGTGCCCAGGTATAAATATTCCCAAGCGCACGATCCATCAAAGAAATAATCGTTGGAAGGTACTTTCCAGTTATGAAAATTGCAACGTCATCTGCGTAAGCCGTAAGTTTTACGGGTCCCTCATCGAATCGCCTGAGCAGTTGGTTGATGACCAGCGCCGACAGCAGAGGTGATAGCACCCCTCCCTGCGGCGTGCCCCTGCCCTCTGATTTCCTGGCCTCTTAAAATCCCCATTGTGATGTAATCATCCTGAAATTTAACATGCAGCCGATCCATCTGATTACGGCGGGATGTACTTTACTGTAATTAAGACCATCCATAATCGCCCATTTAGAAACATTATTGAAAGGCCCGGCAATGTCAAAGAAGACTCCTAGAGCATACTCCTTATATTCCAGGGATTTCTGTATGCTAATTACCACCCTGTGCAATGCGGTGTCTACCGACTTGCCCTTGGTGTACGCATGCTGTGTTGTGGAGAGCAGCTTTTCATCCACATTGGACTTTATGTACACATCTATCAGCCTCTCAAAGTTTTTGAGCAAAAATGATGTTAAGCTAATGGGTCTATAGTCTTTGGAACACGTGACTGATCTTCCCCGTCTTTGGTAGGAAAGCTACACGAGCAGTTCTCCAAGAGCGCGGTACATGACTCAGCCTTATGCGCCCATAAAAAAAAAAATAAATGTAAGGCGCGATAACCTCCGAAGAGATCTAAGGCCGAGCTTTTCTTCCAATTTGCGTCGTGCTCCTCTTGATTTTCCATACAAATTGGCTGGACGGGACCTACATGTTTTATGCCGACTCCGAACGGCATCTGCAAGGCAGAAGAGTTTTCACTGAGAGCTTTTCATGGCAGAAATACACCCGGAGCGCTTGCCAAACACTGCCTAGGGGCGACCCCGCTTAGAAACTTTTTCTTCTAATTTAAAAAACTTATTTCTAAAATTTTGATGTTGCTTTGCCCGGGGTGCGAACCCAGGGCATACGGTGTGGTAGGCGGAGCACGCTACCATCACACCACGGTGGCCGCCCATAGAATATTATTTTATGCCATTCCACGACCGCCATACTTGTAGCATGGCCGGGAATATACCGCCTGGGCCCGGCGATTTAAACTTAGAAAACGTTTTCACTGCCCACTCCATCTTGGTATCGGTCACCAAGCCCGGCACTGCGAAATTTCAATTAAAAATCAAAGTCGAAAAAGGTCAAAAATAATTAAATTTCTCAGGCTCGAAAATTATTTTTTGGGTATGCGTAGCGGAACTTTTTTTCCTGAGCCTAAATCCTATCGAAAAATCGATGGTGCGATATCGGTTAACTTCATCCATACAAATCGACCCAACCCACTATACATATATACTACATAATACTAAAAATCTATTGGATATTCTATTTACGTATAATGGATAGTTTCAATATATTAAATAATGCTCCTATAGCTACAAATGTGAAATATAAATGTAATGAAATATTTGTTTATAACATTCCTAATTATACTCAGCTGAGCAGAGCTCACAGAGTATATTAACTTTGTTTGCCTAACGGTAATCCGTAACGGCATAAACTAATCGAGAAAGATATAGACTTCTATATATCAAAATCATCTGGGCGAAAAAAGAAATTCATTTAGCCATGTCCGTCCGTCCGTCCGCCCGTAAACACGATAACTTGAGTAAATTTTGAGGTATCTTGATGAAATTTGGTACGCTTTTTGGGCGCTCACCTCAGATCGCTATTTAAAATGAACGAAATCGGAGCACAACCACGCCCATTTTTTCGATATCGAAATTTTCGAAAAACTGAAAAAGTTCGATAATTCATTACCAAAGACAGATAAATTAATGAAACGCAAAATAGAAAATTAGTTTTTTGGACAATGGGCGTGGTACCGCCCACTTTTAAAAGAAGGTAATTTAAAAGTTTTGCAAGCTGTAATTTCGCAGTTGTTGAAGATATCATGATGAAATTTGACAGGCACGTTACTCCTATTACTATATGTGTGCTAAAAATTAGCAAAATCGGATGACGAACACGCCCACTTAAAAAAAAAATGTTTTTAAGTTAAATTTCAACAAAAAATTTAATATCTTTACAGTATATAAGTAAGTTATGTCAAAATTCAACTCCAGAATGATATGGTGCTACAAAATACAAAAATAAAAGAAAATTTCAAAATGGGCGTGGCTAAGCCCTTTTTCATTTAATTCGTCTACAATACTTTTAAGGCCATAAGTCACAAAAATTTACAATTTGTGAAATTTGGTAGCGGCTTATATTCTATTACGATAACTGTTTTCTGTGAAAATGGGCGAAATCGGTCGAAAATGAAAAAATTCCATAGTTCTGTACCAAAAATGAAAAAAGAGATAAAACATGGTAATTGTATTGGTTTATTGACGCAAAATATAACTTTAGAATAAACTTTGTAAAGGGTGTGACACCTACCATATTAAGTAGAAGAAAATGAAAAAGTTCTGCAGGGCGAAATGAAAAGCCCTTGGAATCTTGGCAGGAATACTGTTCGTGGTATGATATATATAAATAAATTAGCGATACCCGACAGATGATGTTCTAGGTCACCCTGGTCCACATTTTGGTCGATATATCGAAAACGCCTTGATATATACATCTAAGGGCCAGTCCCTTTTAAAACCCGCATTAATACCTTTAATTTGATAACCATATCGTACGAACACATTCTAGAGGCACCTCTGGTCCACCCTTATTGCGATATCTCGAATGGCGTCCACCTATAGAACTAAGGCCCACTACGTTTTAAATAATCATTAACACCTTTCATTTGGTACCCATATCGTACAACACACATTCTATAGTCACCCCTGGTCCACCTTTATGGCGATATCCTGAAATGGCGTCCACCTATAGAACTACGGCGCACTCCCTTTTAAAATACCTTTATTGCCTTCCATTTGAAACCCATGTCATACAAACACATTCCAGGGTTACCCTAGGTTCATTTTGCTAAATGGTGATTTTCCCTTACTTTGTATCCAAAGCTCTCAGATGAGTGTGTAATATTCGCTTACACCCGAACTTAGCCTTCAGTACTTGTCTTAATCTTAATATCTTGTACATGAATATAGAAAGCATAAGGAACAAAACAAATCAACTTAATGACATTGTTGACGAAAAGAGGAATATGGGTAAACCAATTCATATAATAGCACTTAGCGAAATTTGGATATAAAGTAACGAAAATAAGTATTTTAGTGTTCCGAACTACAGTGCTTATTTCGCAAACAGAGAAACTATTCGAGTAGGTGGTTGCTTGGTTTTTGTACATGAAAGCACTGACTCTACTTTAGTTTCTTCTCTAGAATATGAGTATAGTAGCTTTCTAACAATAGGTTAGGTTAGGTTGAACTGGCCGGTCCATGAGGCCTCACATAGACTGAATGAGTCCGTAGTGTTACCAGAAGTTTGTTTTAACGACCAAACTGAAAAACCCTATCAAAAACCAGGACCTATGTTATGAAATAACTCCGGCCTCTTGGCAAATACTATAATCTTCCTGGGACTTAAGCCACTTGCTGCTTCTAGATCTGACAGCTGTATCACTCCTAATAGCTGGAGTTTTAGACTGGCAAGCGCAGGGCAAGAGGACAGAACGTGCTCGATCGTTTCCTCCTCCAGCCTGCACTTCCCGCATCTGCTGTCACTCACCAAGCCTAATTTAAAGGCATGTGACGGCAGAAGGCAGTGTCCAGCCAGAATACCCGTCATGAGTATACAGTCCTCTCTTTTTAATGACAGAAGCATCTTTGTTAGTCTAAGGTTGTAAGACCTGCACATAATATTCGACACTTTACAGTCCAGCGCTTGAACCCACGCCTTTCCTTCTTGGTCGATCATGTGCACCTCTCGCCTTCGCTTAATTTCGCCCAGTCTAATTGGGACGTCTACGGAGCAAGCTTCAAGGGATGCGCCCTTTTTATCTAATTCATCCGCTTTTTCATTCCCATCTTTTCCCATATGCCCTGACACCCAATATAGATGTATGCTTCTCCCTGTCCCGATTCTCTCCAGGGACTGCTTACACTCTAACACGCATTTAGATGCTGTGGTATGCGAGATTATTGCATTAATTGCTGCTTGACTGTCAATATAAAAGTTAACACGATTGCATTCTTTCCAGGTTTCTACTGCTTTGGTAAACTTAGTTCACGTACTTATCTGAACTCACTTCATCTTGGTATAACAAATGGCCGAAATCCGACTATGACCACGCCCACTTTTTCGATATCGAAAATGACGAAAAATGAAAAAAATGCCATAGTTCTGTACCAAAAATGAAAAAAGAGATGAAACATGGTAATTGTATTGGTTTATTGACGCAAAATATAACTTTAAAACAAACTTTGTAAAGGGTGTGACACCTACCATATTAAGTAGAAGAAAATGACAAAGTTCTGCAGGGCGAAATGAAAAGCCCTTGGAATCTTTGCAGGAATACTGTTCGTGGTATGATATATATAAATAAAGTATCGGTACCCGACAGATGATGTTCTAGGTCACCCTGGTCCACATTTTGGTCGATATATCGAAAACGCCTTGATATATACAACTAAGGGCCAGTCCCTTTTAAAACCCGCATTAATACCTTTAATTTGATACCCATATCGTACGAACACATTATAGAGGCACCCCTGGTCCACCCTTATTGCGATATCTCGAAAGGCGTCCACCTATAGAACTAACGTCCACTACGTTTTAAATAATCATTAGCACCTTTCATTTGGTACCCATATAGTAAAACACACATTCTGGAGGCACCCCTGGTCCACCATTATGGCGATATCTCGAAAAGGCCTCCACCTATAGAACTAAGACCCACTCCCTTTTAAAATACTCACTAACACCTTCCATTTGATACCCATATCGTACAAACACATTCTAGAGTCACCCCTGTTCCGCCCTTATGGCGATAACATGAAAAGGCGTCCACCTATAGAACTAAGGCCCACTCACTTCTAAATAATCATTAGCACATTTCATTTGGTACCCATATCGTACAACACACATTCTAGAGTCACCCCTGGTCCACCTTTATGGCGATATCCTGAAATTGCGTCCACCTATAGAACTACGGCGCACTCCCTTTTAAAATACCTTTATTGCCTTCCATTTGAAACCCATGTCATACAAACACATTCCAGGGTTACCCTAGTTTCATTTTGCTAAATGGTGATTTTCCCTTATTTTGTATCCAAAGCTCTCAGCTGAGTGTGTAATGTTCGGTTACACCCGAACTTAGCCTTCATTACTTGTCTTAATCTTAATATCTTGTACATGAATATACAAAGCATAAGGAACAAAACAAATCAACTTAATGACATTGTTGACGAAAAGAGGAAGATGGGTAAACCAATTCATATAATAGCACTTAGCGAAATTTGGATATAAAGTAACGAAAATAATTATTTTAGTGTTCCGAACTACAGTGCTTATTTCACAAACAGAGAAACTATTCCAGTAAGTGGTTGCTTGATTTTTGTACATGAAAGCACTGACTCTACTTTAGTTTATTCTCTAGAATATGAGTATAGTAGCTTTCTAACAATAGGTTAGGTTAGGTTGAACAGGCCGGTCCATGAGGCCTTACATGCCCTGAAGGAGTATGTAGTGTTACCAGAAGTTTGTTTTAATGACCAAACTGAAAAACCCTATCAAAAACCAGGACCTATGTTATGAAATAACTCCGTCCTCTTGGCAAATACCATAAGCTTCCTGGGACTTAAGCCACTTGCTGCTTCTAGATCTGACAGCTGTATCACTCCTAATAGCTGGAGTTTTAGCCTGACAAGCGCAGGGCAAGAGCAAAGAAGGTACTCGACCGTTTCCTCCTCCAGCCTGCACTTCCCACATCTGCTATCACTCACCAAGCCTAATTTAAAAGCATGTGACGCCAGATGGCAGTGTCCAGTCAGAATACCCGTCATGAGTCTACAGTCCTCTCTTTTTAATGACAGAAGCATCTTTGTTAGTCTAAAAATGTAAGACCTGCACATAATCTTCGACACTTTACAGTCCCGCGCTTGAACCCACGACTTTCCTGCTTGGTCGATCATGTGCACCTCTCGCCTTCGCTTAATTTCGCCCAGTCTTTTTGGGACGTCTACGGAGCAAGCTTCAAGGGATGCGCCCTTTTTATCTAATTCATTCGCTTTTCCATTCCCATCTATTCCCGTATGCCCTGGGACCCAATATAGATGTATGCTTCTCCCTGTCCCGATTCTTTCCAGGGACTGATTACACTCTAACACGCATTTAGATGCTGTGTGTGCGAGATTATTGTCTTAATTGCTGCTTGACTGTCAATATAAAAGTTAACACGATTGCATCTTACGCTATTCTTTCCAGGTTTCTACTGCTTTGGTTACGGCTAATATTTCCGCTTGGAAAACGCTAGAGTAATCCGGAAGCCTATAGGATCTGCTTATTTCCGGATCAGCATAGTATACCGCAGACCCTACTCCTTCCACTACTTTGGAAGCATCTGTGTACACATGTATCGCATCGTCCGCCATTTGAGCACCATTGCGCCAACCGTCCACCTCTATTGTGGCCTTAAGATAGCCTTCGAAGCGCATATAGGGAATCAGGTAGCCTGCTCGTCTTGTGATTGATGACGTTATACTACTATGGCCGTATGGTCGGCGCTCAAGCAGCCCCGATGCACCGAGCGTGGTTGCAGTTGTTAACGCTATGTTCTTTGCTACCAGGTCTACAGGTGGAATGTGCAGAATGGCATACAGTGCAGCTTTCGGGGTTGTTTTCAGGACTCCTGTAATGCTAAGCGTTTATAATCTGTATACCCCCTCTAATTCTTTGAGGTAGGTTGCTTTTTGTGTGGCTTTCCACCAAACAAGAACTCCATAGTATAGGATAGGGCTTACAATCGCTGTAAAACCCCAATGAGAAAGAGAGGGTGATAAGCCCCACGTACACCCCAACATTCTTTTACATGCATAAAGTGCCGTTGAAGCCTTCTTGACCCTCTCCTCCACGTTGAGCTTCCATGACAGCTTACTGTTTAGGATGATCACTAGATATTTTGTGCAAGGTTTCTCCTGTAAGGTCACCCCTCCTAACTTAGGCCTGGTCCAATTTGGGACCTTGTACCTCTTTGTAAACAAGACCATATCCGTCTTCTCCGCATTGACATTCAATCCGACATTAGATGCACAGGTATAAATATCCCGAAGCGCCCGATCCATCAAAGAACTAATCGTTGGAAGGCACTTTCCACTTATGACAAGTGCAACGTCATCTGCGTAAGCCGTAAGTTTTACGGGTCCATCATCGAATCGCCGGAGCAGTTGGTTGATGACCAGAGTCCACAGCAGAGGTGATAGCACCCCTCCCTGCGGCGTGCCCCTGTTCACTGATTTCGTGGCCTCGTACAATCCCCATTGTGATGTAATCTTTCTGCAATTTAACATGCAGCTGATCCTTCTGATTAAGGCAGGATGTACTTTAATGTAATTAAGACCATCCATAATCGCCCATTTTGAAACATTATTGAAAGCCCCGGCAATGTCCAAGAAGACTCCTAGAGCATACTCCTTATATTCCAGGGATTTCTCTATGCTTATTACCACCCTATGCAATGCGGTGTCTACCGACTTGCCTTTGGTGTACCCATGCTGTGTTGTGGAGAGCAGTTTTTCACCCACGTTGGACTTTGTGTACATATCTATCAGCCTCTCAAAGGTTTTGAGCATAAATGATGTTAAGCTAATGGGTCTATAATCTTTGGCATACAGCGATCGATCTTTCCCGCCTTTGGTAGGAAAGCTACACGAGCAATTCTCCAAGAGTGCGGTATATGATTATGTCTTATGCACCCATCGAATATTATTTTAAGCCATTCCACGACCGCCCTACTTGATACTTGTGGCATGACCGGGAATATACCATGTGGGCCCGGCGATTTAAACTTAGAAAACGTCTTCACTGCCCACTCGATCTTGGTATCGGTCACCAAGCCCGGCACTACCCGCTCCGTGATCGAAGTGTGAGTGCTGTCTACTGGCTCTTCTAAACCATCTCCCGATGGGAAATGTGTATCGAGAAACACCTCAAGGGATTCCTCACTATTACGTGACCATTCCCCTTTCTCTTTTTTATTAGTCCCTGGACTATATTTCCCTTTGCTAGGACTTTTCTCAACCGTGCTGTTTCGCTGCAGCACTCTATGTCCGTACAGAAACTTTTCCATGAAATTCTCTTCGCCCTGGAAATTTCACTCTTGTAGATCCTCAGTAGATCCCTGTACTCGTCCCGAAACGCTTCTCTTTCCGCGGTCTTTACGAGCTTAAAAATTTATTTTACCTGTCTTCTTAGAAGACTCAGCTCATTGCTCTACCGTGGCGGCTTTGCTTTTCCTCTGAATCTTCTTAGAGGGCAAGCTTTGTTATACGCAGTCATAAGCGTCCTAGTTACGAATTCATTAGACTCCTCCAGTTCTTCCACGTTGGCGACCTCTTTGGGTTGTACCAGTTTTGTTTTTACCTGTTTCTGGAATTTAGTCCAGTTTGTTGACCTAGGGTTTCTAAAGGTTCCTCCCTTCTCTACGTTCTTTAGGGGGATACTGAAGCTGATATACGCATGGTCGGAGAAGGGTAGTCTATCAAGAAACAACCAATTATACCTTGATATATCACGTTCGGAGCTCAGTGTAATATCCAAAATGTTGCTGGATATTGGACCAATGTATGTAGGTACATTTCCCCTGTTGTCTATCTGCAAATTGTTTTGCAGGATGTAACAAAATAGAGATTCGCCTCTCTCGTTCATATCTGATCCTCCCCAGGCATTGTGGTGCGCATTTCCATCCCCGCCTATGCCCAACCCCCCTTTGGGCCCTTCGTCCTGTACCAGCCTCTTGCACTCCATCGGTGGAACCTCCACTAGCAGGATGCCAGGATAAGTGCCTGCTTATTCCTTTGCCCAACGGCCACCACTACGAGGTCCTCAGTAGTGTAGTTAGGCAGCATATATGAATGCAGCTGGTTCCTTACCATTACAACAGCTCGCACCCGTCCTTCCGTTTGCGCATAGTAAACACCAAACCCGCGCGCGCTAAGTCCAGAAGCCTTTCCTCCCGATGAGAGCCACGGCTCCTGCATCAGCGCCACATCAAACGAACCCTCCTCAAGGGTTAGGAGGAGTTCGGTCAACGCCACCTTACTGTGTTGGAGGTTTATCTGTAGGACTTGCAGCCCCATTGGGCTGTTTTTCTCCCTCCAGCACCTTCATCGTGACGTCGTCGTCCTCCCATTGCCCTTTTGGTTTAGGGTGTTCTAAGCACCCTTCAGCCTCTTGTAGCTGTTGTGCCGGGTGTTCCTCTGTGCGACTCACAGCACCATCTGGCTGTTGGTCCTCTTCTAACACCTTCGTGGTTACGTCGGCTACCTCTACTTGTATTTTTCCCCTTAGGCTTTTGAGGTCCTTTGCGACTTCGCCCACTTCCAGCGTGTTAGGATTTTTATCCTCGGGACTTCTTTTCTGAGTCGCATATAAATTTTGCCTGTACCAAAGGACATTTTTCCAAGCTGCGTGTACAATATATCCTCCGCCTGCTTGTTTATTTGGAAGATGTAGAACTGACCTTCCTCCGTAGGGCGAGATACAGTAAGTACCTTCCAATCCTATGTCGGTATGTTCGGATTCTTACTCTGCAGAAGTCGCAGCGTATTCTCCGACTTCATCACGCATGGTATCCATACCTTAACTTTTGGTACCGTGCGGATTTGCGCTTTTTCCACCACCTCAAACCGCGCGTTCGTGCCTTGCCTTTGGAGGTTTGGAACCACTTCCTCCAGCCACCGCATGCTCGCGATGTTGTTGCACGCTAGCATCTTCACACCATTATACCATCCCCCCGAATCAAAGGTTGGAAAGGGCTTACTTGGTTGTTCCCGCATCATCTTAAGCATTAAGCTAATAAGCTCCCTTTCCACAGATCTCAACCTTTCAGTAGTCATTTGTCCGAAAGGACTGCTACGAACAACCAGCGCCACCGTCAGTGACTGCTTTGCCACATCACTCATCTACTCGGGAAAAGCAGGAGTCTTAGTGTTATCTCCCTTTGGCACCTCCGAGAAAGCCGGAGTCTTAGCGTAAACTCCCTTTAGCGCCTCCGAGAAAGCCGGAGTCTTAGCGTTATCTCCCTTTAGCTTATCTCCTACTTCCTTAATTGGAACTTCCTCTGACTCGCAGTTTTCGAGGTAGTTGCTACCTCGCTATTGGAGCCCATCTGTCTAACAGCTTTGGGCCTACTTGTCTTATCTATGCGACTGCCCTGCCTCGCGGCTCTAGGACTGGATCCTTTCTGCCTCTTGAAAGCAGGCTTGTCGCCTTCCGCCGAACGTTGCCTCTTCATTCTGCCATTCGACGCTTCTTCCTCCTCGTACCGGTTGCAGAACCGAGGGTTTCTCGCAGCAAACCTTTTGTACTGCCTTCGACCTACTTTTACCGCTTCATGGGCCCATTCCAAGCGCTCGATCTCCACTTCTGTTGTCGACCACTGCTCCCAAGCGTTGTACAATTCTTACTGCTGCACGGTACTGCGAGAAAGCTCTTTTACTTCCTCTGCTCCGTACCCTTCTACACTCTTCTACTCCGTTTTCATTTGTGTGCTTCTACAACACGGAGTTCATTGAATCAGCACTACTATCGCTCCCCGAGTCCGACGCATCGCTTAATTCGCACCGACATCCCGCCGCCCTCCTGCGGCAAACGGCGTAGATGCCAGTCCTAAATATGCATATATAAGAATTGTGCTTCAGATACGGCATCTTTTTATCAGTTTCCTTGAAAACGAAGTTTTGAAATGTAAAAGTTCTATTATAATTGGTGATTTCAATTTAGATTTGCTAAATAATAATAATGAAACTTTTAACTACTTTAACGCCTTCTACAGTAACGGCTTCATTTGCTTGAATAGTTTATGTCAAGAAATGTTTACAAGAAAGAAAAAATCCATTGGCAGTGTAACTGATCATGTTTTATCAGATAAGTTCAGCTATAATTATTTCTTTTTCCTGGAGGATAATCCGATTTCAGATCACAGATTAATATACATTGACATAGTGATGAACCAAAAATGTATTAATAAAGATAATAATGTTAGGCTACTGGAGGTATAGTGCCTTTGAAAATACTGGTGCAATCAATGAAATCATTCATCTTTTAGCGATTTCTATGTCTCTTTATCAAATTGTATAAAACAACTAGCAAGTACCCGGCTTACTTCGGTACGCCGCACAGTGTAACTTTTTTCATTTTTTCGTTTTCAATAGAATAAAACTTGCCTGATTCCGCCAAATTCCATTGAACGAATAAATACAAAATAAAAGGAATTTCATATAGTTTCAGATAAAAGAAGCCGTGGCGAAATTGTGCACTTATCCCATAAACTTATGTTATGTATGCACGCCTACCTGAAGGTCGTCTATTATGGGTGATACTTCTAGGCAATTGAGTACTTGGGGAATATACATATGTATGTATACATCGCATAAACGGCCACCTAAAGCTCGCTCGGAATTTGAGATCTTAGGTAGATCTTTAAAATAAAGAAATGGGTTAGCTGGTATTATTTTCCCGTAAAAACACAATTTCTTATTCTATGACAAGTGACATATTAAAAGGCTGGGCTAAGACTATATAAATAGTAAATAGTAAGGGAGTCCAACAAAAAACTTCTCTGAGTCATCTATGCGCACAAAAAAACGAAAAGCTAAGGAACTAATGAACAATGCCGACAATGGTCTACTGATAATGGCAGCGGAATAGAAATTACGATTATCAGGGAAACTCTGCAAAAATAATTGAGCAATTCTCCACGGCATCACTATCGAGAGGCACTGCAATCAAAATGTCTCGACTATCGGAAGAAAATAAGAAAAATTTGTCACCAGATCAAGCAATTCCGATGATAGTTGACTCAAATCTTTCAACATATGAATACCCTCAGATCAGGCAGCACACTTCAGAAGTTAACAGAAAAATTGTGAGGACCAAATATACCATCCATTAATTTGGTCCACACAAAACGACCGCACAACATATTTAACACAGCAGTAACACAACAGCCAGTCACAAAAAGCCCTAGTAATACAACAAGCCAACAAGTCTCAGCAACACAACTAGCGATCACAACACTTAATAGTAACAAGACAAACCAACAAGTCTCAGCAACACAACTAGCGATCACAACATTTAATAGCAACACGACAAACTAACAAGTCTCAGCAACACAACGAGCGATCACAATATTTAACAGCAATACGGTAACCATGGAAACGCAACCATTTGAGCTAGCAACACCAAACACGACAACCATAAAAGGAGCGACACAGCAGCACAGGAGTGAGTTGGCACGGAGCTGTTGTCGTGACCAGAGCTACCAGTGAAGCGCATCTCGAATGTGTTGGTTCTACCAACAGGAGCGGTCGTTTCATAGGAGTTAGTCGTGGCTTCAAGTTGTGAATTCGTCGGTTCTACCAGCAAACACCGCTTGATACTTCGTTCACACCCGCGAAAGCAAAGGCCCTGCCACAGTAACGCGCACCCGCGAACAGGTGACGTCCGAACGCCTGCGCCGACGAGGACCGCGCCGCGACAGTAATAAACCGCACCGCAGCGATGCGACCGCCCTAACGACACCGAGACGCCAGCAAGATGCCGACGCAAGGCGCAACAAAGCACAGCAACAGAGTTACGCAAACATACGAAGTTGGCCACAGCAGAGTCACGCAAACATACGACGCTGGCCGCAGCAGAATTATACGAGCATACGACGGTGGCCGGAACAGCGCTACGCAAACACACGACGCTGGCCGCAGCAGAATTTTACGAGCATACGACGTTGGCCGCAACAGAGCTACGCAAACATACGACGTTGGCCACAGCAGAGTCACGCAAACATACGACGCTGGCCGCAACAGCGCTACGCTAACACATGACGCTGACCGCAGCAGCGCTACGCAAGCATAATACGTTGGCCACAGCAGAGTCACGCAAGCATACGATGTTGGCCGCAACAGAGTTACGCAAACATACGACGTTGACCGCAGCAGAGTTACGCAAATATACGACGTCAACCATACCAGAGTTACACTCACGCAGACGCACTGAAATAAGCCGCAGCAGAGACGCACAGTCGCTAGCCGTAAGAGAGACACGCGGACGCAGGGCGTCAGAGAGATACATTTACGCACACCCAGGCAACGAGCAGCAAGGCGTCCTAACGGAACGATCTTAACGGGACACGAGGACCGTTAGCCCACCACTAATCATAGAGGAAGCATGAAAGGAAGTGAAGAATACAAACATATCTTTTTTTATAAAATTTTTTTATAATATTTATAATATATAGAGTTAAAGCAATAAAGTGAATTTTATATGAAAATATGAAAACGATTTCAAGGTGCCCCGAAATACAAATTTATTGTAAGCGAACCTTGGACACGGCGAGTATACCCCAGCACTTATTGAAGAAGCAAGAAAAAGCTTCGTTACAATTGGCGCGCGATCAGGAACCCTGCAAATCGTACAACGTCAGAAGGGACATTCCTGACTAGAAACCTAACCGTAAAATGGCCGACCAGATTGATACCACGTGGTTAGACAACATTTCAAAGGAGCAGCTGATATCCATCACACAGGAATTGGGTATTGAGCAGACAGGCACCACCCGGGAGATCCGAAAGTGTATAGCAGCACTGGCTTCGAAAACAAATTTTGACTCGGAAATACACGCAAAATTTGTATCCCTAGAAGCCGCTTATAAGGAAGCTACAGACACAAGTAAGGTAAATGAGGCCAAGACATCTATTCCGTCGAACGGAGGCGGAACCATAAACATCGCCGACAGACCAGCAGAGCAAGACCAGTTCCCGTTTCCTCCCAGGAAAACAGCACCCCCACAACAGTATATATCATCAGCAACAGCGGTATTATCCAACGGCACATTTCAGACACCTCCACGGAATACGCAACCCGCGCAACCGTACTTACCATCGGGAACAACGGTACCAGCCATAAATTGTACATCTCAGGTAACTCAAGCACCGACCGTTGTGTTCGCACCCATCATCGACCAAGTGCGGAAGTGGTCAGTTAGGTACGACGGTGGACGGGATCCGTTAGCGTTCATCGAGCGGTTAGAGGAGTTAAACGAAGTGTACGCGCTAAACGTGGATCTGCTACCAAAAACCATGCCGAGCTACTAGGGGGCACCGAGCTACAATGGTATCGCAATAACAATGCGCACTGGGAAAGGTGACAAGCTTCAAACAGGATTTCTTATGTTTCTTCCTGCCAGTCAGGTATTTCGAATGTCTCCAGGACGACATACGCAAACGAAGGCAGCATAACAGGGGAAAGTACAAGGATTACGTGCTGGCGTTACAGAGCTTGATGAGACACGCAGGATACACCAGCGAACAGAGGCTGGAACGAATCTTCCGTAATAGCCACCCCGATTACCTACTTTACATCCGTCGGAGGGACTTCACCAATCTCGTAGAACTCTTAACCCTTTCCGAGGATTACGAGAGCATACATGAAGACTATCGAAGACGACGGCGAAGTTACGCGACACATCGCAGGTGACACGACCCTGGTATCACCACTGAAACCTACACTCCCAACACCGCCACCACCACCGAACATACCGCACCACACGCCTCCAGGCAATCAGAGAATCGACCCCAACAACATATGCAGGAGGTGCGGGGAACAAGGACACTACGCCAATAGATGCCGAAACCCACGGACAATTTTTTGCTGGGAGTCTGGCCGCAGTGATATACGCACAATCGAATGCTGCCGTCGACGTCAGGGAAACGACAGAGGGCTTCACGAAGAACAAGGCGCAGTGAGCCCAAAGAACCCAGCGCCGAATCGGCAGTAGTAATATACCAAGAGCATGGCCGCCTTTACGCCGTAGCCAAGCTTGGCGCGGAATCAGCCGAGGCGGTCAGCGATACAGGGGCATCGAGAAGTTTCGTTTCGAGCAGCCTTGCAGAACTTGTGGTAAACTCCATATCCTACGGAGGAGGTCGTCTCGCGCTATACAGGCCAGTTACACAGGCTATATTGCCACCAGTCGAGCTGACACAGGACACGGAGGAGGTAACGCCACCAGGCGAGGACAACAATAAGATAGATGATAGGATCACAGTATCAACGGTGCCTACGATGAGGATGAGGCGGAACGAGTGCGCGGTTTTCTGGCAAAGGAATTCCGAAAATTCGAGAGTATGAGTGGGGTGACGACAATAGCCGAGCACAAGATTATCCTGACGGACGACCGCCCTATCAAACAACGTTACTTCCCACGCAACCCAGCTATGCAGACCATCATCAACAACGAAGTTGACGAATTACTTCAGAATGGATGCATCGAGCCATCCTGTAGCCCACACAGTGCCCCAATCGTACTAGCCAAGAAGAAAAACGGGAAGTGGAGGTTATGCGTAGATTATCGGCAGCTCAACGCCCGATCCGTACCCGACGCATACCCCTTACCTAGAATACAACATATACTGGACAAGCTACGACGAGCGAAATACAGCAGCAGTTTGGACTTGAAAAATGGCTACTGGCAAATACCACTGGAGCCCCAGAGCCGTTCCTACACAGCTTTTATGGTACCGGGACACGGGTTATTTCAGTGGCGCGTTATGCCGTTCGGCCTACACTTCGCACCTGCAACATTTCAAAGAGCGCTAGATTAGGTTATTGGGCCGGAGATGGAACCCTACGCTTTCGCATACCTCGATGACATAATCGTTATAGGATCCACCTTGGAGGAGCACATTCGCAACTTGAAAGAAATAATGCTACGACTGCAGCTACGACTGTAGCCAACCTCAGAATAAATCCGGAGAAATGCGAATTTTTCAAGAAGGAACCCCGATACTTAGGACACCTTGTAAGCGACAGGGGAATTCACACCGACCCTGAGAAAGTTGCTGCCATCAAAGACCTGAAACCACCAACGAACGCGAAAGAGGTGCGTCAATACCTCGGTATAGCATCTTTGGTACCGACGGTTCGTACCCGACTTCGCCACAATCAGCCAGCCACTCACAACCCTGCTGAAAAGGGCAAACACTGGAAATGGGGGGCCGAACAACAGGAAGCCTTCGAGATCTTATAGCAAAAGCTCACGGAAGCACCGATACTTGCCTGCCCGGACTTCACCAGGACCTTCATCTTACAAAGGGGCGCAAGCAATTTTGGGCTTGGCGCTGTATTGACACAGGATCTAGAAAGAGGAGAACGCGTGATCGCCTAAGCCAGCAGGAAACTCAACAAGGCTGAAACCAACTACCCGCCTACCGAAAAGGAACGCCTCGCGATAGTCTGGGGAATACGCAAGATGAGGCCATACTTGGAAGGGTACCAATTCAAAGTAATCACGGAACATATGTCTCTAAAATGACTAAACTCCATCGAAAACCCTTCCGGCCGTGTAGCACGATGGGCCTTGGAACTTCAGCAACACACTTTCGACATCAAATACAGGAAAGGGAAGCTGAACCTGGTAGCGGACGCACTATCACGACCGCCACTGGAGGCCATACGACTCGCAACGATAACCCCGATATTACATAATACAAGATGGACAACTGTACCGCCATATTCCCTGCCGGTCACACGATGAAGAGGCGGTCCCTTGGAAATTTTGTGTACCCACACCACTGCGAAACGAGTATTAGAAGAAAACCACGACATCCCAAGCGCTAGAAATATGGGCATTCGCCGGACGGTAGCGCGGATTGCCAACCGGTACGACTGACCCGGCATGTTTCGGGACATGAGTCGATACGTACGACAGTGCGAATCTTGCCAGAAATACAAGGAAGCACAGCAAAAGCCGGCTGGAAAGATGCTCACACAAGTGGCCCATGAAGCATTTGCCACGGTATACGCCGATTTCGTTGGACCACTCCCACGATCAACACACGAGAACATGATGCTATTAGTATTTTTCGACCGCTTCAGCAAATGGGTGGAACTGGTCCCCATGAGGCATTCTACAGCAGAGGGCCTTCGCCGCGCGTTCAGAGAACGCATCCTCGCAAGATTTGGTGCTCCCAAGATACTGATATCGGACAAGGGCGTTCAGTTCACCAGCACAATGTGGCAGCGTTACCTCAAGGAAATGGGGATACGACAACGATTCACGGCGCCCTTCACCCCGCAAGAAAATCCAACGGAACGGGCTAACAGAACAGTCAAGAGGATCATAGCATAACTCACCAGATCACGGCACAACAGATGGGACGGCCTTCTCCCAGAGATCGAGCTGGCCATCAACACCAGTGTGACCGCTTCCACAGGATACAGTCCAGCCTTTCTCGTACAAGGAAGAGAACTGCGACTACCAGGGGCATTGTTTGACGAGATCAACCAGGGGACAGGCACAGCCACCACCGCGGCAAAAGAAAAATCCGACAGAATGCAAGAGGCATTCAGAATAGTGAGGCGGAACATGGAACGAACGGCGGCAGACCAAGCACAACACTACAATCTACGGCGGAGAAAATGAACCCCCGTAGTCGGCGAACTAGTGCTCACAAAGGAACACCATCTCTCCATGGCCGGAGACAATTTCGCGGCAAAGTTGGCCGCCAAATATGACGGACCCTACCAAATCGTAGGATATGTATCCCCAGTGTTACTCAAAATATGAAAACCCAACGGCGGAAAGGAGAAAACGGTCAACATCGTGGAGTTAAAGGCATATGATGCAGCAGAGACCATCGAGTGAAATTAAAATAAATTCAAAAAAATTGTATATAAAGGATGGGAGGATAAGAAAGCACCGGTCATTCTGTCGCAAATCAACGAGGTGACAACAACGTTTTCTTTTGCTAGGAAGTTTTTTTCTATAATCAACACTTTACAATGGAGAAATATAATGCCAAATGTCACGACCAAATAAAACATCATTAATTTGGCCCACACAAAACGACCCCACAACATATTTAAGATAGCAGTAACACAACAGCCAGTCAGAAAAGGCCCTAGCAACAAAACAAACCAACACGTCTCAGCAACACAACTAGCGATCACAACACTTAATAGTAACACGACAAACTAATAAGTCTCAGCAACACAACGAGCGGTCGCAACATTGAACAGTAACACGGTAACCATGGAAACGCAACCATTTGAGCTAGCAACACCAAACACGACAACCATAAAAGGAGCGACACAACAGCACAGGAGTTAATTAGCACGGAGCTGTGGTCGTGACCAGAGCTACCATTGAAGCGCATCTCGAATGTGTCGGTTCTACCAACAGGAGAGGTCGTTTCACAGAAGTGAGTCGTGGCCTCAAGTTGTGAATGCATCGGTTATACCAGGAAACACCGCTTGAGACTTCGTTCACACCCGCGTAAGCATAGGCCCTGCAACAGTATCGCGGACCCGCGAGCAGGTGACGTCCACCCGCCTGCGCCGACGGGGACCGCGCCGCGACAGAAATAAACCGCACCGCAGCGACGCGAACGCCCTAACGCCACCGAGACGCCAGCAAAAGACGCCGACGCAAGGCGCAACAGAGCACAGCAGCAGCGTCAAGCAAACATACGACGCTGTCCGCAACAGCGCTACGCAAACACACGACGCTGGTCGCAGCAGAATTATAGGAGCATACGACGTTGGCCGCAACAGCGCTACGCAAACACACGACGCTGACCGCAGCAGAATTATACGAGCATACGACGTTGGCCCCAAGAGAGCTACGCAAACATACGACGTTGGCCACAGCAGAGTCACGCAAACATACGACGCTGGCCGCAACAGCGCTACGCTAACATACGACGCTGGACGCAACAGCGCTACGCAAACACACGAGGCTTGCCGCAGCAGCGCTACGCAAGTATAATACGGTGGCCATAGCAGAGCCACGCAAGCATACGACGTTGGAGGCAACAGCGCTACGCAAATACACGACGCTGGTCGCAGCAGAATTAAACGAGCATACGACGTTGGTCGCAACAGAGCTACGCAAACATACGACGTTGGCCACAGCAGAGTCACGCAAACATACGACGCTGGTCGCAACTGCGCTACGCTGACATACGACGCTGGCCGCAACAGCGCTACCCAAACACATGACGCTGGCCGCAGCAGCGCTACGCAAGCATACGACATCAACCATACCAGAGTTACACTCACGCAGACGCACTGACATAAGCCGCAGCAGAGACGCGCAGTCGCTAGCCGTAGGAGAGACACGCCGACGCAGGGCGTCACAGAGATACATTTACGCACACCCAGGCAACGACCAGCAAGGCGTCCTAACGGAGCGATCCTAACGAGACTCGAATACCGTTAGCCCACCACTAATCATAGAGCAAGCATCAAAGGAAGTGAAGAATACAAACATATCTTTTTTTATAAAATTTTTTTATTATAGTTATAATATATAGAGTTAAAGCAATTGTAACGTAGAGTCACAATAACGTAACCCCCTGTATTTCCTTATTCACTTAAACCTGAACCTCCCTGTACTTATATTTCTATATTATAGTCAACAACCACTATGGTAAATAACCCCACGTTACCAACGACTGAGAGCAAACCAATGGTGTGTCCCTTCAACACAAGAAAAACACAATAATGGTGTCTTGGTTTCTCAACCAGTTTGCGGCACCACCAATATAAACAACGAATTTGCATTTTTGAAATTCAGTCCTCGCAGGTGAGCCAGCGGAAGTGGTTGTCTTTTTTAGGACAAAATTGCCATTCCGGCTAGCCAGCTGAGTGCAAGGGCGCTGTCATGGCGCGGGTCATCCTCTACCTGGGCTGGACAGCGTAAGTGGTGTCTTCGGACTATCTCCCTCCGTCGTCCACCTAGGTGTTGGGAGGCACCAAGCCCTAATGACTAAACCGCCCCTCCCCCGTAGCTCGGACTGAGTGGAAGGGGCGCTGGTATGGCGTGGGTCACCCTTCACCTGGGCTGGACGGCGTGAGTGGTGTCTTCGGACTATCTCCCTCCGTCACCCACCCAGGTGTCGAGTGGCACGACGCCGAACGATCAAGCGACCCCCCCCCCCCCCCCTCCTTAGACCTTGCATACCAAGCTGGCTGGAGCGGGTTTAACCACTCCCACTAGCGAGCTGGGGAGAAGAGGGTGCGGCCGTGGCGCGGGTCTCCCCCCTTGCTACGCCCGGACGACGAGAGTGGTGTCTTCGGACTATCTCCCTCCGTCGCCCTGGCCAGGCAGGGGATGGCTAGCTGCCCGCACGACCGCATGACACCCTCTCCACAGCTCTAGCTTCGGCCGTGGGCCGATGCGTGTCCACAGGGCTACCGCTGTGCCGTTAAGGCGAACTTCCCCTCCGCGCACGGATCGATCCACTGTGTATCGGCTGGTACGGCCCCGCCCCCCTTACGTACCTTCCATTAGCGTGCAAGTAGGCAGGCGGGGGTGTCCAACGGTGAAACCAGCAATAGCCAGAGTCCTCGCAGTCTCTTCCCCGGGGGACCGATCCCGCGGACTACCGATCCTGCCGAAGACTACCGAACAATCCGATACCGCCAACCGACCCCGCCCGGAACGAGCCGCCGCTGTCCAGGTAAACACCACCGCCAGCCTGCTTCCCCTCCCACCCCGGCCCTGGTACGCACTCCGTAGCCCACCGCCGCTGCCGTCGCATCGGTACCCCTATGATGTCGCCGCTGCATCCGTCACGCCGCTGCTACGACGACCACTGACTGCTTGCCATCCTACCGCCATTAAGTCGCTGCATCCGTCCCGCCGCTGCTACGCGACCATTGGCCGTCCGCCATTCTACCGCCGTTAAGCCGCTGCATCCGGCCCGCCGCTATTACGACGACCATTGGCCGTCCACCACCCTAGCGCCGTTAACCCGCTGCTTCTATCCCACCGCTGCCTACGTACCGCCGTACCAATCCGTCCGTTGCCCGATCATTCAACCGTCCTACCTAGCCTACTCTGCTCCAACGACCGTTAGCCGCCGCTCCGCCCCCCACAATCTTGCGACGGAAAGCTGCCGTCCGCCTAATACCTCTAGCCGTATGTGCGTGTGTTCGTAACACATACATATTGTGTATTTATTCAGTAGGGGTTTGTGGGACTTTTACTCGACTCTGGATTGACTGAGCGTTACCCCAGCCTTAGGCAAAACCCACCTTATAAATGGCGCCCGATCAGGGACCCTCCTCCACAGATGACCGTGGAAAAACAACTACAACCACCACCAACACTGCCGGGGCGGGTTCAACGAACACACCGCTAGAAACAACACATACACCGGTTGCTGAAGGCACGCTGCTGAACACCGACTCACTCAATTGGATCTACCTACTGAGTAGGGAGATGCTGATCGAGGAGTGCAAGGAACACCGAATCGACGTGGAAGGCCAAACTGCAGCCGAGCTGCGTCGCGCACTGAGTACTTACGTGCGAGCCAAACGCGCCAGAAAATCAAGTGAAGACCTGCTGAAAGAGCTGGAATGGGAAGTGAACGAGGAAGAGGGGAAGTTCGCTATGCTATCTCAGCCAACAACAAAGCCGATCCCTTCATCCATAGCCCACAGCCGCACGGAGGAAAGAGAGAGAACGCATCACCGAAACGATACGAAATGAGCGACGGTGAACTTATGAATACCGTTCGCCGCTGGGATTTGCACTTTTCGGGAGAGGAGTATCTGCACGAATTTCTTGGGAGGATAGAGGAGCTCGCTGAATGCTACCGCATCCCCGTCGACCGGCTCCTTCCAACGCTGCCGGAGCTTCTACGCGGGAAAGCACTGCAATGGTACCGCGTCCGTAAGCCACATATACACCGCTGGAGCGATCTGCGGAGGGAGGTGCAAAATATTTTTCTACCTAAGCGATACATACGATATTTGGAAGAGGCCATCTGACAAAGCAAACAGCAAGGCCGGGAGAGGGCCAAATATTACATCCTCGCGCTGGAAACGCTGATCCGCCAACACCCGACGATGTGCGAAGAGAATCACCTCGAACGGATCTACGATGGTCTACGCGTGGAATACCACCTCTTCGTCAAGCGCAGCGAGTTTAGGACAATCGAGGAGCTCCTGGAGCTAACGGAAGAGTATGAGCTGTTTAAAGGCGAGGAAGCAAAACAGGTAAAAATGGTGTTCCACAGCCTATACCACCTACCCGGGGAATACGACAGCAAGGAGTGCTGTTGGCGCTGCAAGGAACGCGGACGCCACCGCTTCCAATGCAAGGGCCCCTGGAGGAAGTTCTGCTCCCGGGGTGGCAAAGAAAACATCCTCTCCAGGGACAGCCCATGCCCTCCGACTATCCTCATTACCGAGAACGCATTCAGGATGCCGCCCAACGCTATTAAAGGAAGTCGCCAAGCACCGTAAGTCCGACCAGAGAAACCGAGGGAACCACCCGTCGCCAAATCAACCGCAAAAACACAAGTAGATGTCCGATTCTACATACCAGTGGTCATCGAGGGCATGAGCATGCGCGTACTAGTGGACACCGACGACACCCTATTCTACGTAGATGACACCGTACGGAAGCACCTAGAATAGAACAACATTAAGGCGCGCCCCAACAAGCGAAGCATCCAGGTCGCGACCAGACGTGTGTCTTTACCTCGAACTCCTACCGGGCAAGGTTTGTGTATCAAGGACGGGTCACAGACGCGATGCTGTCCGTCATCCCAGACTTGGCCGAACAGGTATTCCTCGGAATGGATTTCCTAATAAAAATGGGAATCACCCTCACGCTGGATGGTCGGCCGTTGGAGGCCACCGTGACCAAGAGAGCACCCGAACTGGATACGCTATGCGCATTGACGAGCCGAGAACACCTGAGCGACGACCAAAACACGGAACTGTGAAACTTCCTGGCACACCATCAAAAGCGGTTTGGCGAAATCATCGCACCAAGCACTGCAGCTGAACATACGATTCGCTTCAAACACAACCGACCGCTGAAGCAACGATACTACCCCCGCAACCTGGCCATGCAACAAGTCATCAACGAAAAGGTAGACGAGTTATTAGCAGGAGGAAGAATATAGCCATCACGAATCGCGCACAGCTCGCCTATGGTGCTAGTCCGCAAAAACAGGGCACTTGTAGGTTGTGCATAGATTACCGTCAGGTCAACACCGCCAGCGAACCAGACGCTTACTCGTTGCCGCAAATTGGAGCCATTCTCGGCCAGCTGAAAGAGACGAAATTCATCTCTATTATTGACTTGAAGAACGGCTACTGGCAGATGCCGCTCGCCAGAGCATCTCGACCATACACCGCATTTACATTTCCTGGCAGGGGATTGTTCCAGTGGAAAGTTAAGGGCGTCGGGCTCTATCAACGCCATTCCAACCACGAGAATGTGGCAGCCTACGGCAGCCGAAGCCTAACCCAGATGGAAAAGCTATACTCGGCCACCGCTCTCCCGCTGCCTACTACAACACGCTGAAGACGATATTTTGTATACCATAACCAACGGAACAAACGACTGGCACGAGAGGAAAGCAAGACACGTAATAACCGCAGGCACATCCATATTACCAGATCGTCGATAACCGACTCTTCCGCCACATTGCCCCGAGGAATCAATTCTCGCAGTCACCGCATTGAAAGCTGTGCGTCCCAGCCGACCGACGAAAAGACGTACTACAGGAAGTCCACGACGCCGCCGCCGCCGGACATCTTGGGGTGAAGAAAACGCTCAAAAGAGCACAACAGAACTATTACTGGCCCATGATGTTCCGCGATGTTCTCAAACACGTACGGAAGTGTATCAGATGAGCGGAATATAAATTGGAGCAAAGACGCCCAGCAGGATTGATGTCAACCATGCAATCATCACGACTATGGGGAATAATAACCTCCGACTTCGTGGGAACACTGCCCTGTTCCAAGCAAGGAAATACTTGTCTGCTCGTCATAGTGTATAAATTGTCAAAGTGGGTGGAGTTGATCCCAGTGCGCCAAGCGACGACGGCAAGCATAATCAAAGAACTCCAAGAGATAGTCATATACCGATTTGGCTGCCCAAAAACCTTCCTCACCGACAATGGGAAACAATTCGTCGGGAAGGCATTAGACACGTTTTTGAACGACCACCGCATCGATCACAAGTTTACAGCAGCCTACGCACCCCACGCGGGCGTCTGGGCGTCGTTCTCTATCAACGCCATTCCGGCCACGAGAATGTGGTAGCCTACGCATCCCACGAAAACTCCACCGAGCGAACCAACCGAGTCGTGAAGACCATGATAGCTCAGCGATGCAAGGACGACCACTGCGAGGTGAAGAAAACCTGGACATTTCACTGGAAGAACCAGCGGGTCAAAATAAAGATGATGGGCGAGAACAGGGCGAAAGTTTCTCTGATGGGAGTCAACCGAGTGGTACCAGCAGAATGAGACAGCAAGAAAGGAGGCCGAAACATATCTATTTTTATATTTACAAAAAGCTTGTTAGACTTAAGGCACAAATGAAATGTGAACTACTTTTTTCTAAATTTACAAAAAGCTTGTTAGATTTAAGGCACAAATGAAATGTGAATTATTTTTTTAAAATTACAAAAAAAAAAAAAAAAAAAACTATATATCTACATATCAGTAAAAAGGGAACAAGAGAAGTACGAAAACGTATACAGTTTAGTACGACTCCACACGCAACAAAAAAAAAGAAGGAACATTTTTTTTACTACATCATTTAATTAAAAAATTAGAATAATACTTTTTTGCGATTGAACCTGAAATGTTAACAATAACTCTGTTATGTATTTTGAAAAACTTTTTTTGTAAATAAAGTGCTTCGCCCACACGCACACCGGGATAATACCCAGGCCATGCCTGGAGATCCATCTTCCCCCACCGCAGCTTTCCGTCAACCGAAGTGGGAGGGGGACTGTAACGTAGCGTCACAATAACGTAACCCCCCTGTATTTCCTTATTCACTTAAACCTGAACCTCCCTGTACTTATATTTCTATAACATAGTCAACAACCACTGTGGTAAATAACTACACGCTACCAACGACTGATAGCAAACCAATGGTGGGTTCCGTCAACACAAGAAAATCACAAGGAAATCACAATAATGGTGTATTGGTTTCTCAGCCAGTTTGCGGCACCACCCATATAAACAGCGAATTTGCATTTTCGCAGGTGAGCCAGCGGGAGTGGTTGTCTTTTTTAAGGCAAAATTGCCACTCCGGCTAGCTAGCTGAGTGTAAGGGGCGCTATCATGGCGCGGGTCAACCTCCACCTGGGCTGGACATCGCGAGTGGTGTCTTCGGACTATCTCCCTCCGTCGTCCACCTAGGTGTTGGGGGGCACGACGCCCTAATAACTAAACCGCCCATCCCCCTCAGCTCGGACTGAACGGAAGGGGCGCTGGTATCGCGCGGGTCACCCTTCACCTGGACTGGACGGCGCGAGTGGTGTCTTCGGACTATCTCCCTCCGTCGTCCACCTAGGTGTTGGGAGGCACCGAGCCCTAATGACTAAACCGCCCCTCCCCCGTAGCTCCGACTGAGTGGAAGGGGCGCTGGTATGGCGTGGGTCACCCTTCACCTGGGCTGGACGGCGTGAGTGGTGTCTTCGGACTATCTCCCTCCGTCGCCCACCCAGGTGTCGAGTGGCACGACGCCGAACGATCAAGCGACCCCCCCCCCTCCTTAGATCTTGCATTCCAAGCTGGCTGGAGCGGGTTTAACCACTCCCACTAGCGAGCTGGTAAGAAGAGGGTGCGGCCGTGGCGCGGGTCACCCCCCTTGCTACGCCTGGACGACGAGAGTGGTGTCTTCGGACTATCTCCCTCTGTCGCCCTGGCCAGGCAGGGGATGGCTAGCTGCCCGCACGACCGCACGACACCCTCTCCACAGCTCTAGCTTCGGCCGTGGGCCGATGCGTGTCCACAGGGGCTACCGCTATGCCGTTAAGGCGCACTTCCCCTCCGCGCACGGATCGATCCACTGTGTATCGGCTGGTACGGCCCCGCCCCCCTTACGTACCTTCCATTAGCGTGCAAGTAGGCAGGCGGGGGTGTCCAACGGTGAAACCAGCAATAGCCAGAGTCCTCGCAGTCTCTTCCCCGGGGGACCGATCCCGCGGACTACCGATCCTGCCGAAGACTACCGAACAATCCGATACCGCCAACCGACCCCGTCCGGAACGAGCCGCCGCTGTCCAGGTAAACACCACCGCCAGCCTGCTTCCCCTCCCACCCCGGCCCTGGTACGCACTCCGTAGCCCACCGCCGCTGCCGTCGCATCGGTACCCCTATGATGCCGCCGCTGCATCCGTCACGCCGCTGCTACGACGACCACTGACTGCTTGCCATCCTACCGCCATTAAGTCGCTGCATCCGTCCCGCCGCTGCTACGCGACCATTGGCCGTCCGCCATTCTACCGCCGTTAAGCCGCTGCATCCGTCCCGCCGCTATTACGACGACCATTGGCCGTCCACCACCCTAGCGCCGTTAACCCGCTGCTTCTATCCCACCGCTGCCTACGTACCGCCGTACCAATGCGTCCGTTGCCCGATCATTCAACCGTCCTACCTAGCCTACTCTGCTCCAACGACCGTTAGCCGCCGCTCCGCCCCCCACAATCTTGCGACGGAAAGCTGCCGTCCGCCTAATACCTCCAGCCGTATGTGCGTGTGTTCGTAACACATAAATATTGTGTATTTATTCAGTAGGGGTTTGTGGGACTTTTACTCGACTCTGGATTGACTGAGCGTTACCCCAGCCTTAGACAAAACCCACCTCATACAATGAACTGAATTTTATATGAAAATATGAAAACGATTTGCAAGGTTCACCGAAATACAAATTTAACGTAAGCGAACCTTGGACACGGCGAGCATACCCCAGCACTTATTGAAGAAGCACCGGGGTAAGAAAAAGCTTCGTTACAATTGGCGTCCGAGCAGGAACCCTGCAAATCGTACAACGTCAGAAGGAACATTCCTGACTAGAAAACTAACCGTAAAATGGCCGACCAGATTGATACCACATGGTTAGACAACATTTCAAAGGAGCAGCAGATTGATATCCATCACAAAGGAATTGGGTATTGAGCAGACAGACACAACCCGGGAGATCCAGCTATGCAGACCATTATCAACAACGAAGTTGATGAATTACTTCAGAAAGGATGCATCGAGCCATCCTGTAGCCCACACAGAGCACCAATCGTACTAGCCAAGAAGAAAAACGGGAAGTGGAGGTTATGCGTGGATTATCAGCAGCTCAACACCCGATCCGTATCCGGCGCATACCCCTTACCCAGAATTCAACATATACTGGACAAGCTACGACGAGCGAAGTACATCAGCAGTTTGGATTTGAAAAATGGCTACTGGGAAATACCACTGGAGCCCCAGAGCCGTCCCTACACAGCTTTCATGGTACCGGGATGCGCCAACCTCAGGATAAATCCGGAGAAATGCGAATTTTTCAGGAAGGAAACCCGATACGTAGGACACCTTGTAAGCGACAGGGGAATTCACACCGACCCTGAGAAAGTTGCTGCCATCAAAGACCTGAAACCACCAACGAACGCGAAAGAGGTGCGTCAATACCTCGGTATAGCATCTTTGGTACCGACGGTTCGTACCCGACTTCGCCACAATCAGCCAGCCACTCACAACCCTGTTGAAAAGGGGCAAACACTGGAAATGGGGGGCCGAACAACAGGAAGCCTTCGAGATCTTATAGCAAAAGCTCACGGAAGCACCGATGCTTGCCTGCCCGGACTTCACCAAGACCTTCATCTTACAAAGGGACGCAAGCAATTTTAGGCTTGGCGCCGTATTGACACAGGATTTGGAAAGAGAGAACGCGTGATCGCCTACGCCAGCAGGAAACTCAGCAAGGCTGAAACCACCTACTCGCCCACCGAGAAGGAACGCCTCGCGATTGTCTGGGGAATACGCAAGATGAGGCCATACTTGGAAGGGTACCAATTCAAAGTAATCACAGAACATATGTCTCTAAAATGGCTAAACTCCATCGAAAACCCTTCCGGCCGTGTAGCACGATGGGCCTTGGAACTTCAGCAACACACTTTCGACATCGAATACAGGAAAGGGAAGCTGAACCTGGCAGCGGACGTACTATCACGACAGCCACTGGAGGCCCTACGACTGGCAACGACAACAGAGCGACCATGCAAATGGTGGCACAAGCGCGTGAACGAAGTGAGCACTAACCCCGAGAAATATTCTGACTTCATAATACAAGATGGGCAACTGTACCGCCATATTCCCTACCGGTCCCACGATGAAGAAGCCGTCCCTTGGAAATTTTGTGTACCCACACCACTGCGACAACGAGTATTAGAAGAAAACCACGACATCCCAAGCACTGGACACATGGGCATTTGTCGGACGGCAGCGCGGATTGCCAACCGGTACTACTGGCCCGGCATGTTTCGGGACATCATTCGATACGTACGACAGTGCGAGTCTTGCTAGAAATACAAGGAAGCACAGCAAAGGCCGGCACAGGTGGCCCAAGAACTATTCGCCACGGTATACGCCGATTTTTTCGGACCACTCCAACGAGAACACGATTAGTATTTTTCGACCGCTTCAGAAAATGGGTTGAACTGGTCCCCATGAGGCGTGCTACCGCACAGGGTCTTCGCCACGCGTTCAAAGAACACATCCTCGCAAGATTTGGTGCTCCCAAGATACTGATATCGGACAACGGCGTTCAGTTCACCAGCACAATGTGGCAGCGTTACCTCAAGGAAATGGGGATACGACAACAATTCACGGCGCCCTTCACCCCGCAAGAAAAGCCAACGGAACGGG
This sequence comes from Eurosta solidaginis, assembly GCF_040869045.1. NCBI lineage: Eukaryota > Metazoa > Arthropoda > Insecta > Diptera > Tephritidae > Eurosta > Eurosta solidaginis. The sequence continues at coordinate 89,138,901 of NC_090320.1, forward strand.
CTAACAGAACAGTCAAGAGGAGCATAGCACAACTCACCAGATCACGGCACAACAGATGGGACGACCTTCTCCCAGAGATCGAGCTGGCAATCAACACCAGTGTGACCGCGTCCACAGGATATAGTCCAGCATTTCTCGTACAAGGACGGGAACCGCGACTACCAGGGGCATTGTTTGACGAGATCAACCTGGGGACGGGCACAGCCACCACCACGGCAGAAGAAGAATCCGAACGAATGCAAGAGGCATTCAGAATAGTGAGGCACAATATGGAACGAACGGCGGCAGACCAAGAAAATGGACCCCCGTAGTCGTCGAACTAGTGCTCGCAAAGGAGCACCATCTCCACGGCCGGGGAAAATTTCGCGGCAAAGTTGGCCCCCAAATATGATGGACTCTACCAAATCCTAGGATATGTATCCCAGTGATACTCAAAATACGAAAACCCAACGGCGGAAAGGAGAAAACGGTCAAAATCGCGGAGTTCAGGCATATGATGCAGCAGAGACCATCGGGTGGAATTAAAATAAATTCAAAAAAATTTTATATCAAGGATGGGAGGATAAGCAAGCACCGGTCATTCTCTCGCAAACCAACGAGGTGACAACAACGTTTTCTTTTTCTACGAATTTTTTTCTATAATCAAACGCCAAATAAATAAAAAAATAATAAAAAATATAACGCCAAACTGACCAAGAGCGTTAATCGTATGCGCTAGCGCTACGAGGAGGACGAAGCAAAGCGTCCGAAGGTCGTATTGCTCGAAGGAGCTACTGGCGGCAACGTCAGCAACATGCGCGTAACTACACGCGCACACACGTACGCTGACGTCGCACGCATCATTACACCATCAACCGCTACAGGCACCGACGCCAACACTACGAACACCGAATCATCCGCAGCCGCAGCTTACGCCAGCACCAACGTCAGAAGCGCAACAGAAGCAGCCAGACCGACAATCGAACTCGTGGTACGCACCACGCGCATGTCGAAATGGGAGGAAGCCGCGGCCAAGGCCCACAATAGGACCGGAACATCACCGCTAACAGCCACACTTGGTAGGATAGAGTTGGAGACAGGGCAGGTACCGAAAGCCCTCAGCTATCCTCGGATGAGGACACAGCTTTACCGGAAAAGCAGCAGTTGCCGGCAATCATCGAGCTCTCCTCGGATGAGGACAAAGCTACACCGGAGAGGGAAACGCCTAAAACAATATTCCCGGCAGGACCAGGCGGTATACCCCTCTACGATACTGACCTCGACACCCTCAACGGATCTAAATGGTTGACTGACACCATCATTGAAGCTTGGGCAAAGGGACTGAAAGAGCAACACGGACAACAAAATACGACTCTCAGCCCGTTCGTGATCTGGAAGCTGACCCGGAAGAGGAACACACAAGAAGATTACCGACGCATACACCGCTGGGTCCGGAACGTCGACCTGCCTGGCAAGAGTGCGATCCTAGCACCCCAAAACGCAGCTAAACACTGGTACCTACTCGGTGTGGCAAATGCAGCAGTCACCCACTACGCCACTGACACGGAACGCTGACAGGAGCGATATGTATGGGTAGCGGACTCTATGCACAGGGCGAATGATCTGCACGCGACCCAGGCTTGGGCGGATTTCCTCCGGTGGGAATACATACAGCGGTATGGGCACCACGGTTTTAAAGCTCAGGAGCTAGTACTCGAGTTGCCACAACAATACAACAACAACGACTGTGGCGTCTACGTAGCCGAAGTAGCGAAGTAGCCGGGAATGTGAGGGCCAATAAAACATCATTAATTTCGCCCACATATTTAACACAGCAGTAACACAACAGCCAGTCACAAAAGGCCCTAGCAACAAAACAAACCAGAAAGTCTCAGCAACACAACTAGCGATCTCAACACTTAATAGTCAGAAGACAAACCAACAAGTCTCAGCAACACAACTAGGGATCACAACACTTATTATCAACACGACAAACTAACAATTCTCAGATACACAACGAGCGATCGCAACATTTAACAGCAACACGGTAACCATGGAAACGCAACCATTTGAGCTAGCAACACCAAAAACGACAACCATAAAAGGAACAACACAGCAGCACAGGAGTTAGTTAGCACGGAGCTGTGGTCGTGACCAGAGCTACCAGTGAAGCGCATCTCGAATGTGTCGGTTCTACCACCAGGAGAAATCGTTTCATTGGAGTGAGTCGTGGCCACATGTTGTGAATGCGTCGGTTCTACCAGCAAACACCGCTTGAGACTTCGTTCACTCCCGCGTAAGCAAAGGCCTTGCCGCAGTAACGCGCACCCGCTAACAGGTTACGTCCGAACGCCTGCCCCGACGGCGACCGCACCGCGACAGTAATAAACCGCACCGCAGCGACGCTACCACCCTAACGCCACCGAGACGCCAGAAAGACGTCGACGCAAGGCGCAACAGAGCACAGCAGCAGAGTCACACAAACATGCGTCGCTAACATACGACGCTGGCCGCAACAGCGCAACGCAAACACTCCACGATGGCCGCAACAGCGCTACGCAAACACACGACGCTGGCCGAATCAGAATTATACGAGCATACGACGTTGGCCGCAACAAAGCTACGCAAACATACGACGTAGGCTACAGCAGAGTCACGCAAACATACAACGATGGCCGCAACAGCGCTACGCTAAAATACGACGCTAGCAGCAGCAGCGCTTTACAAACACACGACGCTGGCCACAGCAGAGTCACGCAAATATACGAAGCTGGGCGCAACATCGCTACGCTAACATACGACGCTGACCGCAACAGCGCTACGACAACACACGACGCTAGCCGCAGCAGCGTTACGCAAGCATAATACTTTGGCCACAACAGAGTCACGCAAGCATAGGACGTTGGCCGCAACAGAGTTGAGCAAACATACGACGTTGACCGCAGCCGAGTTACGCAAATATACGACGTCAACCATGCCAGAATTACACTCACGCAGACGCACTGACATAAGCCGCAGCAGAGACGCGCAGTCGCTAGCCGTAAGAGAGACACGCCGACGCAGGGCGTCACAGAGATACATTTACGCACACCCAGGCAACGACCAGCAAGGCGTCCTAACGGAACGATCCTACCGGGACACGAGGACCGTTAGCCCACCTCTAAGCATAGAGCTAGCATCAAAGGAAGTGAAGTATACAAACATATCTTTTTTTTATTACATTTTTTGTTATAGTTATAATATATAGAGTTAAAGCTATAAAGTGAATTTTATATGAAAATATGAAAACGATTTGCAAAGTGCCCCGAAATACAAATTTATTGTAAGCGAACCTTGGACACGGCGAGTATACCTCAGCACTTCTTGAAGAAGCACCGTGGCAAGAAAAAGCCTCGTTACAAAATATATCCTTCATATAATTGTTTCAAAGAATCAAAGAATTTATGCTATCCTGAAAAAATAACCGTAACGGAAACCTATGCTGAAATTGAATTGCAATCCCTAATTGATCACAGCTTACGAAAATTGTATCCTGCACAAGAAGAGGTATTGCTTTCTATACCTGAGGTTAAAGAACTAAATGCAATTATAAAATGGGGATGTGATGGATCTCAGCATAGCTGTTACAAACAACGATTTTCGGAAGAAAAGAAATCGGACACTAGTATGTTTTTCATTTCACTATTACTACTTCAAATGTATACAATGGTTGACAAACGAAAGGTTATAGTTTGGAGTAATTCTGCTCCATCTTCCACGAGATACTGCCGCCCGATAAAATTTGTTTTTACAAAAGAAACACGAGATATCATTTCAAAGGAGGAGCAATCTGTCAAAGACCAAATTTCCAGTGTTCGTCCTACAACAATTCAAACAGATAACCTAAACTTACTGGTGAAATCAACGTTTGTGTTCTGCATGATTGATGGCAAAGTTTGCAACGCTCCGTCGGCATATACATCATCGCAAGAGTGCTACATATGTGGCGCTTCTCCAAAAGATATGAACAATATGCGGGCCCTGCCAGAGCGAAATGTTGACAAAAGCATGCTTGCTTTCGGAATTTCCCCTTTAAGTTCTTGGATACGATGCACGGAATGTATCCTACACATCGCTTATCCAATGGAAATGAAGACCTGGTGTGTGCGGGGCGAAGAAAATAAGGAAAAGATGAAAAAGAAGAAAGGACATATCCAAAATAGATTCAGGAAAGAAGTTGGTATTTCGATTGAATTGCCAAAGCAAAAAACCGCCAACACAAATGATGGCAACACTGCGAGAAGATTCTTTGGAGATACTGAAAAAACATCAGACATAACCGGCATAAACATCAATCTTTTGAAAGGATTTCATACAATACTTTCATACAAAGAATGTGGGTTTCAAATAAATTGTGAAGCTTTTGACCACTATCTGACAGAGACAAGGGTACTATATTTATCGGAATATGCTTGGTACATAAAGTTCTTTTTCATGGAAAGTGTATAAGTGCTATTCTTCCTATTGGTCAACTTTCGGAAGAAGCTTAAGAGTCCAGAAAGAAAGATGCACGAAACTATCGTGATCTTTTCACCATAAAAAAGTCAAGAATTTGTAGTAACTTGGATTTGCTGCACAGATTGCTGATATCGTCAGACCCGTTCATAAACAGTTTTCGGAAAAGCCCTAGGTCAAAGTGGCGACCACTAACGAGTGAAGTTATTAGCTTATTATCTGAACCAGAGCATGTCGACGATATTGACTCCGACTAACTTTATACAAGTTAAAATATCACTTTTTATTTATAACTATGTATTTCGATTCAGTTTTTACAAATATATGTACCTATCTTGTGTTTGACTTTGAAAATAAAATTTTTTAAATATTAATCAAAACCCGCTCAGCATTTAGATGGTTAAATTTTCAATTTCCCTACATATAAATACAATTTGATTATTCTTTCTGACTAAATAATGAGTTATCATACAATTGAACAAAAGAAATAATCAAATATTAATACTTTTGATGATCAAATACTGAAAAGCATTTTTCGATCACTTTTTGGAATCATTTTTGAAGTCGTTTTATGATTAAATTTTAATATTTCATAAAAACCAACAGAAAAATAATCAAATGTGCTTACCTTTGATGATCAAAAACTGGATATAGTTTTTCAATCACATTTTGGAATCATATTTGAATCAAATGTGTTTACTTTAGGTGATACAAAATTTATATTAATTTTTCAATCAGCTTTCTGAATGTTTTCTGACTATATTTGTTGACTGAATAATGAGTTTTGTACTTGCTAAAACTTTACTTTTCATTGAAAATCTAATTTTTTCACATACACACATTTTTTCAATCATGAAGTTCAGAAAAAATATGTATATAAAATTTTTATTATTAAGACATTCTTCAAGACAATGTAATGCAAATGCTGCTCGTGCCCGAAGATTTCCCCAACCATTTCTCCACCTTCGGCTTCCCAGAAAATACACAATAGCTGGACAATACAAAAGTTGTGAGCTATTTGACCAGGTAAGTGAAACTCTTGACATATGTACCTCGATATGTCTTCAACATCCCGTGCCGTATCGTATTTAAGATATTAACGATCATACCTGATGCTGGATGTTGTAGTCGCAGGTGTATATAGGTCAAGTTTGTTTGCGAGTGACCTGTGGTTCAAATAGCTCACTTCCGCATGATTTCTTCCCCTGATGAAATAAGATTATTATGTAGTATCTATTTGGAATGAGATATGAAAAATAAATGCATCATAATCGCATTCAAAAATGATTCAAAAATCTCAACCAAAACGATTGAAATATGTTCACGAATATGATCAGAAAATTACTCTGAGTAGTATTCAAATATTACTCTAAAACAATTAAAGCTAAATTTTACAATGATATCAAATATGAATAAAAAGCGTGTCGAAATATGAATCACAAATGATTATTCAAGAATAATCACATTTATGGTACATTTTTCCCCCGACGATACGTTAATTTTCGAACAGAAAATGCTTTTGAATTTGAACGTTTTTAATCATCTTGGGGTATGATATTTGAATATTTTTTGATCAAAATTTTCTAAAAATGCTGGCTGGGAAGCCTCTAAGCTAAAGTTAAGAAATCTAAACAATTTTTATTTATATTGGCACTGGAAAATGCTTTTAAAGTAGAAAATATGATTATGTGAAATTTAACCTTATATGAGAGCAACGAGAAAAAGTTGGCGGATCATGCCCATTATATTCTCAAGTCATGTTTAGGTATCTTCAACCACAATGCAAAATTTTAAATGAATTGCTCCATTGGTTTGGCTGTTATTAATTCTGGCATCCTAAAAGTGAAAAAAGTTACAATGGGCGCCGCAAAACGTAAATCTATTGAGTTTTTGCTATTTGGGTATAGTTTAAAAGAATAGATACACATGCATATGTCATGTATTTTTTCTACGAAGGTAATATTGTAATACCCTCTGTTGCATGAAATGCAAACACCTTTTAATTCGTTAGCGTTATAATCGATTTCCCTCACTAGGGTAGGCACCTTGTCGTTGGTGTGAGGGCTTAGCCGAACTCCAAAGCGCCCGACTATGAGGCGGAGCTGTTTAGGACTGACACCTACGCCGTTTCGCCTCATACGAGGGGGGCGGGATGTCGGGGACCAAGAACTGCCAACCCCCTAATCCAGGGTGTTATGCGGACCGTGCCTATTGGACGATTTGCAGCCAGGGGATAAATTCGGCTGTATTCGAACGGAGCCTTCCCGATACCGGGCCACCTCGGGAAGTATTAATGGCCTTACCACAGTAAGGGGCGCTGCTGTCGCGGACGGTGCTTTCCCCGTATATAATACTGGACCGCTGAGCCCGCCTTGTCGGGCAGGTCGTCATACGACCAAGATGAACGACTCATTACCTGACTGTAATAAGGACGATGTAAAGAGGAGGACTGAGTCGCAATCAAAATATGACAAATACGAATTAAGCGATGCGTCGGACTCGGGGAGCGAGAGTAGTGCTGATTCAATGAACTCCGTGTTGGAGAAGCACACAAATGAAAACGGAGTAGAAGAGTGGAGAAGGGTACGGAGCAGAGGAAGTAAAAGAGCTCTCTCGCAGTACCGTGCAGCACTAATTGTACAACGCTTTGGAGCAGTGATCGACCCAACAGAAGTGGAGATCGAGCGCTTGGAATGGGCCCATAATGCGGTAGAAGTAGGTCGAAGGCAGTTCAAAAGGTTTGCTGCGAGAAACCCTCGGTTCTGCAACCGGTACGAGGAGGAAGAAGCGTCGAATGGCAGAACGAAGAGGCCACGTTCGGCGGAAGGCGACAAGCCTGCTTTCAAGAGGCAGAAAGGACCCAGTCCTAGAGCCGCGAGGCAAGGCAGTCGCATAGACAAGACAAGTAGGCCCAAAGCTGTAAGACAGATGGGCTCCAATAGAGAGGTAGCAACTACCTCGAAAACTGCGAGTCAGAGGGAAGTTCCAAGTAAGGAAGTAGGAGATAAGCCAAAGGGAGATAACGCTAAGACTCCGGCTTTCTCGGAGGCGCTATAGGGAGTTAACGCTAAGGCTCCGGCTTTCTCGGAGGTGCCAAAGGGAGATAACACTAAGACTCCTGCTTTTCCCGAGAAGATGAGTGATGTGGCAAAGCAGTCACTGACTGTGGCGCTGGTTGATCCTAGCAGTCCTTTCGGACAAATGACTACTGAAAGGTGGAGATCTGTGGAAAGGGAGCTTATTAGCTTAATGCTTAAGATGATGCGGGAACAACCAAGTAAGCCCCTTCCAACCTTTGATTCGGGGGGATGGTATAATGGTGTGAAGATGATAGCGTGCGACAACATCGCGAGCTTGCGGTGGCTGGAGGGAGTGGTTCCAAACCTCCAAAGACAAGGCACGAACGCGCGGTTTGAGGTGGTGGATAAAGCGCAAATCCCCATGGTACCAAAAGTTAAGGTATGGATACCATGCGTGATGAAGTCAGAGGATACACTGCGACTTCTGCAGAATCAGAATCCGAACATACCGACACAGGATTGGAAGGTACTTATTGTATCTCGGCTTACCGAGGATGTTCAGTTCTACATCTTCCAAATAAACAAGCAGGCGGAGGATATTTTGTACACGCAGCTTGGTAAAATGTCCTTTGGCACTGGCAAAATTTACATGCGACTCAGGAAAAGAAGTACCGAGGATAAAAACCCTAACACGCTAGAGGTGGGCGAAGTCGAAAAGGACCTCAAAAGCCTAAGGGAAAAAAGACAGGTGGAGGTCCCCGACGTCACCACGAACGTGCTAGAAGAGGACCAACCGCTAAATGGTGCTGTGACTCGCACAGAGGGACACCCTGCACAACAGTCACGAGAGCCAGAAGGGGGCCTCGAATACTCTAAACCAAAAGGGCAAGGGAAGGACGACGACGTCAAGACGAAGGTGCTGGAGGGGGACAACAGCCCAACGGTGCTGCGAGTCCTACAGATAAACCTCCAACACAGTAAATTGGCGTCGAGCGAACTCCTCCTAACCCTTGAGGAGGGTTCGTTTGACGTGGCGCTGATCCAGGAGCCGTGGCTCTCATCGGGAGGAAAGGTTTCTGGACTTAGCGCGCGCAGGTTTGGCGTTTACTACGCGCAAACGGAAGGACGGGTGCGAGCTGTAGTAATGGTAAGGAAACAGCTGCATTCATATATGCTGCCTAATTACACCACTGAGGATCTCGTAGCGATGGCCGTTGAGCAAAAGAATAAGCAGGCATTTATCCTGGCGTCCTGCTACATGGCCCATGCTGCGAAGGTCCCACCGATGGAGTGCAAAAGGCTAGTACAGGAGGAAGGGCGCAAAGGGCGGTTGGTCATAGGCGCAATGACCACAATGCGTGGGGAAGAACAGATACGAACGAGAGAGGCGAATCTCTGTTTTGTTACATCCTGCAAACCAATTTGCAGATAGCCAACAGGGCAAATGTCACTACATACATTGGTCCAACATCCAGCAATGTTCTGGATATTACATTGAACTCCGAGCGTGATATATCAAGGTATGATTGGATGGTTCTTGATAGACCATCCTTCTGCGACCATGCGTATATCAGCTTCAGCATCCCCCTAAAGGGGGTAGAGAAGAGAGGAATCTTTAGAAACCCTAGGTCAACGAACTGGACTAAATTCCAGAACATGTAGAAACAAAACTGGGACAACCCAAAGAGGTTGCCAACGTGGAAGGACTGGAGGAGTCTAATGAATTCGTAACTAGGACGCTTATGACTGCGTATAACAAAGCTTGCCCTCTAAGAAGATTCAGAGGAAAAGCAAAGCCGCCATGGTGGAGTAATGAGCTGAGTCTTCTAAGAAGACAAGTAAGAGAAATGTTTAAGCTCGCAAAGACCGCGGAAAGCCAAGCGTGTCGGGACGAGTACAGGGATCTACTGAGGATCTACAAGCGTGAAATTACCAGGGCGAAGAGAAACTCATGGAAAAGTTTCTGTACGGACATAGAGTGCTCCAGCGAAACAGCAAGGTTGAAAAAAGTCCTAGCAAAGGGAAACATAGTCCAGGGACTAATAAAGAAATAGAACGGGGAATGGTCACGTAATAGTGAGGAATCCCTTGAGGTGCTTCTCGATACACATTTCTGATCGGGAGACGGTTTAGAGGAGCCAGCAGACATCACTCACACTTCGATCACGGAGCTAGTAGTGCCGGGCTTGGTGACCGATACCAAGATCGAGTGGGCAGTGATGACGTTTTCTAAGTTTAAATCGCCGGGCCCAGATGGTATATTCCCGGCCATGCTATAAGTCTCAAGTAGGGCGGTCGTGGAATGGCTTAAAATAATATTCGATGGGTGCATACGACTGAATCATGTACCGCACTCTTGGAGAACTGCTCGTGTAGCTTTTCTACCAAAGGCGGGGAAGATCGGTCACATGTATTCCAAAGACTATAGACCCATTAGCTTAACATCATTTCTGCTCAAAACCTTTGAGAGGCTGATAGATGTGTACATAAAGTCCAACGTGGATGAAAACTGCTCTCCACAACACAGCATGCGTACACCAAAGGCAAGTCGGTAGACACCGCATTGCATAGGGTGGTAATAAGCATAGAGAAATCCCTGGAATATAAGTAGTATGCTCTTGGAGTCTTCTTGGACATTGCCGGGGCTTTCAATAATGTTGCAAAATGGGCGATTATGGATGGTCTTAATTACATTAAAGTGCGTCCTGCCTTAATCAGATGGATCGGCTGCATGTTAAATTGCAGAAAGATTACAACACAATGTGGATTGTACGAGGCCACGAAATCAGTGGACAGGGGCACGCCGCAGGGAGCTGCTGTGGACGCTGGCCATCAACCAACTGATCAGGCAATTCGATGAGGGACACGAAAACTTACGGCTTACGCAGATGACGTTGCAATTGTCATAAGTTGAAAGTGCCTTCCAACGATTAGTTCTTTGATGGATCGGGCGCTTCGCGATATTCATACCTGGGCATCTAATGTCGGGTTGAAAGTCAATGCGGAGAAGACGGATATGGTTTTGTTTACAAAGAGGTACAAGGTCCCAAATTGGACCACCTAAGCTAGGAGGGGTGACCTTACAGGAGAAACCTTGCACACAATATTTAGGAATCATCCTAGACAGTAAGCTGTCATGGAAACTCAACGTGGAGGACAGGGTCAAGAAGGCCTCAACGGCACCCTATGCATGTAAAAGAATGCTGGGGTGTACGTGATGCCTATCGCCCTCTCTTTCTCATTGGGTTTTTACAGCGATTGTAAGCCCTACTCTATACTATGGAGTTCTTGTTTGGTGGAAAGCCACACGAAATACAACATACCTCAAAAAATTAGAGGAGTTATTTTATAACATAGGTCCTGGTTTTTGATAGGGTTTTTCAGTTTGGTCGTTAAAACAAACTTCTGGTAACAATACGGACTCAATCAGTCTATGTGAGGTCCTCATGGACCGGCCAGTTCAACCTACCTACCTATAAACGATTTATTATTGAACAACCTTGAAAGAAAACAAAATGCAAAAAGATAACAATTCAAATAACATTAGGTACTTAAGTAAATCGACTGCTGAGTCTAATATTACTCTATTTCAAAACGATTTTCAAAAACGCCCCACCTCAAAACTCTTTTTAAAAACATCCTACATTAGAATTTTTTTCGAAAACGCCCTATCTCAGAATTTGATTGAAGAACGCCCAATGTTAGAATTTATGTCAGCTCAAAATGTATTGAATTTATACCGAGATGAAACAAATTTTAAAATAGGGCGTTCTTCAATCAAGTTTTGCGGTAGGGCATTTTTGAGTCAAATTCTCAGGTAGGACGTTTTTGAAAAGAAATTTGAATAGGGTGCTATTCCACTCAGCAGTCGAAATTGGATTGTAGAACGTAAAAAATTAATACATAAAATAAGGTACAATTTTTTCATTAATTAAAAACTTCCGTGAATAGAACATTCTTTGTTTTATTGTCATTTCCAGGAATGAGAAAACTTTGGTTCTGTGGGGAACCAGTTCTTGAAATAGCGACATACAGTTGACCGTGAGAAAACACTTCACTACGATAGTCTACGCCAACATAACTAAATGTTTGTCTTCCGACTTATTAAATGTAATTGTGTTAGTCCAAGTGTAAAAGGCGGGTACTTTGGAGTAAAGCAAAGTCTTTGCAAAATCGCCCCGCCCCCCTTACGTACCTTCCATTAGCGTGCAAGTAGGCAGGCGGGGGTGTCCAACGGTGAAACCAGCAATAGCCAGAGTCCTCGCAGTCTCTTCCCCGGGGGACCGATCCCGCGGACTACCGATCCTGCCGAAGACTACCGAACAATCCGATACCGCCAACCGACCCCGTCCGGAACGAGCCGCCGCTGTCCAGGTAAACACCACCGCCAGCCTGCTTCCCCTCCCACCCCGGCCCTGGTACGCACTCCGTAGCCCACCGCCGCTGCCGTCGCATCGGTACCCCTATGATGCCGCCGCTGCATCCGTCACGCCGCTGCTACGACGACCACTGACTGCTTGCCATCCTACCGCCATTAAGTCGCTGCATCCGTCCCGCCGCTGCTACGCGACCATTGGCCGTCCGCCATTCTACCGCCGTTAAGCCGCTGCATCCGTCCCGCCGCTATTACGACGACCATTGGCCGTCCACCACACTAGCGCCGTTAACCCGCTGCTTCTATCCCACCGCTGCCTACGTACCGCCGTACCAATGCGTCCGTTGCCCGATCATTCAACCGTCCTACCTAGCCTACTCTGCTCCAACGACCGTTAGCCGCCGCTCCGCCCCCCACAATCTTGCGACGGAAAGCTGCCGTCCGCCTAATACCTCCAGCCGTATGTGCGTGTGTTCGTAACACATAAATATTGTGTATTTATTCAGTAGGGGTTTGTGGGACTTTTACTCGACTCTGGATTGACTGAGCGTTACCCCAGCCTTAGACAAAACCCACCTCATACAATGAACTGAATTTTATATGAAAATATGAAAACGATTTGCAAGGTTCACCGAAATACAAATTTAACGTAAGCGAACCTTGGACACGGCGAGCATACCCCAGCACTTATTGAAGAAGCACCGGGGTAAGAAAAAGCTTCGTTACAATTGGCGTCCGAGCAGGAACCCTGCAAATCGTACAACGTCAGAAGGAACATTCCTGACTAGAAAACTAACCGTAAAATGGCCGACCAGATTGATACCACATGGTTAGACAACATTTCAAAGGAGCAGCAGATTGATATCCATCACAAAGGAATTGGGTATTGAGCAGACAGACACAACCCGGGAGATCCAGCTATGCAGACCATTATCAACAACGAAGTTGATGAATTACTTCAGAAAGGATGCATCGAGCCATCCTGTAGCCCACACAGAGCACCAATCGTACTAGCCAAGAAGAAAAACGGGAAGTGGAGGTTATGCGTGGATTATCAGCAGCTCAACACCCGATCCGTATCCGGCGCATACCCCTTACCCAGAATTCAACATATACTGGACAAGCTACGACGAGCGAAGTACATCAGCAGTTTGGATTTGAAAAATGGCTACTGGGAAATACCACTGGAGCCCCAGAGCCGTCCCTACACAGCTTTCATGGTACCGGGATGCGCCAACCTCAGGATAAATCCGGAGAAATGCGAATTTTTCAGGAAGGAAACCCGATACGTAGGACACCTTGTAAGCGACAGGGGAATTCACACCGACCCTGAGAAAGTTGCTGCCATCAAAGACCTGAAACCACCAACGAACGCGAAAGAGGTGCGTCAATATCTCGGTATAGCATCTTTGGTACCGACGGTTCGTACCCGACTTCGCCACAATCAGCCAGCCACTCACAACCCTGTTGAAAAGGGGCAAACACTGGAAATGGGGGGCCGAACAACAGGAAGCCTTCGAGATCTTATAGCAAAAGCTCACGGAAGCACCGATGCTTGCCTGCCCGGACTTCACCAAGACCTTCATCTTACAAAGGGACGCAAGCAATTTTAGGCTTGGCGCCGTATTGACACAGGATTTGGAAAGAGAGAACGCGTGATCGCCTACGCCAGCAGGAAACTCAGCAAGGCTGAAACCACCTACTCGCCCACCGAGAAGGAACGCCTCGCGATTGTCTGGGGAATACGCAAGATGAGGCCATACTTGGAAGGGTACCAATTCAAAGTAATCACAGAACATATGTCTCTAAAATGGCTAAACTCCATCGAAAACCCTTCCGGCCGTGTAGCACGATGGGCCTTGGAACTTCAGCAACACACTTTCGACATCGAATACAGGAAAGGGAAGCTGAACCTGGCAGCGGACGTACTATCACGACAGCCACTGGAGGCCCTACGACTGGCAACGACAACAGAGCGACCATGCAAATGGTGGCACAAGCGCGTGAACGAAGTGAGCACTAACCCCGAGAAATATTCTGACTTCATAATACAAGATGGGCAACTGTACCGCCATATTCCCTACCGGTCCCACGATGAAGAAGCCGTCCCTTGGAAATTTTGTGTACCCACACCACTGCGACAACGAGTATTAGAAGAAAACCACGACATCCCAAGCACTGGACACATGGGCATTTGTCGGACGGCAGCGCGGATTGCCAACCGGTACTACTGGCCCGGCATGTTTCGGGACATCATTCGATACGTACGACAGTGCGAGTCTTGCTAGAAATACAAGGAAGCACAGCAAAGGCCGGCACAGGTGGCCCAAGAACTATTCGCCACGGTATACGCCGATTTTTTCGGACCACTCCAACGAGAACACGATTAGTATTTTTCGACCGCTTCAGAAAATGGGTTGAACTGGTCCCCATGAGGCGTGCTACCGCACAGGGTCTTCGCCACGCGTTCAAAGAACACATCCTCGCAAGATTTGGTGCTCCCAAGATACTGATATCGGACAACGGCGTTCAGTTCACCAGCACAATGTGGCAGCGTTACCTCAAGGAAATGGGGATACGACAACAATTCACGGCGCCCTTCACCCCGCAAGAAAAGCCAACGGAACGGGCTAACAGAACAGTCAAGAGGAGCATAGCACAACTCACCAGATCACGGCACAACAGATGGGACGACCTTCTCCCAGAGATCGAGCTGGCAATCAACACCAGTGTGACCGCGTCCACAGGATATAGTCCAGCATTTCTCGTACAAGGACGGGAACCGCGACTACCAGGGGCATTGTTTGACGAGATCAACCTGGGGACGGGCACAGCCACCACCACGGCAGAAGAAGAATCCGAACGAATGCAAGAGGCATTCAGAATAGTGAGGCACAATATGGAACGAACGGCGGCAGACCAAGAAAATGGACCCCCGTAGTCGTCGAACTAGTGCTCGCAAAGGAGCACCATCTCCACGGCCGGGGAAAATTTCGCGGCAAAGTTGGCCCCCAAATATGATGGACTCTACCAAATCCTAGGATATGTATCCCAGTGATACTCAAAATACGAAAACCCAACGGCGGATAGGAGAAAACGGTCAAAATCGCGGAGTTCAGGCATATGATGCAGCAGAGACCATCGGGTGGAATTAAAATAAATTCAAAAAAATTTTATATCAAGGATGGGAGGATAAGCAAGCACCGGTCATTCTCTCGCAAACCAACGAGGTGACAACAACGTTTTCTTTTTCTACGAATTTTTTTCTATAATCAAACGCCAAATAAATAAAAAAATAATAAAAAATATAACGCCAAACTGACCAAGAGCGTTAATCGTATGCGCTAGCGCTACGAGGAGGACGAAGCAAAGTGTCCGAAGGTCGTATTGCTCGAAGGAGCTACTGGCGGCAACGTCAGCAACATGCGCGTAACTACACGCGCACACACGTACGCTGACGTCGCACGCATCATTACACCATCAACCGCTACAGGCACCGACGCCAACACTACGAACACCGAATCATCCGCAGCCGCAGCTTACGCCAGCACCAACGTCAGAAGCGCAACAGAAGCAGCCAGACCGACAATCGAACTCGTGGTACGCACCACGCGCATGTCGAAATGGGAGGAAGCCGCGGCCAAGGCCCACAATAGGACCGGAACATCACCGCTAACAGCCACACTTGGTAGGATAGAGTTGGAGACAGGGCAGGTACCGAAAGCCCTCAGCTATCCTCGGATGAGGACACAGCTTTACCGGAAAAGCAGCAGTTGCCGGCAATCATCGAGCTCTCCTCGGATGAGGACACAGCTACACCGGAGAGGGAAACGCCTAAAACAATATTCCCGGCAGGACCAGGCGGTATACCCCTCTACGATACTGACCTCGACACCCTCAATGGATCTAAATGGTTGACTGACACCATCATTGAAGCTTGGGCAAAGGGACTGAAAGAGCAACACGGACAACAAAATACGACTCTCAGCCCGTTCGTGATCTGGAAGCTGACCCGGAAGAGGAACACACAAGAAGATTACCGACGCATACACCGCTGGGTCCGGAACGTCGACCTGCCTGGCAAGAGTGCGATCCTAGCACCCCAAAACGCAGCTAAACACTGGTACCTACTCGGTGTGGCAAATGCAGCAGTCACCCACTACGCCACTGACACGGAACGCTGACAGGAGCGATATGTATGGGTAGCGGACTCTATGCACAGGGCGAAAGATCTGCACGCGACCCAGGCTTGGGCGGATTTCCTCCGGTGGGAATACATACAGCGGTATGGGCACCACGGTTTTAAAGCTCAGGAGCTAGTACTCGAGGTGCCACAACAATACAACAACAACGACTGTGGCGTCTACGTAGCCGAAGTAGCGAAGTAGCCGGGAATGTGAGGGCCAATAAAACATCATTAATTTCGCCCACATATTTAACACAGTAGTAACACAACAGCCAGTCACAAAAGGCCCTAGCAACAAAACAAACCAGAAAGTCTCAGCAACACAACTAGCGATCTCAACACTTAATAGTCAGAAGACAAACCAACAAGTCTCAGCAACACAACTAGGGATCACAACACTTATTATCAACACGACAAACTAACAATTCTCAGATACACAACGAGCGATCGCAACATTTAACAGCAACACGGTAACCATGGAAACGCAACCATTTGAGCTAGCAACACCAAAAACGACAACCATAAAAGGAACAACACAGCAGCACAGGAGTTAGTTAGCACGGAGCTGTGGTCGTGACCAGAGCTACCAGTGAAGCGCATCTCGAATGTGTCGGTTCTACCACCAGGAGAAATCGTTTCATTGGAGTGAGTCGTGGCCACATGTTGTGAATGCGTCGGTTCTACCAGCAAACACCGCTTGAGACTTCGTTCACTCCCGCGTAAGCAAAGGCCTTGCCGCAGTAACGCGCACCCGCTAACAGGTTACGTCCGAACGCCTGCCCCGACGGCGACCGCACCGCGACAGTAATAAACCGCACCGCAGCGACGCTACCACCCTAACGCCACCGAGACGCCAGAAAGACGTCGACGCAAGGCGCAACAGAGCACAGCAGCAGAGTCACACAAACATGCGTCGCTAACATACGACGCTGGCCGCAACAGCGCAACGCAAACACTCGACGATGGCCGCAACAACGCTACGCAAACACACGACGCTGGCCGAATCAGAATTATACGAGCATACGACGTTGGCCGCAACAAAGCTACGCAAACATACGACGTAGGCTACAGCAGAGTCACGCAAACATACAACGATGGCCGCAACAGCGCTACGCTAAAATACGACGCTAGCAGCAGCAGCGCTTTACAAACACACGACGCTGGCCACAGCAGAGTCACGCAAATATACGAAGCTGGGCGCAACATCGCTACGCTAACATACGACGCTGACCGCAACAGCGCTACGACAACACACGATGCTAGCCGCAGCAGCGTTACGCAAGCATAATACTTTGGCCACAACAGAGTCACGCAAGCATAGGACGTTGGCCGCAACAGAGTTGAGCAAACATACGACGTTGACCGCAGCCGAGTTACGCAAATATACGACGTCAACCATGCCAGAATTACACTCACGCAGACGCACTGACATAAGCCGCAGCAGAGACGCGCAGTCGCTAGCCGTAAGAGAGACACGCCGACGCAGGGCGTCACAGAGATACATTTACGCACACCCAGGCAACGACCAGCAAGGCGTCCTAACGGAACGATCCTACCGGGACACGAGGACCGTTAGCCCACCTCTAAGCATAGAGCTAGCATCAAAGGAAGTGAAGTATACAAACATATCTTTTTTTTATTACATTTTTTGTTATAGTTATAATATATAGAGTTAAAGCTATAAAGTGAATTTTATATGAAAATATGAAAACGATTTGCAAAGTGCCCCGAAATACAAATTTATTGTAAGCGAACCTTGGACACGGCGAGTATACCTCAGCACTTCTTGAAGAAGCACCGTGGCAAGAAAAAGCCTCGTTACAAAATATATCCTTCATATAATTGTTTCAAAGAATCAAAGAATTTATGCTATCCTGAAAAAATAACCGTAACGGAAACCTATGCTGAAATTGAATTGCAATCCCTAATTGATCACAGCTTACGAAAATTGTATCCTGCACAAGAAGAGGTATTGCTTTCTATACCTGAGGTTAAAGAACTAAATGCAATTATAAAATGGGGATGTGATGGATCTCAGCATAGCTGTTACAAACAACGATTTTCGGAAGAAAAGAAATCGGACACTAGTATGTTTTTCATTTCACTATTACTACTTCAAATGTATACAATGGTTGACAAACGAAAGGTTATAGTTTGGAGTAATTCTGCTCCATCTTCCACGAGATACTGCCGCCCGATAAAATTTGTTTTTACAAAAGAAACACGAGATATCATTTCAAAGGAGGAGCAATCTGTCAAAGACCAAATTTCCAGTGTTCGTCCTACAACAATTCAAACAGATAACCTAAACTTACTGGTGAAATCAACGTTTGTGTTCTGCATGATTGATGGCAAAGTTTGCAACGCTCCGTCGGCATATACATCATCGCAAGAGTGCTACATATGTGGCGCTTCTCCAAAAGATATGAACAATATGCGGGCCCTGCCAGAGCGAAATGTTGACAAAAGCATGCTTGCTTTCGGAATTTCCCCTTTAAGTTCTTGGATACGATGCACGGAATGTATCCTACACATCGCTTATCCAATGGAAATGAAGACCTGGTGTGTGCGGGGCGAAGAAAATAAGGAAAAGATGAAAAAGAAGAAAGGACATATCCAAAATAGATTCAGGAAAGAAGTTGGTATTTCGATTGAATTGCCAAAGCAAAAAACCGCCAACACAAATGATGGCAACACTGCGAGAAGATTCTTTGGAGATACTGAAAAAACATCAGACATAACCGGCATAAACATCAATCTTTTGAAAGGATTTCATACAATACTTTCATACAAAGAATGTGGGTTTCAAATAAATTGTGAAGCTTTTGACCACTATCTGACAGAGACAAGGGTACTATATTTATCGGAATATGCTTGGTACATAAAATTCTTTTTCATGGAAAGTGTATAAGTGCTATTCTTCCTATTGGTCAACTTTCGGAAGAAGCTTAAGAGTCCAGAAAGAAAGATGCACGAAACTATCGTGATCTTTTCACCATAAAAAAGTCAAGAATTTGTAGTAACTTGGATTTGCTGCACAGATTGCTGATATCGTCAGACCCGTTCATAAACAGTTTTCGGAAAAGCCCTAGGTCAAAGTGGCGACCACTAACGAGTGAAGTTATTAGCTTATTATCTGAACCAGAGCATGTCGACGATATTGACTCCGACTAACTTTATACAAGTTAAAATATCACTTTTTATTTATAACTATGTATTTCGATTCAGTTTTTACAAATATATGTACCTATCTTGTGTTTGACTTTGAAAATAAAATTTTTTAAATATTAATCAAAACCCGCTCAGCATTTAGATGGTTAAATTTTCAATTTCCCTACATATAAATACAATTTGATTATTCTTTCTGACTAAATAATGAGTTATCATACAATTGAACAAAAGAAATAATAAAATATTAATACTTTTGATGATCAAAAACTGAAAAGCATTTTTCGATCACTTTTTGGAATCATTTTTGAAGTCGTTTTATGATTAAATTTTAATATTTCATAAAAACCAACAGAAAAATAATCAAATGTGCTTACCTTTGATGATCAAAAACTGAATATAGTTTTTCAATCACATTTTGGAATCATATTTGAATCAAATGTGTTTACTTTAGGTGATACAAAATTTATATTAATTTTTCAATCAGCTTTCTGAATGTTTTCTGACTATATTTGTTGACTGAATAATGAGTTTTGTACTTGCTAAAACTTTACTTTTCATTGAAAATCTAATTTTTTCACATACACACATTTTTTCAATCATGAAGTTCAGAAAAAATATGTATATAAAATTTTTATTATTAAGACATTCTTCAAGACAATGTAATGCAAATGCTGCTCGTGCCCGAAGATTTCCCCAACCATTTCTCCACCTTCGGCTTCCCAGAAAATACACAATAGCTGGACAATACAAAAGTTGTGAGCTATTTGACCAGGTAAGTGAAACTCTTGACATATGTACCTCGATATGTCTTCAACATCCCGTGCCGTATCGTATTTAAGATATTAACGATCATACCTGATGCTGGATGTTGTAGTCGCAGGTGTATATAGGTCAAGTTTGTTTGCGAGTGACCTGTGGTTCAAATAGCTCACTTCCGCATGATTTCTTCCCCTGATGAAATAAGATTATTATGTAGTATCTATTTGGAATGAGATATGAAAAATAAATGCATCATAATCGCATTCAAAAATGATTCAAAAATCTCAACCAAAACGATTGAAATATGTTCACGAATATGATCAGAAAATTACTCTGAGTAGTATTCAAATATTACTCTAAAACAATTAAAGCTAAATTTTACAATGATATCAAATATGAATAAAAAGCGTGTCGAAATATGAATCACAAATGATTATTCAAGAATAATCACATTTATGGTACATTTTTCCCCCGACGATACGTTAATTTTCGAACAGAAAATGCTTTTGAATTTGAACGTTTTTAATCATCTTGGGGTATGATATTTGAATATTTTTTGATCAAAATTTTCTAAAAATGCTGGCTGGGAAGCCTCTAAGCTAAAGTTAAGAAATCTAAACAATTTTTATTTATATTGGCACTGGAAAATGCTTTTAAAGTAGAAAATATGATTATGTGAAATTTAACCTTATATGAGAGCAACGAGAAAAAGTTGGCGGATCATGCCCATTATATTCTCAAGTCATGTTTAGGTATCTTCAACCACAATGCAAAATTTTAAATGAATTGCTCCATTGGTTTGGCTGTTATTAATTCTGGCATCCTAAAAGTGAAAAAAGTTACAATGGGCGCCGCAAAACGTAAATCTATTGAGTTTTTGCTATTTGGGTATAGTTTAAAAGAATAGATACACATGCATATGTCATGTATTTTTTCTACGAAGGTAATATTGTAATACCCTCTGTTGCATGAAATGCAAACACTTTTTAATTCGTTAGCGTTATAATCGATTTCCCTCACTAGGGTAGGCACCTTGTCGTTGGTGTGAGGGCTTAGCCGAACTCCAAAGCGCCCGACTATGAGGCGGAGCTGTTTAGGACTGACACCTACGCCGTTTCGCCTCATACGAGGGGGGCGGGATGTCGGGGACCAAGAACTGCCAACCCCCTAATCCAGGGTGTTATGCGGACCGTGCCTATTGGACGATTTGCAGCCAGGGGATAAATTCGGCTGTATTCGAACGGAGCCTTCCCGATACCGGGCCACCTCGGGAAGTATTAATGGCCTTACCACAGTAAGGGGCGCTGCTGTCGCGGACGGTGCTTTCCCCGTATATAATACTGGACCGCTGAGCCCGCCTTGTCGGGCAGGTCGTCATACGACCAAGATGAACGACTCATTACCTGACTGTAATAAGGACGATGTAAAGAGGAGGACTGAGTCGCAATCAAAATATGACAAATACGAATTAAGCGATGCGTCGGACTTGGGGAGCGAGAGTAGTGCTGATTCAATGAACTCCGTGTTGGAGAAGCACACAAATGAAAACGGAGTAGAAGAGTGGAGAAGGGTACGGAGCAGAGGAAGTAAAAGAGCTCTCTCGCAGTACCGTGCAGCACTAATTGTACAACGCTTTGGAGCAGTGATCGACCCAACAGAAGTGGAGATCGAGCGCTTGGAATGGGCCCATAATGCGGTAGAAGTAGGTCGAAGGCAGTTCAAAAGGTTTGCTGCGAGAAACCCTCGGTTCTGCAACCGGTACGAGGAGGAAGAAGCGTCGAATGGCAGAACGAAGAGGCAACGTTCGGCGGAAGGCGACAAGCCTGCTTTCAAGAGGCAGAAAGGACCCAGTCCTAGAGCCGCGAGGCAAGGCAGTCGCATAGACAAGACAAGTAGGCCCAAAGCTGTAAGACAGATGGGCTCCAATAGAGAGGTAGCAACTACCTCGAAAACTGCGAGTCAGAGGGAAGTTCCAAGTAAGGAAGTAGGAGATAAGCCAAAGGGAGATAACGCTAAGACTCCGGCTTTCTCGGAGGCGCTATAGGGAGTTAACGCTAAGGCTCCGGCTTTCTCGGAGGTGCCAAAGGGAGATAACACTAAGACTCCTGCTTTTCCCGAGAAGATGAGTGATGTGGCAAAGCAGTCACTGACTGTGGCGCTGGTTGATCCTAGCAGTCCTTTCGGACAAATGACTACTGAAAGGTGGAGATCTGTGGAAAGGGAGCTTATTAGCTTAATGCTTAAGATGATGCGGGAACAACCAAGTAAGCCCCTTCCAACCTTTGATTCGGGGGGATGGTATAATGGTGTGAAGATGATAGCGTGCGACAACATCGCGAGCTTGCGGTGGCTGGAGGGAGTGGTTCCAAACCTCCAAAGGCAAGGCACGAACGCGCGGTTTGAGGTGGTGGATAAAGCGCAAATCCCCATGGTACCAAAAGTTAAGGTATGGATACCATGCGTGATGAAGTCAGAGGATACACTGCGACTTCTGCAGAATCAGAATCCGAACATACCGACACAGGATTGGAAGGTACTTATTGTATCTCGGCTTACCGAGGATGTTCAGTTCTACATCTTCCAAATAAACAAGCAGGCGGAGGATATTTTGTACACGCAGCTTGGTAAAATGTCCTTTGGCACTGGCAAAATTTACATGCGACTCAGGAAAAGAAGTACCGAGGATAAAAACCCTAACACGCTAGAGGTGGGCGAAGTCGAAAAGGACCTCAAAAGCCTAAGGGAAAAAAGACAGGTGGAGGTCCCCGACGTCACCACGAACGTGCTAGAAGAGGACCAACCGCTAAATGGTGCTGTGACTCGCACAGAGGGACACCCTGCACAACAGTCACGAGAGCCAGAAGGGGCCCTCGAATACTCTAAACCAAAAGGGCAAGGGAAGGACGACGACGTCAAGACGAAGGTGCTGGAGGGGGACAACAGCCCAACGGTGCTGCGAGTCCTACAGATAAACCTCCAACACAGTAAATTGGCGTCGAGCGAACTCCTCCTAACCCTTGAGGAGGGTTCGTTTGACGTGGCGCTGATCCAGGAGCCGTGGCTCTCATCGGGAGGAAAGGTTTCTGGACTTAGCGCGCGCGGGTTTGGCGTTTACTACGCGCAAACGGAAGGACGGGTGCGAGCTGTAGTAATGGTAAGGAAACAGCTGCATTCATATATGCTGCCTAATTACACCACTGAGGATCTCGTAGCGATGGCCGTTGAGCAAAAGAATAAGCAGGCATTTATCCTGGCGTCCTGCTACATGGCCCATGCTGCGAAGGTCCCACCGATGGAGTGCAAAAGGCTAGTACAGGAGGAAGGGCGCAAAGGGCGGTTGGTCATAGGCGCAATGACCACAATGCGTGGGGAAGAACAGATACGAACGAGAGAGGCGAATCTCTGTTTTGTTACATCCTGCAAACCAATTTGCAGATAGCCAACAGGGCAAATGTCACTACATACATTGGTCCAACATCCAGCAATGTTCTGGATATTACATTGAACTCCGAGCGTGATATATCAAGGTATGATTGGATGGTTCTTGATAGACCATCCTTCTGCGACCATGCGTATATCAGCTTCAGCATCCCCCTAAAGGGGGTAGAGAAGAGAGGAATCTTTAGAAACCCTAGGTCAACGAACTGGACTAAATTCCAGAACATGTAGAAACAAAACTGGGACAACCCAAAGAGGTTGCCAACGTGGAAGGACTGGAGGAGTCTAATGAATTCGTAACTAGGACGCTTATGACTGCGTATAACAAAGCTTGCCCTCTAAGAAGATTCAGAGGAAAAGCAAAGCCGCCATGGTGGAGTAATGAGCTGAGTCTTCTAAGAAGACAAGTAAGAGAAATGTTTAAGCTCGCAAAGACCGCGGAAAGCCAAGCGTGTCGGGACGAGTACAGGGATCTACTGAGGATCTACAAGCGTGAAATTACCAGGGCGAAGAGAAACTCATGGAAAAGTTTCTGTACGGACATAGAGTGCTCCAGCGAAACAGCAAGGTTGAAAAAAGTCCTAGCAAAGGGAAACATAGTCCAGGGACTAATAAAGAAATAGAACGGGGAATGGTCACGTAATAGTGAGGAATCCCTTGAGGTGCTTCTCGATACACATTTCTGATCGGGAGACGGTTTAGAGGAGCCAGCAGACATCACTCACACTTCGATCACGGAGCTAGTAGTGCCGGGCTTGGTGACCGATACCAAGATCGAGTGGGCAGTGATGACGTTTTCTAAGTTTAAATCGCCGGGCCCAGATGGTATATTCCCGGCCATGCTATAAGTCTCAAGTAGGGCGGTCGTGGAATGGCTTAAAATAATATTCGATGGGTGCATACGACTGAATCATGTACCGCACTCTTGGAGAACTGCTCGTGTAGCTTTTCTACCAAAGGCGGGGAAGATCGGTCACATGTATTCCAAAGACTATAGACCCATTAGCTTAACATCATTTCTGCTCAAAACCTTTGAGAGGCTGATAGATGTGTACATAAAGTCCAACGTGGATGAAAACTGCTCTCCACAACACAGCATGCGTACACCAAAGGCAAGTCGGTAGACACCGCATTGCATAGGGTGGTAATAAGCATAGAGAAATCCCTGGAATATAAGTAGTATGCTCTTGGAGTCTTCTTGGACATTGCCGGGGCTTTCAATAATGTTGCAAAATGGGCGATTATGGATGGTCTTAATTACATTAAAGTGCGTCCTGCCTTAATCAGATGGATCGGCTGCATGTTAAATTGCAGAAAGATTACAACACAATGTGGATTGTACGAGGCCACGAAATCAGTGGACAGGGGCACGCCGCAGGGAGCTGCTGTGGACGCTGGCCATCAACCAACTGATCAGGCAATTCGATGAGGGACACGAAAACTTACGGCTTACGCAGATGACGTTGCAATTGTCATAAGTTGAAAGTGCCTTCCAACGATTAGTTCTTTGATGGATCGGGCGCTTCGCGATATTCATACCTGGGCATCTAATGTCGGGTTGAAAGTCAATGCGGAGAAGACGGATATGGTTTTGTTTACAAAGAGGTACAAGGTCCCAAATTGGACCACCTAAGCTAGGAGGGGTGACCTTACAGGAGAAACCTTGCACACAATATTTAGGAATCATCCTAGACAGTAAGCTGTCATGGAAACTCAACGTGGAGGACAGGGTCAAGAAGGCCTCAACGGCACCCTATGCATGTAAAAGAATGCTGGGGTGTACGTGATGCCTATCGCCCTCTCTTTCTCATTGGGTTTTTACAGCGATTGTAAGCCCTACTCTATACTATGGAGTTCTTGTTTGGTGGAAAGCCACACGAAATACAACATACCTCAAAAAATTAGAGGAGTTATTTTATAACATAGGTCCTGGTTTTTGATAGGGTTTTTCAGTTTGGTCGTTAAAACAAACTTCTGGTAACAATACGGAGTCAATCAGTCTATGTGAGGTCCTCATGGACCGGCCAGTTCAACCTACCTACCTATAAACGATTTATTATTGAACAACCTTGAAAGAAAACAAAATGCAAAAAGATAACAATTCAAATAACATTAGGTACTTAAGTAAATCGACTGCTGAGTCTAATATTACTCTATTTCAAAACGATTTTCAAAAACGCCCCACCTCAAAACTCTTTTTAAAAACATCCTACATTAGAATTTTTTTCGAAAACGCCCTATCTCAGAATTTGATTGAAGAACGCCCAATGTTAGAATTTATGTCAGCTCAAAATGTATTGAATTTATACCGAGATGAAACAAATTTTAAAATAGGGCGTTCTTCAATCAAGTTTTGCGGTAGGGCATTTTTGAGTCAAATTCTCAGGTAGGACGTTTTTGAAAAGAAATTTGAATAGGGTGCTATTCCACTCAGCAGTCGAAATTGGATTGTAGAACGTAAAAAATTAATACATAAAATAAGGTACAATTTTTTCATTAATTAAAAACTTCCGTGAATAGAACATTCTTTGTTTTATTGTCATTTCCAGGAATGAGAAAACTTTGGTTCTGTGGGGAACCAGTTCTTGAAATAGCGACATACAGTTGACCGTGAGAAAACACTTCACTACGATAGTCTACGCCAACATAACTAAATGTTTGTCTTCCGACTTATTAAATGTAATTGTGTTAGTCCAAGTGTAAAAGGCGGGTACTTTGGAGTAAAGCAAAGTCTTTGCAAAATCGTCAACTGAACAAAGGGAAAACAAGTAAGGAAGGCTAAGTTCGGGTGTAACCGAACATTACATACTCAGCTGAGAGATTTGGAGACAAAATAAGGGAAAATCACCATGTAGGAAAATTAACCTAGGGTAACCCTTGAATGTGTTTGTATGACATGGGTATCAAATGGAAGGTTTTAAAGAGTATTTTAAATGGCAGTGGGCCGTAGTTCTATAGGTGGACGCCATTTCGGGATATCGCCATAAAGGTGGACCAGGAGAGACTCTAGAATGTGTTTGTACGATATGGGTATCAAACGAAAGGTGTTAATGATTATTTAGAAGTGAGTGGGCCTTAGTTCTATAGGTGGACGCCTTTTCATGATATCGCCATAAGGGTGGACCAGGGGTGACTCTAGAATGTGTTTGTACGATATGGGTATCAAATGGAAGGTGTTAGTGAGTATTTTAAAAGGGAGTGGGTCTTAGTTCTATAGGTGGAGGCCTTTTCGAGATATCGCCATAATGGTGGACCAGGGGTGACTCTAGATTGTGTTTGAACGATATGGGTATCAAATGAAAGGTGCTAATGAGCATTTTAAAAGGGAATGGGCCTAGTGTAACTTTTTTCATTTTTAGGATGCCGAAAATCCAAAAAACAATGTTCTCCAATCTCAAAAATGTTTAGACATGCAACAGATTAATCACCGACTGTTAAGAAATGTATACATAGCAAAGTAAAAAACCGGGTTGGATTTTATATAAGGTGCCACGATTTTCAAACTTTTGTTGATTTGTAGGGGTAGAGGGGGTCCACTGATTTCGTGGCCTCGTACAATCCACATTGTGATGTAATCTGTCTGCAATTTAACATGCAGCCGATCCATCTGATTAAGGCAGGACGCACTTTAATGTAATTAATCTCAAAATTATTATCCGCAGCTCTAGGAACCTCTTAGTTTATGAAATATAAGCTTTTTAATTTCCAAATTTAGTAAAACTTCAACTTAAGTCCTGCACTTAAAATTCGGGTCGCACATATCGATAGCGGTATCGAAAGACGCGTATTTGCGTCAAGATTTAGAATCCGAAAGCAGAAACTAGATTTTTTATCTCGTTTAAAAGTTATTAGCGGAAAACATGTCGGTACTATTGTCGCTTTTTTCGTTGTTGCAATTAAACAAACGAAAACAAATGAAGGTGGTGAATAGTGTTGCCAGCTCCGCAACAATATCTTTTTATCTTGGTAGAACATTATAAGGTGGTGGCACGTCGAAATAAATGCAAACAAACATAAAATATCAATGTATTTTGTTTTTGTAAAACACTTTTAATAATTTGTAGTCTAATATTATTTGGGGTGCTGCGCAGAAGGGTGTACTACGCAGAAGGACATCACCGTGGCGGTAGCCAAGTTATACCACACACCCGGACTTGGCATGGCGTAGCCCAGGGTTATTTTTTATAATCGCGGCCGAAGGCCGCCTATGCAGAAAGGTGTTCTACGCAGAATTACCGTTGGAATCAGCATAAAAATCTCTATAAAGTCCGATTTTTTAGTTTTTTTTTTGACAAATATATGTTGTCTGCACTTGTTCCAATTAAATACATTAATTTCAAATTATTCAGAGAATTACAAAACAAAATACAGAGAAACCTCTCCTAACGGACACCTCTAATAACCGGACACCTCCCTTGGGCGGACATTTTTTCATGCACCAAGTTTTAAGTGCATTTTTCAGAACAAATGCCCCTCTCTTATCCGGACACTCTCTTGGCCGGACGCGGACAGTCATTTGTCATAAAATTAGACCAAAAACGTCTATTAAGCGGACGCGAATCTCTTGCCAACGGACAAAGAGATTTCGTTTGATAACAAATCAGAGAAAAACCCCTCTTGAGCGGACGCGCACTTCCCTTGAGCGGACAAAACTTTACATACATAACAATGCAAAAAGGTTCGTTACAATTATACTGACTTCTAAAAAACGTCGTAGTGCTTGTGTACACACATACGATGTGAGTAAATAAAAATAGGGGATTCCCGTATTTGTTGAACATATTTTTTAAGGCGCATGCTTAGTTTGGTTTGCTCAGTTATGTGTGTTCAGTGAAAGTGAAAAGACGTAAAACAATGTCGCTGTCGAATGTGAGTTTGAAAGAAAAATTGCAATCATAAACGCTAGTGTGGAAAACAATTTGTCCTCACGAGCATTAGCCAAAAGGAAATTTTTACTG
The DNA here is from genome assembly GCF_040869045.1 of Eurosta solidaginis. NCBI lineage: Eukaryota > Metazoa > Arthropoda > Insecta > Diptera > Tephritidae > Eurosta > Eurosta solidaginis. The sequence continues at coordinate 89,167,281 of NC_090320.1, forward strand.
AAAAAAAAACTCGTTCAAATTTATATTCGGAGTGTAAAAACAGTTTTCAATGAAAACGAAAATCGACTTAATTATGTACAGAGTCCTTATATTATTTGTTTTAAGTTCAAAATTGGAAAAACCCAGGCTGCGCACATCGTTAAAAATAAAGAAGATATCCGAGCGAAATGGATGGATGGCGAACCAGACATAACATAATGTTCGGTACATTTGTGCTGAAAGTGCAAGATGTTGATATGCAAGATGTTAAGCAATTTTTGGAAAACTACCATCAATGCTTATTGGATATGGCCCCAGGGATATTTATAACGCTGATGAGACAGGCCTTTTCTTTATAGCTTTGCCAAACAAAACGTTGGCTCTAAAAATTGAGGCATGTCGAGGAGGCAAACTGTCGAAAGAGTGCTCTAAGTGAAATATTTTTATTTTTGTTATTACTTTATATAAATGAAATATGTATGCATTGTCCGAAGTGGAATATTTATTTTTGTTTTTGTTATTACTTTATATGAGATATGTATGCATGTGTATGAATTTTGGAATTAATAAACATAAATCTTGTGTGAGCAATCTAATGAATATATTTTATTTAAATAAGCACCTGGTAAGCATTTAATTAGTTAAAAATTCAAAACTTCACAAAATAGCTACCCACTCCCATTACCGGACACCTCTCTTGGCCGGACAAAAATCAGCCGACGGTGAGTGTCCGCCCAAGGGAGGTTTCACTTTACATTGATAGTGTATGTTTGTTTGCATTTATGTCGACGTGCCACCACCTTATAATGTTCTACCAAGATAAAAAGATATTGTTGCGGAGCTGGCAACACTATTCACCACCTTCATTTGTTTTCGTCTGTTTAATTGCAACAACGAAAAAAGCGATAATAGTACCGACGTGTTTTAAGCGAATAACTTTTAAACGAGATAAAAAATATAGTTTCTGCTTTCGGATTCTGAATCTTGATGCAAATACGCGTCTTTTGATACCGCTATCGACATGTGCGACCCGAATTTTAAGTGCAGGACTTAAGTTGAAATTTTACTAAATTTGGAAATTAAAAAGCTTATATTTCATATACTAAGAGTTTCCTAGATTTGCGGATGATAATTTTGTGATTTTTAGGACCCCCGCCACCCCTCCAAAAAAAAGTTGAAAATCGTGGCACCTTATTCAAAATATTCCCCAAAAAAACCACGATCACCATGATAAGCATTATGAAACTTGGATAATTGAAACAAGTAACAAGTGTAAACATGATTTCACAGTCCAAAATTGTTGACCAACTTTGTGGTCACGTGGTGGATTTGTCGATAACTGTTTTGTTTTCAAACTATTTTATTTAACATATTTGGATAGTTTACAACAGCATTGGCAGGTTTCAGCCACGTAGGCATTTTTTTTGTTTTAGACAGCCACCAAAAAGTTGGTAAGCTTAGAAAATTTTTCGTTTTCAATAGAATAAAACTTGCCTGATTCGGCCCATTCCATTGAACGAATACATACAAATTAAAGGGAATTTCATATAGTTTCAGATAAAAAAAGCCATGTCGAAATTTTGCGTTTTTCGTTGTAATCGCCAACTTAAGGTCTCTAGGCCCCCGCTCACGAATGAAGCGAAGTGACCTAACAATGGAATGTTCTCAATTCAAGTCTACAATACTAGATCCCAAAAAACGACAGTTATACCTGAAATGGTAAAAACCCAGAAAAAGGAAACTTGTGCACCGAATAGCCTTCATTGTTTGTCATATGAGTTTTCCCATAGTTAACGAGTTGTGCACTTATCCCATCAACTTATATTATGTATGCACGCCTACCTGAAGGTCGTCTATTATGGGTGATATTTCTAAGCAATTGAGTACTTGGGGAATATACAAATGTATGTATACATCACATAAACGGCTACCTAAAGCTCGCTCGGAGTTTGAGATCTTAGGTAGATCTTTAAAACAAAGAAATGGGTTAGCAGGTATTATTTTCCCGTAAAAACCCAATTTCTTATTCTACGACAAGTGACATAGTAAAACACTTGGGCTAAGACTATATAAATAGTAAAAGAAAATCTGGATTTTACAGATTATATGCTTGATGTTGAGCCATGCACTTCTCGTCATATTCCTAAGCCGGGGAGGCCAACAAAAAACTTATCTTAATCATCTATGCGCTCAATGAAACGAAAAGCTAAGTAACTAATGAACAATGTCGACAATGATCAACTTTAATGGCAGCGGAAATGAAATTACGATCATCAGGGAAACTCTGCAAAAATAATTGAGGAGTTGTCCACGGCATCACCATCGAGAGGCACTGCAATCAAAAAGTCCCGACTATCGGAAGAAAATAAGAAAAGTTTGTCACCAGATCAAGCAATTGCGATGATAGTTGACTCAAATCTTTCAACATATGAAAAAGAAAAAGATATCCTTCATATAATTGTTTAAAAGAATCAAAGAATTTATGCTATCCTGAAAAAATAAGCGTAACGGAAACATATGCGCAAATTGAATTGCAATCCCTAATTGATCACAGCTTACGAAGATTGTGTCTTGCACAAGAAGAGGTACTGCTTTCTATACCTGAGGTTAAAGAACTAAATGCAATTATAAAATGGGGATGTGATGGAGCTAAGCATAGCTGTTACAAACAACGCTTTTCGGAAGAAAAAAAATCGGACACTAGTATGTTTTTCACTTCACTAGTACTACTTCAAATGTGTACAATGGTTGACAAATGAAAGGTTATAGTTTGGAGTAATCCTGCTCCATCTTCCACGAGATACTGCCGCCCGATAAAATTTGTTTTTACAAAAGAAACACGAGATGTCATTTCAAAGGAGGTGTACTCTGTCAAAGACCAAATTTCCAGTCTTCGTCCTACAACAATTCAAACAGATAACCTAAACTTACTGGTTAAATCAACGTTTGTGTTGTGCATGATTGATGGCAAAGTTTGCAACGCTCTGTCGTCATAGATATCATCGGAAAAGTACTACATATGTGGGGCTTTTCCAAAAGATATGAACAATATGCGAGCCCTGTCAGAGCGAAATGTTGACAAAAGCATGCTTGCTTTCCGAATTTCCCCTTTACATTCTTGGATACGATGCACGGAATGTATGCTACACATCGGTTATCGAATGGAAATGAAGACCTGGTGTGTGCGAGGCGAAGAAAATAAGGAAAAGATGAAAAAGAAGATAGGACATATCCAAAATAGATTCAGGAAAGAAGTTGGTCTTTTGATTGTATTGCCAAAGCAAAAAACCGGCAACACAAATGATGGCAACACTGCGAGAAGATTATTTGGAGATACTGAAATAACATCAGACATAACCGGCATAAACATCAATCTTTTGAAAGGATTTCATACAATACTTTCATACAAAGAATGTGGGTTTCAAATAAATTCTGAAGCTTTTGACCACTATGTGACAGAGACAAGGGTACTATATTTATCGGAATATGCTTGGTACAATATGCCAGGGAGCGTACATAAAATTCTGATTCATTGAAAGAGTATAATCGTGTCTGCTATTCTTCCTATTAGTAAACTTTCGGAAGAAGCTCAAGAGTCCAGAAAGAAAGATGCACGAAACTATCGTGATCTTTTCACCATAAAAAAGTCAAGAATTTGTAGTAACTTGGATTTGCTGCACAGATTGCTGATATCGTCAGACCCGTTCATAAACAGTTTTCGGAAAAGCCCTAGGTCAAAGTGGCGACCATTAACGAGTGAAGTTATTAGCTAATTATCTGAACCAGAGCATGTCGACGATATTGACTCCGACTAACTTTATACCAGTTAAAATATCAGTTTTTATTTATAAGTATGTATTTCGATTCAGTTTTTACAAATATATGTACCTATGTTGTGTTTGACTTTGAAAATAAAATTTTTTAAATATTAATCAAAAGTCTATAAGCTAAAGTTAAGAAAGTTCAAAAATTTTTATTTATATTGGCACTCGAAAATGCTTTTAAAGAGAAAATATGATTATGTGAAATTTCACCTTATATGAGGGCAAGGAGAAAAAGTTGGCGGATTATGCAAATTTTTATTCTCAAGTCAGGTTTAGGTATCTTCAACCACACTGCAAATGAATTGCTCCATTGGTTTGGCTGTTATTAATTTTGGCATCCTAAAAGTGAAAAAAGTTACACTGTGCGCTGCAAAATGTAAATCTATTGAGTTTTTGCTATTTGGGTATAGTTTAAAAGAATAGATACAAATGCATATATCATGTATTTTTTCTACGAAGGTAATATTGTAATACCCTCTGTTGTATGAAATGCAAACACTTTTTAATTCGTTAGCGTTATAAACGATTTATTAATGAACCACTTTGAAAGAAAACAAAACGCAAAAAGATAACAATTCAAATAACATTAGGTACTTAAATAAATCGACTGCTGAGTCTAATATTACTCTATTTCAAAACGATTTTCAAAAACGCCCCACCTCAAAACTCTTTTTAAAAACATCCTACATTAGAATTTCTTTTCGAAAACGCCCTCAGAATTTGATTGAAGAACGCCCAATCTCAGAATTTATCTCAGCTCAAAATGTATTGAATTTATACCGAGATGAAACAAATTTTAAAATAGGGCGTTCTTCAATCAAGTTTTGCGGTAGGGCATTTTTGAGTCAAATTCTCAGGTAGGACGTTTTTGAAAAGAATTTTGAATAGGGTGCTATTCCACTCAGCAGTCGAAATTGGATTGTAGAACGTAAAAAATTACTACATAAAATAAGGTAAATTTTTTATTAATTAAAAACTTCCGGGAATATAACATTCTTTGTTTTATTATCATTTCCAGGAATGAGAATACTTTGGTTCTGTGGGGGAACCAGTTCTTGAAATAGCGACATACAGTTAACCGTGATAAAACACTTCACTACGATGGTCTACGCCAACATAACTAAATGTTTGTCCTTGGGACTTATTAAATGTAGTTGTGTTAGTCCAAGTGTAAAAGGCGGGTACTTTGGAGTGAAGCAAAGTCTTTGCAAAATCGTCAACTGAACAAAGGGAAAACAAGTAAGGAAGGCTAAGTTCGGGTGTAACCGAACATTACACACTCAGCTGAGAGCTTTGGAGACAAAATAAGGGAAAATCACCATGTAGGTAATGAACCTAGGGTAACCCTGGAATGTATTTGTATGACATGGGTATCAAATGGAAGGTTGTAAGAGTATTTTAAAAGGGAGTGGGCCATAGTTCTATAGGTGGACGCAATTTCGGGATATCGCCATAAAGGTGGACCAGGGGAGACTCTAGAATGTGTTTGTACGATATGGGTATCAAATGAAAGGTGTTAATGATTATTTAGAAGGGAGTGGGCCTTAGTTCTAAAGGTGGACGCCTTTTCGTGTTATCGCCATAAAGGTGGACCAGGGGTATCTCTAGAATGTGTTTGTACGATATGGGTATCAAAAAAAAGGTGCTAGTGAGTATTTTAAAAGGAAGTGGGCCTTGTTCTACATGTGGACGCCTTTTCGAGATGTCGCCATAATGGTGGACCAGGGGTGACTCTAGAATGTGTTTGTACGATATGGGTATCAAATGAAAGGTGTTAATGAGTATTTTAAAAGGGAGTGGGCCTTAGTTCTATAGGTGAAGAACGCCTTTTCGAGATATAGCCACCAAGGTGGACCAGGGGTTACTCTAGAATGTGTTTACGATATGGGTATCAAATGGAAGGTGTTAATGAGAAATTTAAAATGGAGTGGGCCTTAGTTCTATAGGTGGACGCATTTTCGAGATATCGCCATAAAGATGCACCAGGGTGACCCAGAATATCATCTGTCGGGTACCGCTAATTTATTTATGTATGTAATGCCACGAAAAGGATTCCTGCCAAGATTCCAAAGGCTTTTGATTTCGGCCTGCAGAACTTTTTCATTTTCTTCTACTTAAAATGGTAGGTGTCACACCCATTTTACAAAGTTTTTTCTAAAGTTATATTTCGCGCAATAAACCAATACAATTACCATGTTTCATCCCTTTTTCGTATTTGGTATAGATATGGCATTTTTGTTAATTTTTCGTAATTTTCGATATCGAAAAAGTGGGCGTGGTAATAGGCGGATTTCGGCCATTTTTTATACCAAGATAAAGTGAGTTTAGATAAGTACGTGAAATAAGTTTAGTAAAGGTATATCGATTTTGCTCAGGTTATCATGTTAAGGGCCGAGCGGAAGGACAGACGATCGAATGAGTATAAAAACTGGGCGTGGTTTCAACCGATTTCGCACATTTTCACAGAAAACAGTTATCGTCATAAAATCTATGCCCCTACCAAATTTCACAAGAATTTAATTTTTGTTCGGCTTATGGCATTAAAGGTATTCTAGACATTTTAAATGAAAAAGGGCGGAACCACGCCCAATTTGCAATTTTCTTTTATTTTTGTTTTTTGTTGCACCATATCATTACTGGTGTTGAATGTTGACATAATTTACTTATATACTGTAAAGATATTAAATGTTTTGTTAAAATTTGACTTAAAAAAATTTCATCCGATTTCGATAACTTTTATTTACCACATATATAGTAATAGTAGTAAGGTTCCTGCTAAATTTCATCATGATATCTTCAACGACTGCAAAATTACAGCTTACAAAACTTTTAAATTACCTTCTTTTAAAAGTGGGCGGTGCTACGCCCATTGTCCAAAATTTTACTAATTTTCTATTCTACGCCATAAGGTCAACCCATCTACCAAGTTTCATCGCTTTATCCGTCTTTGGTAATGTATTATCGCATGGGCGTGGTGTTCATTTTAAATAACGATCTAAGATGAGTGCCCAGGAACCTACATACCAAATTTCATCAAGATACCTCAAAATTTACAAAGTTATCGTGTTAACGGCAGACGGACGGACGGACGGGCATGGCCCAATCAAATTTGTTTTCGATACTGATGATTGTGATATATGGAAGTCTATATCTATCTCGATTCCTTTATACCTGTACAACCAACCGTTATCCAATCAAAGTTAATATACTCTGTGTGCAAAGCACGCTTAGTATAAAAATGTTGTCACAGTGGTTTGTAGTGGTTCCTGCAGTTCCATAAGCCCTTTGTCCGTTTTCTAAGTGAACAGATAGATGTACAACCGTTGGGAATCTTTCATGAATCGAAAATCCCAGTAATCTCAAAATACTTCTGATGTGCTTAAATATCTGTCATTCAAAAAACATACTTACAACGATCCATCGATTGTCGACGTTGTCTCATAAGAAAGTACATGGGTATAGCCACCGTCCGCTGAAGACCGTCGTCTATACTTTGGATATCCATCTTCCCCGCTCTGCGTATGCTGTTGGAGCTGGCGTGGGTATCGTTTTGAGCATCGTCCATTCAACATGCAGGGCGATGATAAATTATCAACCCCACATGGGCCGTGGATCATATTTTTAGTAAATATATCATACAAAATCGGATCTTCGTCTTTATTTGGAATTTCCGCTGATATATTGCGATCCATGTCATAGGGAAGAATTTTATCTATTAGCCAAATTAAAATATGAGCTTGAGGTAAAGCTCGCTTTTGCCGCTCAACAATAAACATATGGCATCTAACTTTTCCAAAAATATCTTGTTTTGTAATTAAATTAATGAATGGGTGTTGTTTGATATGGAATACTCTTGACACAATGTTATGGCGCTCACTTGGTCGTTGATTAGGAAACAATTAGTTTTTGATTTCACTTCACACTGGATTCCATGTGAATGTTATAAATAAGTCAAGATTTCCATAATGACGGACATATAAGAGTGCGTCTTGTGTACGTTCATGTAAATATCGAGCCAATCCAGTAAATGAAGACGGCAAAATTACTAAGTGAGATCTATCATAATTTAAACATCTTCTGGCTTTCTTGTATAGAAATCTATATTTTTGTGTCATAGACGAGGATTGAAATAACTCTATCAGTTGCCTGCTATACGTTGTAGTTCTATACATATTAATATTGAAACCTCCAATAATTACAGTATTCTCATCCTGGTAACGGCTGTTTAACATTTCGCTAAAACACCCAATAAAATCTGCATCACTCGAGTTTGGCGAATGAATTGATATATTGGAGTGATGTTTTGCACCTGTAATAGTAGAACCCAAATATTCCTGTCGCAAGAGTAATTAATCTTAGTCTTAAAATAAATTGATTTATGGGCATAGATTATGACACCTTCAGTGTGCCTACTATGAGAATTACACCTAATTAGACTATACGATTTTATTTGCAGTTCTTGATTTGTAATATCTTCAGTCAGACACGTCTCCGAACATAAAATTAAGTGTGGCATCCAAGTTTCTACTACTTTCTCCAGCTCACCTTTGTTGGCTGTGATACTGCTTACATTTAAATAAATACAACTGAATTCCTTTAGGATTCGTTACTACACTCTTCTCCTGTGTTTGGCTTTAATTTTTTTTTTTAATGCCCGACAGTCCAGACTAAATGCTGAATGGCTCACATTTACTTTTTTCTATTCTAGTTCGCAACAATTTACACAATTAACAACTTCAGAGCTACATTCATTGGTATCATGATTTCCTGCACATTTACCACGTGCTCTTTTATTTGTGCATTCGCTTGACTTGTGCCTATAACACAAGCATTTGAAACATCTCATAACACTAACATGTTCAAACACCAAACATGTATTTACTCTTTGCCTTTTCAGGATGGCCTCATAAGTATCAGCGTCTGTTTCTACTAAAACAACCGCTCTGCTGGTTCTATTCTTATATACTTTCAAGACTTTTAACTCTTTTCCAAAGCACTCGTCATTTTACTTCGTTAAGCCTTCAATAATACGCTCGTTACTAATTTTTTCAGTTAACTCTATCACTTTAAAAATCTTCTTTATCTCTTTTGACTTCTGAACTTCATAATCTTTTCCAATCTCTTTTTAATTTTTTGATGTACTTGTTCACAAGTAGCTTTATTTTTACATTCCAGAACTATTGCTCCTCTATTAATTCCTTTTACATTTTTAACGAGACCGGCTGTGAATTCAATCACCCTTTTTAACGCTTCCTTCGTTTCTTTAGCCTTTTTGTTTTTATTGAAAGATTTTATAACAATTTTTCTTTCATTTCCCTTAAGAGCTTTTGCATAATTCATTGGACTACTTTCTTTACCATCACTAGTCTCTGGGCGCATATTTCTTACTATTTCGCCACATTTTTGCAGCTTCGTAGAAATCTCACTAATAATTTCATTTTTCGTAGCATTAATTTTTACTTCAATGTTATGTTCCAGAAATGAGTTAAAATCTGAAACAATACTAGTTCTTATTTCAGTGCATTTATTACTAATCAGCTGCTCAACAATCTGCTTAACATCAGTAGCCTTCAGTTTGCTTTCTGCGGCCTTATTTATCAGATGTTTAATTTCTGTAAACTTTGTATTGGTATCTGACAACACGCATTGATTGCAGAACCATTTCAAATTAATATTGTCCGCGATAATCTTAATTTAATTTCTCTTTATGTTGCTACATTTAAAAAAAAAATTATAGCCGCAACCGCCAGAGCAAGTTATTATATAATCTAGTTGCAATAATTTGGTGGTACATTTTTTGCATTCTACCGCCGTCATTTCGCCAATTTTAGTGTGGCTAAATGCTCACCCTTAACGTATGGCAAGAATAAAAACTAACAATACAAAATAGTTGTAGCAAAATATATATATATCAGCGGCCACCGTGGTGTGATGGTAGCGTGCTCCGCCTATCACGCTGTATGCCCTGGGTTCAACTCCCGGGCAAAGCAACATCAAAATTTTAGAAATAAGATTTTTCAATTAGAAGAAAATTTTTCTAAGCGGGGTCGCCCCTCGGCAGTGTCTGGCAAGCGCTCCGATTGTATTTCTGCCATGAAAAGCTCTCAGTGAAAACTCATCTGCCTTGCAGATGCCGTTCGGAGTCGGCATAAAACATGTAGGTCCCGTCCGGCCAATTTGTAGGGAAAATCAAGAGGAGCACGACGCAAATTGGAAGAGAAGCTCGGCCTTAGATCTCTTCGGAGGTTATCGCGCCTTACATTTATTTATTTTTATATATATATATATTACGCTATGTAGATATACCTACTAATAAAAAACTTACTATTAATTGAAGAGTCAACCTCGGTGGCAGCACTCCAATTTGACTGTCAATTGTCAGCTGTTACACATCCATGCAGGTGCTGTTTACTAATATGTATGTATGTATGTACAATGATGTGCAATAAATCAAGTGCAAGAACAATTGGCACAGGAAGGAAAGCAAAAACGAAAAACAAAAACAGAAGAGCACCATCGGTAGCGCAGTAACAGAGTAGTAATGGAGGTTAATCCAATATAATTATATTTTATGGATTTTGCGTCTCCAACACTCGGTTTGCGGAGTTCTCCAATGCAGTTCTGCGCTAATTTTGTCGTATCCTGTGTCAATCCAATGCCACTTGACTTACCATTTCTGCTTCTTTTATTGTATGTGTATGTTGTTGTTGTTGCTGTGAAGCTGTATGTGCAGTGGTGATCGCAGCCAAAGTATTATTTTAAGGTGTCTGCTTCACTTTTGGGACATTCAACTTATGTTCCCTTTACGATTATTGACCTTATTTTTTAATTTACATCACTATATTAAGTTAGGTTGAACTGGCCGGTCCATGAGGACCTCACATAGACTGATTGAGTCCGTAGTGTTACCAGAAGTTTATTTTTAACGACCAAACAGAAAAACCCTATCAAAAACCTGGACCAATGTTATAAAATAACTCCGCTCTCCTAGGACTTAAGCCACTTGCTGCTTCTAGATCTGACAGCTGTATCACTCCTAATAGCTGGAGTCTTAGCCTGGCAAGTGCAGGGCACGAGCACAGAACGTGCTCGATAGTTTCCTCCTCCAACCCCCCCTTCCTACATCTGCTATCACTGACCAAGCCTAATTTAAAGGCATGTGACGCTAGAAGGCAGTGTCTAGACAGAATACCCGTCATGAGTCTACAGTCCTCTCTTTTTAATGATAGAAGCAACTTTGTTAGTCTAAGGTTGTAAGACCTACACATAATCTTCGACACTTTACAGCCCCGCGCTTGAACCCACGCCTTTCCCGCTTGGTCGGTCATGTGCACCTCTCGCCTTCGCTTAATCTCATCCAGTCTAATTGGGACGTCTACGTTGCTTCAAGGGATGCGCCCTTTTAATCTAGTTCGTCCGCTTTTTCATTCCCATCTATTCCCATATGCCCTCGGACCCAATATAGATGCATGCTTCACCCTGTCCCGATTCACCCACAGCCTTCTTACAATCTAACACGCATTTAGATGTTGTGCTATGCGAGATTATTGCCTTAATTGCTGCTTGACTGTCAATATAAAAGTTAGCACGGTCGCAGCTTAAGCTATTCTCTTCCAGGGTTTCTACTGCTTTGGTTACAGCTAATATTTCCGCTTGGAAAACGGTACAGTAATCCGACATCCTGTAGGACCCATTTTTTTCCGGATCAGCGCAGTATACCGCAGACCCTACTCCTTCCACTATTTTGGAACCATCGGTGTACACATGTATCGCCTCGTCCGCCATTTGCGCACCCTTGCGCCAACCGTCCACCTCTATTCTGGCCTTAAGATCTCCCTCGAAGCGCAGATAGGGAATCAGGTAGTCTGTTCGCCTTGTGATTATGACGCTATACTACTATGGCCATATGGTCGGCGCTCAAGCTGCCCCGAGGCATCGAGCCTGGTTGCAGTTGTTAATGCTATGTTATTTGCTACCAGGTCAACAGGTATAATGTGCAGAATGGCATACAGTGCAGCCGTCGGGGTTGTTTTCAGGGCTCCCGTGGGTTTGTCGGCATGGATTACAACCCCATAGTTTTTTGAATTAGATGGCATACGCTCCATAAAAGTCATAAAACTTCGAACATACACATTATTTTCAAGCAGAATTTCTTGAATTAATTTTAAAATATCTCTTTTATTAGCTGGTGCATCATTTAGGTGCAACGAAAACTGTTCCTCTTGCTAAGAAAAATATATTTGTAAAAATTTTGGAACCATGTTGGGCGGTGGTAATAAACTTCCAATAATATGGTACACTTGTCCATGTATTTTGAAAGTTGGCATGAAATTACCTTCTCTAATTTCATTACCACCAAACGAAGTCGTAGCGAAACAACCATTTTATTTTTTTATATTTTGTTTAAAATGACTGGACGACGTATGCTATCCTGTAAGCAGCGCTTTCATTGCTGGCGGAGGCTCACTGATATCACTTAATTTGACATGACTCTTACTACAGCACATACCTGGTGTTTAATTTGGCCACTTTCTAGCCTTACAAAAAACGCAAGTTTCACTTATGCGGCCAACGAAAAGTGGAGAATTTTCCATATAATTCAGATGTGGTCTGTAGTTAAATGTTGACTTCAGACCAATCACCCTTTGCCTGTTGTTCAATGCTCGCAACCTTACATTTTAACTCTCCCCTTTGTTTCAAAAAGCATCATACTTCGCTAATAAATATCTGAATTGAAAATAAAGCAAAGGGAGGAAAAGGCAGAAAGAGCGCGTTTATTATTTTCTTAAGCTACATACATATGTGCTGATTTGTTTGTAGCAAACCAATATCAAAGCAAATCACATTTTGGATTTCCATATAATGTGTGTTTCTAATCAACTTTACTACATACATAAGTACATATGTGTTGCTTTGTACGGAATTTACTGTTTTGATTTTCAGAGATTGTCGCAAAACAATAACAAAGCAAAAAACTTGTGCATTTGCCAAGAGCGTAATGACGCACTCTCTTTGGCTGTGAGTATATGTATTTCTTCACAAACACAAAGTTGTTTTTGTTGGCCAGCTGTAGCACGCACTCGGACTTTTTACCGCTACTTAAAATTGGATTATTTTTTTCTCACTCTGCAAATTGCATATTTTCATCAGCTTACGAAAATTCGATTTTTTATCCCACTCTGAAAATTGCCAAAATAGCCGGAATAAATAGGCTCACACTATTTAAAGTTCACTGCGTTTAATTATTTAATTATTAATATTACGTAAATAGAATATTACAAACACGACTGTGCTCGTTCGCGGTTAAATTCAACTCCTACAAACTACTTGGTATCTCTCTCTTGTCCGTTTCTATTGTCAGTGTTGTCGTTGTTCGTCAGGGTCGCACTTTGTTAGTGTTAAAATTAGATGCAATTCAATACAGAGGGTATTCATGAAAAATGTAACTTGACACTATCAACTATTCTATGTATGTATATAAAGTATGAATGCTCAATATGATATTTAACTAGTTTAGTAAAAAGAAAAATAATAATAAAGAAAACAAACATAAAAGAAGGATTCTGATTCAGAAAAATTAAAAATAGGTATAATGTATGTACATTTTGCAGAAACTCAAATAAAGCCAATTTAAAGGCCTGTTATTGCGTTCATTTTTAACAATTTTTGTTGTTATATCGGCCTACTGATTTGTAAGATCGCGGGTTTGAATCGAGCTCAAGGCCTAATAATAATTATTTTATTTTTATTATTGTTATGATAATTTTTTTTTTAATTGAAAAAATTTAAAATTAGAATAGAAGAGATACAATAAAGAAAACGATGATAATGATAAAATAATTATTATTAGGCCTTGAGTTCGATTCAAACCCGCGGTCTTACAAATCAGTAGGCCGATATAGCAAAAAAATTGTTAATAAATCCCAGACACGGGGAAAAAGTGTCAATAAATATGACACTATGGCATCATTGCAATGAAACAAGTCCAATTTTCACATCCATTCTGCAACAGATGTCGCAGTGCTGTGAATATCAATTGGCAAGAACCAGGATAGAAGTAGAAATAATGAAGACAAATAAAGAAGCGCTGTGATAGCTGAATGGTTATAGCAGCGGCGCGTAAACGTTGCTGATGAAGGAATTTAGCAGTTCCCGAAATGGATCTATGCAACGAGCTTTGGCAGTTGTCTAAATTTTTTCTTTCTTCTATTCTAATTTAAAATTTTTTCAATTAAGAAAAGATATATCATAACAATAATAATGATAAAATAATTATTATTAGGCCTTGAACTCGATTCAAACCAGCGATCTTACAAATCAGTAGGCCGTTATAACAACAAAAATTGTTAATAAATCCCAGAACACGGGGAAAAAGTGTCAATAAATATGACACTATGGCATCATTGCAATGAAACAAGTCCAATTTTCACATCCATTCTGCAACAGATGTCGCAGTGCTGTGAATATCAATTGGCAAGAACCAGGATAGAAGTAGAAATAATGTAGACAAACAAGCAACCGCTGTGATAGCTGAATGGTTATAGCAGCAGTGCTTAAACGGCGCCGATGATGGAATTTAACAGTTCCCGAATTGATCTATACAACGAGTTTTGGCAGTTGTCTAAATTTTTTATTTCTTCTATTCTAATTTAAAATTTTTTCAGTTAAGAAAAAATATATCATAACAATAATAATAATAAAATAATTATTATTAGGCCTTGAGCTCGATTCAAACCCGCGTTCATTTTTAATATAATTTGTTAGTAAGTTCCATAATTTGATGACGAAGAATGTTCTGGAAAATGTAAGATACTTATAGCGTGGGACAGTAAGGTTGTCAGTTCTGTCTTATTTTGAAAAACATACATTTCTAAAGAGGTATTCCGGTTGCCTTTTATGGATTAGTTCGTGCAGGAACCCTAAATTGCAATAATACAGAAAGTTAACGAGACTGCAGTTAAGCATCATGCAGGAAAACTCCGATATATAATCAAATTTATGCCTAGAAAATATGTAACGAGCGCAGCTGTTTAAAGCCAGCTGCAACTTTTTCTGTGACTCACTGTCGATATTCCTGAAAACGATCCCCCCAAAGGATATCAGTAGAACTATAAGAGTTCTCACCAATTTCAATTTCACATTAATTGAAATTAAATCTGCTGTATGCCACAACTTTCTTATTACGAAGTATATTTTGCTTAAAGTATAGTTTTCATGGTCCTTGCATCCAAGGCTAGTAACCACAGACTCACAACTAATAGCAATGCCTTACAAGAATAAAGTAGGCAATGTCGCACCCAGCGTTTATATTTAATTTGCCCATGAAGACATGCGCTGAAGGTCTTCATACATTCTGCACACCAGATCCTATTCGAGCGAGAAAGATATACTTGAGCGTCGTCAGCATACAGATGTATACGCTCTTGGAAATATTGGTCGTATCATTAATAAAAATAGAAAAAAGAATTGGAACGAGAATGGATCCCTGTGGCACCCCCGAATAAAGGCGTTTCATCTCCGATCAACTAGTTCCAACCACTACTTTCTGCAAGCGACCTCTAAGATAATTTTCAAGCAATCTTACGGAGCTATCGGAGAATCCATAGTTTTTACTTAATTTTAGTCGAAGTATAGAGCGAAAGCTATGGAAAAATCCAAAAGCGCCAGCACAGTTAATTCACCTCTGTGTTAGACAGGGCGAATATTTTCGATAATTTGAGCGTGGCAGAATTACAACTATGGAAGGCTCTGTAACCAAACTGAAACTCGCTGAAGAGCCTGTTTGTATTAAGATGTTTCGTATTTTGGGCAGCCGCTAATTTTTCCCAGACTTTTGAAAAAACTGGCAATATACTTAGAAAGACGATAATCCGTTGAGACAGCAGCCGATGGTTTTTTAGCAACAGGAATTATTTTTGCTATTTTCCAAGCTTCAGGAAAGGTTGTCGTTGTAATTGAAAAATTAATTATGTGAGTCAGATTTGGTACTATGTATTGCATTATCAGTTTCAAAAACATAACACTAACACAATCCTAACCTTAATCGCAATCATACTTATCATGACATCAACCTCTGTTACGGCATTGAACTGAACTTTATTTTCTGGTGTATGAAGTAAATTTTCATCAATTTTAAAGTTCCCGTAATTTGTTGTTTTGCATGATTGTTAAACGAAATTCTTCATATCATCAGGGTGGCGGCGGAGCGGCGGCTAACGGTCGTCGTAGCAGCGGCGGGACGGAAGCAATAGCGGCTTAACGGCGGTAGTATGGTGGACGGCCAACGGTCGGCGTAGCACCGGTGGGATGGAAGCAGCGGCGGCACCAGAGGGGTGACGATGCGATGACAGTGGGCTACGGGGCGCGTACCAGGGCCGTGGTAAGAGGGGAAGCAGGCTGGCGACGGGGTTACATGGACAGCGGCTGCGTGTTCCGGGCGGGGCATTCGGCGGTATCGGATAGATCGGTAGTCGGCGGGGTCGGTCACCTAAGGAAGAGACTGCGAGGACTCGTTAGTGCCGGCTTCACCGCTGGATACCCCCGCTCTACTTGCACGCTAGATAGAAGGTGCTTAACGGGGCGGGACTGCACCAGCTGGGACACTTTGGATCGATCCGTGGGTGGAGAGGAAGTGCACCTTAACGGCACAGAGGTAGCCCTTCCTGGGCACTCATCGGTCCACGGCCGAAGCCAGAGCTGAGGGGGAGGGGTGATATAGTCGGGCCGCTCAACACCCAGGGGGCGACAGGTTGCAATAGCACAAAGGCATCCACCCGCTCGTCATTACCTTGGTGAAGGGTGGCCCGTGCCATGACGGCGCCCCTTCCGCTCAATTAGCCGGGGCCAGAGCTGAGGGGTAGGGGTGATATAGTCATTACGGCGTCGCACAGTGGGCTGGATTTGGCTTTCATTGGACTTAGGGAAATGCAGAAAATATTAGTTAATAACACAAAAACTTTGATGGGGTTCGATTTTAAGTCTCATTACATGACGTTTTTCTATATGAGTATTTTTTCATAAAGTCTTAAACAAAAAAAAAATGTTATGTATGGGAAAAATCACATTTTTACCGTTAACTCATTTTCCCCACATTTCCTCAAAACTTCATTAATTTATTTATATAGTTAGGGTTATATATTATGCCCTGTACTCGGTTTCATTGTTCGAAAAGGTTCGGGTTGTTTTTTGTTTTTTTTTTTTAGTTTAGTATTGCGAATCACTTTTTAATTTTGGGTAGAATTTAAAAACAATATTATATATAAAATATTTTTTTTTTGTTTTTTTTTTTTAATGTTAGTATTGCGAATCATTTTTTAATTCTAGGTAATATTTAAAAACAAACATATTTGATAATTCATGTTATGCATTTAATTTTTTTAATTTTGATTTTGCATTTAACAATCCAAAAAATTTCATATCAAAAATTTAGCTATTCCAGCTTGTTCGTTAATTTTTTTTTTTTATATGATGCTTACTATTCCAACTTGTTGGTTAGTACCAAAAGAGTAATTAAAGAAATCTCCAAATATACATATAGGTATATGACCAAACAAAATAACTAAAAAAAAAACAATTTTTATTATTTTAAGTAAATGTTGCGTTTCATATGTAGTATGTATATTCGTACCCAATTAAAATTGAGAAATTAAAATATTTAGTATCATAGTCGATGTTTTGCGGTAAGAGTAGTAGAGATTTCACTTCTTCGGATATTTTCTCATGCTTACTAGGTAATTAAGATCTCCTCGATTAAATAATTGGGTCAGAAGTAACTAACAAATTATTTTAAATGTCCTCATGCCTGGCTAATTTTTTCTGCATGGTCTCGACGATATGCTCTAAAATCTATATTTCTGGATTCAGCGGCTTCTTCAGACAACTTTCCGATAGGAATGGAACCAAAGTGTAATAGAGCACTTTGGTTCCATTCCTATCGGAAAGTTGTCTGAAGAAGCCGCTGAATCCAGAAATATAGATTTTAGAGCATATCGTCGAGACCATGCAGAAAAAATTGAAGTTCCGTGTACTAAAATTTTATGTACACTTGAAGGCATGTAATACCATTCATATAGTTCGACGTAAACTCGAATGGTTTCTCTGGCGTACATGTTGTTTTGACCATTTAATGGACACACACATGAAAGTGCTCCTAATATTATAGAGAATCTTTGAATGAGATTTTCACTAACACCAGTTATAGAGGCGGTAGTTTTAATTTCAACGAAAAATCGTCTAGCGGTATTTCCATCATTCGTTGTACCGTGCCCTTGCTTTACCACGTCTACCAATAAACCCGTCTGAATAGTAAAAATTATTTTAGTGAAGCCAAAATTGCTGGAAATTGGAAAAATACCTACATATGCTCGTTAGGGTATGTCGATATGAAACCCGGTTACTAAAAGTGTCAACTTTTTAAATTAGGTTTTACGAAAAAATGTTATATAACAATAAATTATGGAAAAAGTTCACAGAATACGAAAATGTACATTTAAAGTCCTAAGTCCCAAATTTTCAATTTCGTTCCACTGTACAGGGGGCGACGGGTGGCAATAGCACAAAGGCATCCGCCCGCTCGTCCTTACCTGGGTGAAGGCTGACCAGCGCCATGACAGCGCCCCTTCTACTCAACTAGCCGCAGCCACAGCTGAGAGGAAGGGGTGATATAGTCATTAAGGCGTCGGGCCGCTCAACACCTAGGCTGGCGACTGGTGGCAATATCACAAAGGCATCCGCCCGCTCGTCCTTACCTGGGTGAAGGGTGACCCAAGCCATGACAGCGCCCCTTCCACTCAGCTGGCTAGCCGGAGTGGCAATTTTGTCTTTGCCTTTAAAAAGACAACCACTCCCGCTGGCTCACCTGCGAGGACTGAATTGCAAAATGCAAATTTGCTGTTTTTATACGGTTGGTGCCGCAAACTGCTAGAGAAATTAATACACCACTATTGTGATTGTCTTGTGTGGTGATTTTGCTGACGAAGCACACCATTGGTCTGCCATCAGCCGTTGGTCGCGTATGGCCATTTACCATATGGTGGTTGTATTGTTGCCGCCCGCCATCTGTAGTGGTTGTTGGCTATGCTATAGAAAAAGAAGTGCAGGGGGGTCCAGGCTTAATAGAAAAAGGGAAGTACAGGGGGGTTATGTTATTGTGACGCTACGTTACACGTTCTTCAACCGACGCGTATGACTTTAAAAGTTTTATGTCGTCGGCATACATTAAAATTGTAGAATATTTTATAGCTGTGGAAATATCGTTTATAAGGAGCAAAAACAGAATCGGACCAAGATGGCTACCCTGAGCTACACCGGAGGGAACATCGATGACATTCGAACAAATGTTTTTAAAAATTACTCTTAGAGTTCTGCCGCAAAGATAGGAGTAGATCCAGCGAGTTAGGCCAGGTTGAAAGCCAAGAAATTGAAGTTTATAGACAAGTAATGAGTGGCATATTTTGTCGAATGCTTTGCTGAAATCAGTGTATATAACGTCGGTATAATGATTGTTTCTAAACCCATTAAAGCCGTGAGTTGTATATTCAAGCAAATTGGTTGTAGTTGATTTGCCTCTACAAAAGCCATGCTGAGAACTATCTATCAAGGTAGAAATCGAAAATGTAAGGTGATTAGTAACGATTGCTTCGAAAAGCTTAGGGATAGCGGAGAGATATGCTATTCCACGAGAATTTTCAATAGACGACTTGCTTCCTTTTTTGTGGAGTGGGATATGAAACGATTCCTTCCAAGCCGTCGGGAAAATGCCGTTTTTTAAAGAGAGGTCAAAGAGATCAGTAAGAGGCTGGTAAATGTATTCCACACATTTTTTAAGAAAACATGTTGGGATCAAATCCGGGCCGTATTTGAAGAATTTTTTTAGATTATTAAGATGCAATAGAATATCTTCAGGAAATAAATGTAGAGCATATAATGAGTTACTAGAATGGAGCTCATATGGATAATTTGTAGGTGATGGATCAACCACAGCAGAGTAATTAGAGTGAAAGCATTGAGCGAAGAAGTTTGCAATCTCTTGATTGTAGCTGAAAATACTAATTCTAAACTTCATGGCAGAAGGAAACCCGTTAGTTCTGCGTTTAGAATTTACGAAATCGTAAAAGGACTTCGGGTTGCAAATAATGTTTCTTTTGATTTTACATATGTTAACTTTATAACACTTTTTATTTAGTTCAAAATACTTATGACGGAAAATAGCTTACTGTGCATAATCAGAATGTAAACCTGGTTTCTTATGTAATTTGAATAGATATACTTTTTTTTATTTTTTAATGCTTTTAGTTCTTTAGTAAACCAGGCTTGCACTGGTTGATTGTACGAACATGTGCGTTTGGGCACATATTTTTCAAATAAAGCATAAATGGTTTTATTAAAATGTAAAACGTTTTGCTCTACATCCTCCTTATATCGAGGCCACGTTATCTCAAAAAGCTCTTTATTTAAATTGTTAAAATTAGATTTGGAAAAATCAAAGAACCTTTAGAGACTCCTGTCTTGTTAGTGCAGCCGACTTCGTTACTAATGATTTCGTAAGTTATCTCCAGAGAAGGATGGTAAACGTCTTCTGGCAAAACAAGAGCTTTACACCGATTTATAGAGAATTTAGATATGTCGTCAACAAATGCTTAGTCTAAGAATTTTCCATGCTTATTCGCAAAGAAGTTAATCTGATTAAGGCAAAAGCCAGTAATTCCATCCAAGGAGACATTGTTATGCACCTTGGATGATACGGGGATAATATTGTGATCAACGGTGTTCCTATTGGATTATTTTACGAAACAGTAAGTAAGACCAACTTGTCCGCTTGAGCGAAAATATGCAACTCATCTTTATTCATACAAAATGGTAGATATACAGTAGAAAAGGTTTGAGACAATTCACGATAGAAAAGAAACAGAGGTGCTTCTCAGCGTACTTATTTTTACAACACTCCTCTTCATTAATATATGTATATAATTTACAAATTCTTTAAGTTATTTCATTTCAAATCCAAGTAATTTTGTACATTTTTTATGATTTACTTTACAAAGGTTTTTAGTAAATACATCCGCTACCATATCTTTAGTAGAACAATATTTCAATTCAATTTTATTCTTATAACATTCTCTTATATGATGGTATCTAACATCTATATGTTTGCTTCTATTGTGGTAAATAAGATGTTTAACCAGGTTCATTGCGCTTAGATTGTCTCCGTAAATATCAATAGTATCAAGTTTAACTGTAAATTTATTTAATTAAAAAGTTTTTGTAAATATATAGCTTCTTTTGCCACTGCTGAAAGGGCCATGTACTCGGCCTCTGTGCTGCTTATTGCAACAGATGTTTGCTTTTTGCAATCCCACAAAAAGGCTGCACCGGCTAAGAAGAAAACGTAGGCCGTAAACGATTTTCTGTCCGAGGGGTCTCCATCCCAATCTTCATCCACATAACCTTTGATTGGTTTACTAGTTTTCACGTATTTCGGCTTAACATTGGATGTCGCATGTAGCTACCGTAGTATGTGTTTAGCCGCTGTCATGTGTTCTTTTTGAGGATTTGCATTTCTCTGTGGCAACTTGCAAACAGAGTGAAGAATATCTGGTCGTGACGAAATTGCTATGTACATTAGAGAACCGACGATAGACTGGTACTCGGTAGTGTTAACGCTTTCACACTTATCACTGCTGCAGTTTACTTGGTAACTGGCATCTAATGGTGTAGCAAGCGGCCGGCATTCACTCATACCAAACTCGTTCAAAATGTTGTTTATATGCTGCTTCTGTCCAAATATATCGTACCAGTTTTTGTTTTCCCGCTCGATCTCAAGTCCCAAAAAATGATGCACTGGACCTTTATCGATTATCTGAAAAACATTTGCAATAGTTTATTTAGTTTCGTATAACTCACCAAGGTTCGAACAAGCTATCAGCAAATCGTCGACCTAAACTGCGATAATATTTGTACTAAATTTGGATGCCTTGCTGTATAAGCATGGTTCACTCTCACATGCTTTGTAACCCATATTTTTTATAACTGAGTCCAATTTCTCATTCCAGATACGCCATGATAGTTTGAGGCCATAAATAGATTTTTTCAGTTTAATTATTCTTCCTGTCTCATCGGTAAATGCCTCTGGTTGGGCCATATATACATTTTCATGCAAGTCTTCATTGAGGTACGCTGTCGACACATCTATTTGGTGAACGTGAAGTTGATATTCCGCTGCTATCGCCAATACCATCCTTATAGTTGCGTAACGCACGACTGGTGAGTACGTTTCTGTGTAGTTCACACCAAACTTTTGGCTACATCCCTTGGCAACCAACCGGGCTTTGAAACGTTCAATTTCACCACATTCGTTCTTCTTTAACGAAAATACCCATTTGCATCTGATTACTCTCTGCCCATGCGGAAGATCAACCACCCCCACGTATTATTTCGACCCAACGCCTCGTACTCCTCTTGCATCGCCGTTTTCCATTCACCCGCCTCGTTGCTTGACACTGCCTCACATACTGTCATTGGTATATTAACATCTGATTTTCGTAATAAGCTCACTATATGATTCTGCTTCCTTAGCCTACTCTTTATACCTTCTCTCAAAGTATACCACTGTCGACCTGGTGCAAAATTATCAGAGTCCTCTTCTTCCCTCGGAAACTTATTCATTGGTGATTCAAATGTATCGGAGTCTACTTCTTTTGTTTCTGTATCACTGCTGACCGTTTTTATACTTTGAGCTTTGTTTAAATCTACTGGGACAAGGTTCATTACTTCATCAGCGCTGTTACTCAAAATCTCTTCTTCTACGTTAATAACTTCTTTTTGCTCAATACTTTCAACAAAATATACGTCTCTGCTCAATATTACGTTGCGTTTGATCTCGTCATAAAGACGATATGCTTTTGCGTTTTCCGAGTATACCACCATTGTATACTCTTTCCCCTTGCCACGGAATTTCTGGGTTTGCGTTTTGTCGAGAGCTTTGGCAGTAGCAAAAATTCTCATGCAACTATCGTCGGGTTTCTTGCCCATCCAAACTTCGTATAGGTTGTATTCAACAATGCTTTTGTAGGTGATCGGTTTCTTAAGTAAGCTGCACATGCAATGGCTTCTGCCCAAAAACTTTCATCCATAGCTGCACTTACCAACATTGTTCTATCCATTTCATCCAAAGTTCGATTAAACCGCTCCGCAACGCCGTTTTGTTGCGGAGTGTAGGGACCGTCAATTGCCTTTTGATGCCATTACTTTTAAGAAATATGTCAAATTCAATTTTCACATATTCCGTCCCACATATCCGTTTGACGCTCAGCCATACTCAAGTAAGTTTTAAATACATCTAACACCTCGCTTTTACTTTTGATAAAGTAAACGTGAACATATCTACTTCTGCCATCAATCATAGTAACAAAATACTTTGCACCACCAATCGAACATTTGTTTATAGGCCCACACACATCAGTGTGCACTAACTCTAATAACTCTGTGGTTTTTGTTTGAGAACTCTCATATGGCTTTGCATGACACTTGCTTTTCATACAATTTATACAACTTTCTACTTCTGCTGCTGCATCAAATTTTAATCCACGTGCTAGTTGTTTATTTTGCAGTTCTTGTAAGCTTTGCAAATTTAGAAGTCCGTAGCGTGCGTGTCATTTCATAAGCTCATATTTGCCACTGTTAGAGAAAACCAACCTTTTGCTGGGCATCTCACTCAAAAACAAATTCTTAAATGGAGTCGCTCTGATTTAAATTTTGCCTTCGTGCATAATAAGGGCACAATCTTTACGAAAAATTACATTTCAACCATTTGCAATAGCTTTTCCAATGGATACGAAATTATACTGCAGCTCGGGTACGTACAATACTTCCTTCAAATGAATTTGTTTCCAGTCATATTCAACACGACATTTCCACGGCCACACGACTTTAATGTTTTACCGCCGGCGATCTCAATTACTTCGCTGTGTGGCTCAAAGCAATCAAACATATTTCTATGAGCACACATATGAGTCGAAGCTCTACTGTATAAACACCATGCAGATTCACTGATACCATTATTGGCTGCAACAAATGCAGCGAATGAACTTACTATTGAGTGATTTTTGCGATTGTTCTTTGCGTGAGTGTTTTCCTTGCTTTTCTGGTTACATTCTGCTGCGTAGTGTCCCTTTATTCCGCATTTGTAACACCTAACGTTATTGGTTCTCATATCCCTCTTTGACCCGCTATTACTTTTCTTATTGATATTTTTGTCTTCGCCACGTGCTACAAAAGCTTGAGTTTTAGCACTCTCAAAGTTCTGCTCATTGTTCTCACGTAGAGAAAATTCTTCCACGAGTTTAATTTTCAAAACTTTAAAGCTTGGCAACTGATCACGCGATTCCAGCACTACAACAAAGTTTTCGTACGAACTTGGTAGGCTGCCCAACAGCTTTACTGAACATAGCGCCTCTTGGAATGTGATACCGTTTTCCGACAATTTATCAGCTACATCGCTAAAATTCATTATATGCTGTTGCATGCTGTCACCTTCCTTCATGCGGAGATTTAATCATTTTTTGAATAATGTTACTCTCAGCACAGGACTTATTGGTTCGTGTATTTCTTTCAACACTTTCCAAATTTCATTAGCAGTAGTAAATTTCTTCACAATTTTAATTTGGGAAGCACCTACGGACAATATTAACACTGACATTGCTTTGCCATTCTTGCTGTTCCATTCCGCAAACCAGATGTTACCATCCACAGCTCTTGATGGATTACTACACTGCGAATCAGCAAGCGCCACGTATCCTAATTGCTTCCATCCAATTTGTCGATATTGTACATGGAACTCGCCATCTTATTCATTTATCGAATAATAAAATTATCAAATCAAATTATATATAAATTTAATATGGGTAACGACTGGGCCCATAACATATTGGAATATTTTACGAAACAGTAAGTAAGACCAACTTGTCCGCTTGAGCGAAAATATGCAACTCATCTTTATTCATACAAAATGGTAGATATGCATTAGAAAAGGTTTGAGACAATTCACGATAGAAAAGAAAGAGAGGTGCTTCTCAGCGTACTTATATTAATGTTTTTACAACAGTTCCAAGATATATGTGGCAGGTTAAAGTCGCCTAATACAATCATTGAGTCCGTGGGCTTTATCATCGAATTGTCTGTTTGTAACAGTGAAATATGGTGCATATACACTGATAGATCAAAAGACGGTGGAATAGAGCAAACGGCTAAGTAAATATGACCCCGGCCTAGTAAGATTCGAATGCACTTAAACTTGAGCGACTCAACTTTGGGTAAATTAACATCTTCAGATGGAATTGAAGAATGTACAGACAGACACCACCCCGGTTCTATTTAAGCGGTCATTTTTATAGGTCTGGTACTCGCCGCAAACAATTTCGGAATTAAAAACATTTGGTGTCAACCATTTTTAGGTAAAAGAAATAATATTTTAGTTACAGTGATTGGTTATCAATCAACCTATTCAACCCAATATGTCCAGTCCGATGTTTATCCATAAAGCTTGGAAAGTTCTAATAACATTTTAAACCCATTTATTGATAAAGATACTGTTCTTCATAGTCTACTTGCATTGAAAACGATATCTTCACCGGGTCCAGACGGTGTTCCCTGTTGTGTATTTAAGTTCTGTGCTGTCAGCCTATCTGAACCTATCTTAAAATTATTTAAACTGTCACTGGATCCGCATCATTCCCATATATTTGAAAACAATCCTTTATCATACCTTTGCATAAAAAATGTAGCGGGTCTAATATTGAGAACTACAGAGGCATAGCTAAGCTCTCAGCAATCCCTAAAACTTTTGAGCAGATAATTGCATGCCAGCTTCAATATTTGTGTAGTTCTCTAATATCCCCTTGCTAACATTGCTTTGTGCGTTGGAGATCAACAACTACCAACTTGCTTAAATTTACGTATTTAGTTGTAAATGGTTTTTTAGATTGCAAACAAACATATGTCATTTACACCGACTTTAGTAAAGCCTTTGACTATGTTTATCACGAGCTCTTAGCTTATAAACTTGATCTACTTGGCTTTCCAAAGCCTTTGTTAAATTGGATTTCAAGTTATTTTGAAAATAGGACACAACGAATTTTCTTCAAAAACAATCTTTCAAAGTCGATTGATGTAACTTCTGGCGTGTTCCAGGGTAGCCATTTGGGTCCATTACTTTTTACCCTGTTCATTAATGACTTACGTCATGCTGTCTTGCATTCTAGAGTTTTTATGTACGCTGATGATGTAAAACTTTGTTACACATATCTGCCTTCAAACTTGTCCTATTTTGATCAGCTTCCGGTCGAATTCTACTCTTTTCAAAGCAGGTGTACTGCAAATTTACTTTTTTTGAATCGCTCTAAATGCAAGCAAATGACATTTCACCGGGTGAAGCCGGTCCTGACATCTTGTATACTTAACGGCAACCCTTTGAAGCGGATACCTGTTGTAACTGATCTAGGTGTTATTTTCGAACCGAAATTAATAGCGTTTTCTTTTCTGAAATAAATTGTTGCCTAAGTAAATGGTAAAGCCTTAATAGAACTACTCCTACCCCAGAAAATTGTCAACATTTATAGTGCATACAAAGAACAATTCAACTCACCATATTACTCATATCACAAAGTACACAAGAAGATTGCGCATTGCGCATGTAAACATTAGATCAGCTCTTTTTTATGCGCAATTCTTACGTCATTATCCTTTAGCTCTTGTTTTTTTTCTCTTTCTTTCATTCACTCAATCAGTCAACTGTGATGTAGATGCGCAGAACGAAGCAATTTTGAACTCGTGAATGCGCAATCTGGGTAGGTGATTTGTGTGAGCGAATTGAGAGATTCACAGAGTTGCACTGCCACACCGCCATTTTTTACAGAGTAAAAGTGTAATGCTTTTGCGTTGCGAGCAGGCAACAATTTTCACGAAAGAACGAAATACCCCGTAAAGGCGGTGCCTGTTTTTTAGAATAGAACAACAACCCTTGCGCGGCGTACAATAAGCGTAACAATATAGCCATAAAAGAAAACGCTATAAGTTTTAACATACATGTCTAAACCACTATAAACAAAGCAGCTGGTGTACTAGGATTTATCAAACGTTGGACTAAAGAATTTGATGACCCTTATTTCACCAAGATCCTTTATATCTCGCTGGTACGTCTCATTCTCCAGTATTGTTCATGAGTTTGGTCTCCAACTTATCAGAGCCATATTAATCGAATTGAGTCGGTCCAGAGACAGTTTTTAAATTTTGCTTTACGTGGTCTCAACTGTGATTCAAGTATGCATCTTCCACTATACATAAATAGGCTCATTTTAATTAATTTGCCACCTCTAGAAAATCGTAGGGTTTTACTCGGCGTTATGTTCATTCATAAGCTCATCATCAGCGTGATTGACTCCCCTGACCTAATCAGTTGACTAAATTTTGCTGTTCCTGCTAGGGCCTACATACATTTTGTGCCTTTTCATTTACCTCTATACCGGCAAAATTTTGCTAGAAATAGTCCCCTGCGTCATTGGTGCTCACGTGACAAAGATTTGTATAACTGCATTAGCCCTTAATGTTCGTTGCCGCTTTACATACAGCCATACTCTTAGGTTTAGCCGCTTGTTGTTATATTGCATTTATAATGAATGTGCTTGTTTTCGACATATTTTATAAATTTTTCATATCGAAATAATTTATCTGGACCAACCTAATCGAAAATAAAATTGGGTCACGAGCTTCGATACATTACTTCACCATATCGATACTTTCGACGTTCGATACTGATACTTTATAGTCGAAACTTTAGTGGCGATACTTTTTGTTATCAAATCTGTGGTCACAAGTCATAATGGCCTAAGTCGAGGTACAATGATTTGAAAAATAAATTTTTATAGCATTATATAGCTACTAAATAAACACTAATGATTATAGATTTTAAAAAGGTTCTACGCTCCATATTTGAACTTGATTTCGAATGATATTTGTGTATGTTTGACTTTTATATTCGAGATTTGAAGCGTTTTATCCAACCTTTTGGATATCGTGATTTTATACTTAGCTTTTGTGACTTGTGACCACAGAATTTTTTGCTGAATAATTTGCAGTAAATTCAGTAAAGTCAGAAAAAGTAGGCAATTGCTCAATCAAAGTTGCCATTAATCATTCCTGTGCACAAATGAAATGAAGGAAACAGTTAAAACGTTTTTAACATAAGGTTTTCTTTTGTTAAAGATGTTGGCACGGACTTATTACAACATGTATTTCACTCATTCAAAGATATATGTAGATCTCTCTTCAAGGTGCATTATTGAACCGCACATTTTTTTTTTTCAATTCAGTATCGAATATTTTTGTTCGATACAATGGGGTACCCGAAATTTGCTGTAGTTGATATGACTACCCTATCGAAACTTTGCATTCTATATCTAACAACAGACATTCGGTGAACAGTTAAAATGTACACACATTTATTTATATTGTAACGAATTTACTGCTAAGTTCGAATCACTAAACTGTTGAATAAATAACTCCAATATTAAATAATGGAAAAATGGCCTTTATTAAAGTACTTCACAATAACACTTATACTTTGCAACTAGCTTGCTTAACAACCAAACTGACTGATAGCTTAAATGAAACTGATCTCTCGCCTCCACTGTTGTCGCCCTTTTACCACTGTCCGACCTCCTCGTTGCATATTTCTAGGCTTTTCTAATTCCAGAACTTACTAGTTAGTTATAAATTTCTCAGCTACAACTACAGATGTATAATTTTTATAGCTTCTCTCATACCCCATGCGCTTGTATGTGTGAGCGACACTTCCGCAATCACAATTGCATACCTTTAGGAGCATCTCAGACAAGATATCTGCATGTGTTTGTGCATCTCTTCTCCGCTGCGTGTACGTACATAGGTGTAGACAAAATGATTAAATTATTGATGTGCATTCACGTCACTGCTTAGCATCGGCATAGAGATGGCAGTATCCCTTAGTGTTGCTAACATTCGTAACAATATGATTTATTTTTATAGCCTTCGCTATAATTAGTGTTGTGGCAGTTTGTATGGCTGCCGATTGAACTTTAATGTTCTTTTTGGTATAATATTACATTTTCACTTGCCTCAAATGCGTACTTTCAAATAAATAATTTGAAAGCGTTTACGTTGGCCTCATTCGCATTGCACTTAACCATCCCTACAAGGTTCGACTACGAGGACACCAGTCCATCGCAAGAAAATGCACTGACATTTTTAATTTAATACTACTACAATAAATAAAAAGTTGATACAAAAATTTTAAGGACTACCTTTATATAAATGGACCAAATAATAAGGCAATTTTTCCTTTAATACAGACATAATCTTGTTGAATTTTGACTAAAAAACTTTAACAATACCTCTTGTAAAAGAATTTTGGGATTTAAAACTATAAAGGTGGAGCGCAATCTTTCAATTTAAAGCAAACAATGTACTTGGGATTAACTAATTGATTATTTAAAATTTAAGCATGCGCTCTACCTTTATAATTTTAAATCCCAAAATTCTTTTACAAGAGCTATTGTTAAAGTTTTTTAATCAAAATTCAACAAGATTATGTCTGTATTAAAGGAAAAATTGCTTTGTATTATTTGGTCCATTTATATAAAGGTAGTCCTTAAAATTTTTTTATCATCTTTTTATTTTCACTTTTTAGTGCTGCCTACAAAAAATCATTTGTAATTTTGTGTTCTGACTCACGGCCCAAGTTTCAAGTCTCTAGCTCACGGGGAAAATACTTAAAAATCGATTGCAAGATTCCCTGAGTTTTTTAAGGGATTTTCAGGTATTTTCGTTTATCTCGGTAACCGGGAAGTTAGTTAAAAATGGATTGAAAGATTCCCAAATAAAAATTAATTTTCTTAATACCTCGATCCATGCGCCACCTAGCGAAATTTTTTAGATAAAATATTGCATTGTCACCGGGTTCTAACTCACGACTCAAGTTTCATGTCTCCGGCTCACCGGGAAGTTACTAAAAAATCGATTGCAAGATTCCCCTCGTTATTCAAGGATTTGTAGTTATCTCACTTAGCGCGCCACCTAGCGGAATTTTATTCTGTAAATTGTATTTTCACCAAGCCTCGAACTGTGTTGCAAGTTTCAAGTCTCTAGGTCACCGGGAAGTCAAAATTAATTTCCTTAAT
This sequence comes from Eurosta solidaginis, assembly GCF_040869045.1. Lineage (NCBI taxonomy): Eukaryota > Metazoa > Arthropoda > Insecta > Diptera > Tephritidae > Eurosta > Eurosta solidaginis. The sequence goes on from NC_090320.1 coordinate 89,197,291, forward strand.
ATCTCGATACGTGCGCCACCTAGCGAAATTTTTTTGATCAAATATTGCATTGTCACCGGGTTCTGACCCACGACCCAAGCTTCAGGTCTCTTATCTCGATTCGTCTGCCACCTGGCGGCATTTTGTTTTCCTCAAATTGTGGTGCCATCGATGAACTATGTGCTAAGTTTCAAGTCTCTGGATCACCGAGAAGTTAGTTAAAAGTCGATCGCAAAATTTCCATTTTAAAATTAATTTTCTGTATATCTCGATCCGTGCGCCACTTAGCGGATTTTTTTTTTTTTCACTTGCATTGTAATGTCTCCCAGATCTGAACTGTGCTCTAAGTATCAAGGGTCTAGCTCAACGAGAAGTTACCGAAAAATACTTTTCTGTGTGTCAAAAATTCGTATGGAAATGAGGGGACAAACATGAAAGCGACTTAATATAAAGTTATAAAAATAAGAACAAATGTTAAAAATACAAAGCGGTTTCTGGCAAAATTGTCAGTTTGGCTTTAAAAACCCGTTGGTAACTGTTATTTATAACTCTGGTACAGCACTAAGGCTCGGCTTTTCAGTACAATTTCAACTCAGTATGTCAGTTAAACTACGTTTAAACTTATTTTTCAATTTTTCAGTCTACGTTAACTGAAGTTTAAGCTGAGCGTGAGCGCCCGATCTAGCAGGGTTAAACTGTAGTTAACCTATCAGTTGTTTGTGTTCGTTCGCAATGGCGTCGAATATACCCAACAAGCATTTGGGTTTCAGTGCTATTAGAGTACTATTAGAGCTTGATAACTAGCATACTAGCATACTTCTAAAACCTGAAGAGTTGTCTAGAAACAGTGGCTCATCTAGAGAATCATAGCGTTCTCAGGAAAAAAGGAAAGCAAAAAATGTTAATTGGACTCAGATGTAAGATTTCAACTCTACAGCATTTTCACCAGAATTATCTGTTGGCTTTGGCTTTGGTGATACCACCTTGGAGAAGATTTATTTTCAACTTCACCTAAACCCGATATCCAATGTAGAATATCAATAGAGAAATGTATTGGATATTCATTTCAAAGCTATACATTTCTCCAAATATCTCAAAGGTGGAAAGTAATTGGAGATTGATTTTGGATATCGACATGAGAATTATCAGGTTTAATAATAATTAGAGAATGATGTTGGTTAGCAACTGCAGAACTAGATATATACTTCTCTAAGGCTGGAGAATAATTTTTTCAATATTTATTCGATTTTGGATATCGACATGAGAACTATCAGGTTTAATAATAATTAGAACATGATGTTGGTTACCAACTGCAGAACTAGATATATACTTCTCTAAGGCTGGAGAATAATTTTTTTAAATATTTATTCGGTAAACAATATTCAGCTGTTGCGGTATCTACAAATTATCTAGATAAAAAAAATTATTGCCGTTTAAAAAAGCCTACCACAAAAGCGGCTTTAAACTGTGACTGCACTGTAGTTTAGCTAGAGTTTCAATTTGACTACAGTTTAAGCAAACTTAATTGAAGCTTGGCTTAGCCACCACCTGAAAAACCAGGCCTTCACGAAAAAAATCCGATTTTTCCGGTATCCACTATCGACTTAGGCGGTGGTAACGCCCAGCGATTTCTTTCTGAAGTTATACTTCTTTAGGCGCGTTATTAAAAATTGATGAGAATGAAATTTTAAAAAATGTGACATAAAAGTTTTCATGAAAAAAAATCCGATATTTTCGGTAGCCAATATCGACTTGATCGGTGGTACCGCATAGCGATTTTTTCTATATCCTATCTAAGTTAACCAAAAAAATCTGTAGTCTCATAGACAAAAAATAAAATAAAAATAAAAATATGTTAGCATTGCTCATCTATTAATCGGTCTATCCGTCAGCCTATTTGTCTATTGTCTATTATCGCTTTATCCCATGTATTTGGTGATGAAAAAACATTCATACATATTTTCTTCATTAAAGTACACTTACACAGCAATTTCAGATATTAATTAATGGACTCAGGCGGTCGACTACGCCATTTCTCTATATGTTTTTATATCCAGCTCAAAGTTTAATCATTAAAAGTTCCATAAAGCTACATGGATGTTACCCGTTCGAAAAATATGGCACAGAGTAAAGAAAAAGTCAAAAATGGACGGAAAAGACGGAGGGTTTCAAAACCGGGTCAAATTTCTGTCAGAACTAAAAGTGCTCAGATTCTAGAGGGAAGTCGTATACGTCAATATAAACGAAGGCAGCGTTGAAGCACCCAACGAAGGTGATAATGTTCCACCCGCTCGTCACAAAAATTGCTACTGGAGCATTCCACGGTTGGTACGGGACAAAACGTACACATTTTTTTTTTTTCATTTTTAGACCTTAACTAAAGAAAAACTATAACATTTTAAGACAACGTTGTTACTGCATTAGTATTATCCGGTCCATGTCTAAATAAAAATAAAAACATGTTCTTGAAATAATTGTGGGAAAAATCGCAAAATAAGCACCCTTTTGTACGGGGTGAATCAGGTGAAACTTCAGCGAAAATATTAATATTAAAAAAAAAAAACTACATTTCGTAGAATAACAAAAAAAATTAGGATGTTTATTAGAAAAAAAATTGCTCACGGTACCTGTGTCCTTATATTATATACTAGAAAAGGTTTTCTAAGCGGGGTCGCTCTTTGGATGTAATTTCGACTGTTGTTCTGCCTTGCAAATGTCGTGCGGAGTCCCTTAAATTTTTAGTGAAAAGGAGCAAGCCGCTAATTTGAAGTGAAGCTAGGCTTTCTTCTGAAAATTAACTCCAGTTTACTTATATTCACATACATATTCCAGGTACAGGCTTAGTATATGTACAAAAATATGAAGGAATAAGAAAATGGTTACTAAGAAATTTTTGGGAATCATTTGATTATTCAATATTTTTTCTTTTTTTCCATACCATTTTTTTTTTAATTTTTCAAGTTGATACTAATTTTAAATTCTTCCTCCTTGGAACATATTTGAAATATACTGGCATTGAATGAGGAAAGCAATTCGAAAATCGGCGAAAATTAACGATTTTTCGTGGAATGCTCGTACTATAAACTTTGTCATTGTACTTCTAAGCCAGATTTTTTTCGTCATTCGTCAGTAAAATTCGTTTAAGCACTGGCAGTCGTGGCTACGAATGTGCCAAATATGAAATAAAAACTAAAAAACATTTCTCAGAAGATAAATATTAGAGGGATTTTCTGCAATAGGCAAAGCAACTTTTTCCGCAATTTATTATGAATTTGTCATTATAATCAAGCAAATTGCCATGCATATCAGATTGTCTTTTCTTTTGTATTTAGAAAAATTTTATTGTTTTGAGAAGAAATTCCTATGGCGAAAACTCATTCCCATTTTGGAAAAAAAATTTATTTGAGTGTAGAATTGATATCTGTGTCAGAGATTTACAGGGGAGGGAGATTTATACTTCTGTTATGAAATGATGAGAGTGAAATTTTAAAAAATGTGAAACAAAAGGCACAGGTTGAAAATGCCGTTCGTGTGTATTGTAGGTACATATGTATATATTCCAAAAAATACCAGCATTCGCTAGCGTTGTTTAACTTGGGGAGAGCGTTTATAGGTATGAATGGATGTAAGTATATATGTATACATTTTCATTCCTTATCAGCATGACATACATGAATATTTATGCGTGTTAGGCCTGGTTTTCCTAGTTGGTTAAGCTAAGCTTAAACTAAGTTTGCTTAAACTCTAGTTAAATTTAAACTCCAGTTAAACTACTGAGCAGTTTTTCAGTCACAGTTTAAGACCGCCTTTGGGGTAAGCTTTTTCGTTCGGTAACATTGGTTTTTTATTATCTAGATAATTTGTAGATATGCCAACAGCGGGATTTTGCTTACCCAACAAACATTCAAACGATATTTCTCTAGCGAAATATATACCTAGTTCCGGAGTTGATATCCAACATCATTATCTAGTTATTATTAAACCAGATAGTTCTCAGGTTGATATCCTACTTCATTCTGCAATCACTATCCAACCTTTGAGAATTTTTTTAAAATTTATAGTTCTCGAGTTGATCTCCAACGTCATTAGCGTTTTCAAATTATTATCCAACCTTTGAGAGGTTTTGAGAATTGGATATCGAGTTGAGGTGAAGTTGAAAAAAAATATCCAAGGTTCTAAAACAAAAGCCATTTATTGTGAGAAATAAACACCTGATTGACAGCAGTTATGTAAGTAAAGATAGCGTAATATATCAAAAATAAATCATATATATTTTATTTTATTTTTGTGAAAATACTGTAGTATTAGAATCTTACACACAAAAAAATGTTGGTGCCAAAACCGCACTTTGTAGTGTTGTTCTATAAAAAACCAAAATAGTGTGAATTTCATCCCCAAGAAGTGTTGAAAAAGAGCTATTCTTAAAATAGAATTTACGTAATATAAAAAAAAAGATTATTTGTAGTTGATCCGGCCGGAATTTTAACCCAGGACGTTCGGTTTGAAAAGCGTATCACGCTTCCACCACACCACTGCGGCTTGCTCTTTACATCTGTTATTACTCATTACAACGAGCAACAGCGTTGACTCCAAAATTAGGTTAAACTTTTTCACATTGCACTATTTTGGTGCTAAATTTGAAAGTACACCAAAATTAGTTTGAAAATTACTCCGAAAAGTGTTAGAACCACATTTTTTTTGTGTGCACGTTTTTGGTGCTAAATTCGAAAGTACACTAAAATTAGTTTGCATATTACTCCGAACAGTATTAGAAACACACTATTTTTGTGTGTGCACATTTGAGTCCAGTTAGAAAACCACAAGTTGGGAATTAAAATTTTTCAACTTAAGTAATAGCATTTTTCGCTTTATAAAAAATTCCCTTTTTTGCTGAGTACACTATGATTCTCAAGTTGAGCCACAGTAACAACTCTTGAGATTTTAGAGGTATGCTAGTTATCAACATGAGCTCTAATTAGGGCTGTCAGACGTCCCGGTTTTAGGCCATTTGTCCCGGTGCCCCGGTGTCCCGGGCCAACCCTAAAATGTTCCGGTTTTCAATTAGGTGTTCCGGTTTTCAAATCTAATCGATTGTAAAGAGCCATAAAATGCGCTCGTGTATCCTGATTCGGAAATAGCAGCAAAACAATGCAGCACCAAAGCAGCGGCTTTAATCAAAAATGTTTTGGCTCCGCATACAGTAGCAAACTTTGTAGATATTTTAATAAAAAATGTGCCTTTTTATGGAATTTCAATGGACGCCAGCAACAACAAAGCCGAAAAAAATTTGTCCATTGCTTATTCACTTTTTCACGGAAAAAGAAGGTTTACAAGTGAAATTATTAAAACTCACAAATTTATCTGATGAAACTGCAGATTCTGTAACGTCATTTTGTGTAGACACATTAAGTCATCACAAAATACCATTACAAAACCGTGTAGTTTTTGGTGCTGATAATACCAATACCAACTTTGGTGGAAGAAAAAGGCAAGGACTAAATAACATATTTTATAAATTAAAAGAAGTTTCAGGGAAAATCATTGAGGGCGTATGTTGCCCTGCTCATATACTTCACAAAACAATTTCTAGTGTAGTGGATGTAATGTCAATAGATGTAGTCTGTTATATTTAAGATATATAAATAATTTTCGATATTCACTGTGCGAACGGAGCGGCTTAAAGATTTTTGTGATAATGCGGACACAACGTACAGATCAATTCTTTCTTAAAATAAAACACGGTGGCTCTCGCTGGTACCTGCAATAGAAAGAATTTTTCTAATGTGGAATCCGATAAAAAACTTTTTTTCGAATGAAAAGAACGCTCCTAAAGCTATTAAGGACTTTCTCAAGAATGATTTATCCGAAGTGTACGTGTCATTTATTCATTGCCAATCGTTTTTATTTGAAAAACAAATTAAAAGAATTGAAAAATCGGCTATATCAATTATGGAAGTGCAAAAACTACTAAATGAAACCCAAGAAAGTTTAAAGGTCAGACATGAAAATAAATTTATAGGAAACCAACCAACCATTATCTTAGAGCAGTAAAAGCAGAAAGGCTATATACGCAGAAGGAATTTTAGATGTTGAAGATGTTGTAAATGGGCTTTTTGATGTAGCAAATAGTTACTTGGAAGAGTGGAGTGTCAATTTGTATGAATATAGCGTTTTTAGTTTGGATGACTTTGGACAATGAACCAACTTGGCAAGAAGTCCAAATGACTGTAATGTATTTATGTATGTAAAACAATATAACAATTTCTGATGACTGCTTTTAAGAGGTAATATACTTAAATCAATTTATAGAAAGTCAAACTAATGATTTTAAATATAAAAATCTAAATGAAAAATTACTTTATTTTTTTAACATAACTAAAGAAAAGGAGAGAAAAAACATTGACTTAAAATAGTAGTTTTTTTTTTCTTATTTCATCTCAATGGACAAAGGAAAGAAATTCAGTACCTTAGAAGGTATTATAAAATAAAATAAATGTAAGGCGCGATAACCTCCGAAGAGATTTTAAGCCGAGCTTCTCTTCCAATTTGCGTCGTGCTCTTTTTAATTTTTCCTACAAATTGGCGGGACGGGACCTACTTTTTTTATGCCGACTCCGAACGGCATCTGCGAATCAGATGAGTTTTCACTGAGAGCTTTTCATGGCAGAAATACACTCGAAGTGATTGCCAAACAGAGTATTATTCAATGCAAATTCAATATTTCTTGAATTTTGAAAGTGTCCCGGTTTTGCCCCAGGGGGACCTGGCAGCCCTAGCTCTAATGGTACTCAAGCCCAAATGCTTGTTGAGTATATTCGACGCCATTTCGAACGGACGCAAATCACCGATATGTTAACTAGAGTTTAACCCTGCCATATCGGCCACTTAAGCCAAGCTTAAACTTCAGTTGAAGTAGGCTAAAAAACTTCAGAATAAGTTTAAGCGTAGTTTAACTGACAAACTGCGTTGAACTTGTACTGAAAAACCGGGCCTTAATGGCTAAGAATGCTTACATCTGAAAAATACTCTTGAGTTAGAAATTTTATACTTTTCGTTAAAATTCTTAAACAGAAGTTCCATTTTCTAGTATTTTTGTATATACGTATGTATATTAGGGTGGCGCTAAATTTCCAAAGTATTCCGATTCTCGATCTCACCCCCCAGAAATATTAAAATAGCCTTTAAATTTGTAAGAGCAAAATATTAGGCCAATCAAAAAAGATTTATAGGTTTCGCAAGAAGATAGGATTAATCGATACCTCAGTACGAAATATCTCGTATAATTAACTTATACAAATGTATCATTAATGCAAATTATCAGCTTTTTAGCAGCTCGTCATATTATTCATGTTCGGAAAGATATATTAGGTCACTTTAGGGAGTTTCCACCAAATCAGACCACTCTGAGCTAATAAACAATTTGCATTTTGCATTTTTTGTATTTGGATATTGTGACAAAGTGGTAAGTTCGGTGCAAAGTTGATGAAAAGATAGTGAAAAGAAGTTGCCTTTCTCTTACAAACCTCAAATCAAGCTGCCATGAATTTGGCATACTTTCTCTCTTATGGTCTCCCACAAAAAAACTGTTTAGACGATCAATCTATGATGCATTTAATTTCATTTGTATATAGCAACCGTCTGTGGAGATACCGACCAGAATACACTAAAAACTACTCAAGTCGCGACTGTTGCATTCTAAAATGGTAATAACCCAAAAGAGACTAAAAAGTTTTTTCTTTGACCACAGTATTAATAAAAATAATTTCAAATTATATATAGCAAGACGGGTTCAGTGAGTTTTGTGGGAAAATTTTAGGGGGTACATGGTAAGGAAATGAGCTCACCATAAGTTATCCATTTTACAATGTTGCGGATATAACGCCCTTCATCGACTTTTCCTAAGCTCTAACAACTAATTTTTTTTTTATTTAATGGTGTGTTCAATTAATTCAGCAATTTCGTAATGTTATCAAAGGTTTATTACTTCCTTTTTATTAGTTTCGTTTGATGTTTTTCCGCCAATTTCCACACAACATTGGAGAATCTTTTCTTGGTGGTCAAAGGATTGTGAAAATTCTAAAAAACGTCCGAACTTGGAAATTTTACTCTCCTTGATTTGAGGAAATTCCCGATAATTCAGTGACCTGAGATTTTGATGGAGAGTTTTGGATCTATAGCGTTATAATATAAGGAAAAAAAAAAAAGATTTCTATATAAGACACGATCGAGATATTCAGAGATATTTAGAAAGTTCGTTGTGGAATCTTGCAACCGCCATTTGAGTAATTTCCAGTAGAGCTAGATTTTTGAAACTGAGAACCACAACAATGCAACATGAGAAAATCAAATTTTCGCTAGATGTCCAGGGATCATGAAAATTTAAAAATTCATTACATCTTTTGAAATTTTGCTTTCTAATTTAAGGAAATTGCCGACACTCCAGAGACCTGAAACTTTGAACGAAACTTCGAACTTTATAGGATTATAATATTAAGGATAAAAGAGCTGTATAGATGGGACAGGGTTTGATACATATAGAGTTATTAATAAGTCCATTTAAAATTCTGGAAACTTGAAGTCGATTTTAAGTAACTACTCATTGAGCTAGAATCATGAAATATTACACATGGTTCAGCTCGCCTTAGCAAAGCAATAAAACGAAAAAAATTCCACTATGTGACACATAAGTCGAGATAATTGAAAAATTCATACGATAATTATAATTTTGGAATCGGTTTTTAGGAGACTTCCCGATAACCGGGGAACCTGAAACTTTGAACATATCTTAAGGTTCTATTTTGTTGTAATATTCAGGATAAAGCTGTTTTATATGTGGCAGTGATCGAGATATGTAGAGATATATAGAAAGTCGATTTAAAGCAGGGAGTCTGAAGATAGATTTTCAAGTAACTTCTCATTGAGCTAGAAAGACGAAACCTTACACATAGTTAAAATCACTTTTACAATGCTCAAAAACAAAAAGAAGATAACACATTTCTAAGTACTCCCATTATATAAATGGGCGAGAAGGAACGAAATGTCTCTTTGAAAAATACATAATCTTGTTGAACATTTATATTCAATATTTAACATACTCGCTGTAAAAATGTTCGTGGTTAACAAAAATATAAAGGTGAGACACACGTTGCGGGACTAAGGTAAAGATTATATCGAAATTCTTTTTATTGGACTCCACTTTTATATTTTGTTTCCTCATAAAAATTTTACAGTGGTTATGCTAAAATTTTAATATCAAATTTCAACAAGTTTATACCTTTTTTAAAGAGACATTTTCTGTTTCTTCTGGTACATTTATATATAAGGAAGTACTTAAACATTTTTTATCTTCATTTTATTTTTAATATTCCTTACTTCTTGCAATCTTTTTGGTGTGCAACAATCAAAGCATTCAATTGACAGTTTTCTTAAAAATCATAAAAGTTTTACAAAAAAGTGTCGCGACTGTTACAATGGAAATTCCCTTTAATAAAATGCCGTTGATATATTCATTGAAGACTCAATTCACAAGAACTATGTACAATGCGACTTCACTAAATTTGTTTGTTTACTTTTCTTAATATTTACAAACAGTTCTTAAGTATCGCTTAGTTCTTTATCTTGAGACACATCACTGTTTCGCTCGCTGTATAAAAACTACTTTTAACAAAATACAAGAGCAACACGCGTTAAATGGTGTTGTGTATGTATAGTGTAGATCCTGTCCTGCCAAAAATGCGACTAGTTGGTATGCCTCAGGTATTAGTAGCGAAATAAACCTTATCGAACTATTTCGAAGTTTTTTCAGAAACGGGCTAATATTATCTTAGGATTATTGTCGGGAAATTTTCTGGAGAATTAGCTGTTATTACTTAACGAGTTTCGCGGTTATTTAAATATTATTTATTTGTGTCTTAAAGAATCAGCCTTTAATTTAACCTGTATTACTGATTTAGCATAAGTAAAATATAAATCCGGAAAATTTGAAAAAAATTGTATTCAGATACATGTATGTACCTAGTTCTAAAAAAAATGTCAAGAGTTTCATCTCAGGAAGGCAAGTGTGTCAAGGGAATTAGAAGATATGTACTTTATATAAGTAATGAAACTCAATCTACCAATAAAAACTACTAAATCTTTCCAAAGATCTGATCGTTCCGGACTAAGTCAATTTGAAACACTAAGGCCCGTTTTTTCGTCTGAACTTTAAAATTTATCTGCCCTAAAAACACATATTCGTTCACGAAAACTATTTTTTTTTTATTGCATAGTCCTTAAATTTACTCGAGAAAACGGCCCTTATTAATATTAACCCAGATATGCCCATCAAATGCAGGTTATTATTTTCAAAGGGCAGTTATGATTCATACGACTTACAATAAAAAGAGATATTGCTATTATAGATTTATAAAAATCTTTTAGAATTGGATTTCATAGCTGTCCTATATATAGGACATTTCATAACCTTCGTATATATAGGACATTGGGCAGATATCATACTGTCAACCGGTTCAGGGAAATTTAACAGATGGATTTAAAGAGTAGTCTCCGACAGTTTATGTTGAACAGAGTGGATTCAAATTGGTTTTTGAAATTCCGTCACAAACAAGATATCTTATTAATATTATAAATGCGAGAGTTTGGATGTTTGTATGTTTGGATGTTCAGACGTTTGTCTTTGTGACTCAAAGAACGCAAGAACGGCTGAACAAATTTGGATGAAATTTGGTACAGATATAGCCAATAGTCTAGAAGGATCTACTAGCTATATGCTTGAAAAGGGGGGGAGGTCCCCGCTAAACGGATTTGATGAAATTTGGGACACAGATAGACAATAATCTACTTGCTAAAAATTTATTGAAAATGGACGACCCCTCGAACAATAAGGTTAGGGTAGTTTAGAGTGGCCACCGTTGCGAGCACCAGTGCACTTAGGCCCAAAAAGGCCCCAATGTGATACCACGTGGATCTTTCCCCTACTCAAACCAACAGGTCGATCCAGCAAATGTCAAGAATTTCATAGGTTCCAAATTAGCCAGATTACAAAGATCGTCAAAAAAGGGAGATCCCAGAGATTTCTTCCTCTTGTGGTAAAGCGCAGGACAATCGCACAGAAAATGCTTGACTATTTCTATCTCCTCTTCGTCTTTGCAGCTCCTGCAGTATGCATTATAGGGAGCACCCAGCCGTTGTGCATGCTTCCCGATTGCTACGTGGCCAGTTATAAGTCCAACCACAAGAGACATGTGCCCCCTTACAAGAAGAAGGAGACTTCTTGGGCGTCTCGCGTCCCATTCAGGCCACCCGAACTTAGTGTGGTAGCGGGATTCGAGATTGCTTCATCTCACAACTGCTTCCCTAGGGAAAATCCCTTTCAAAGTGAGCTTACAGGTAGCGAGTTGCATGCTCAATCCCTTCCAGGACGATAAAAGCGTGTCGGATGTGACCCCTCTTGCAAGTTTGTCAGCCAGTGTCGCATAGTGTCTGCAGAAACTTCCCGCTAACTAAAAGCGCAAGGCCATCTGCATATGTGATTATCCTGCTGCATCCGTCCTTCTCAAGAAGAACCAATTAGTGTGGCAACCAATAGATGTGGAGAAAGTATCCCACCCTGCGGGGTGCCTCTCCGTATGTGTTTGGCCACCGTTGAACCTGCCAGGTAGGCATTAACCCTTCTTCGCAACAGTAACTGCTGAACAAGTTGCACTAGCCCCGAATCGGTCCCCAAGCCGATTTATGCGTCAGATATCCCAGAGGGCGTAACGTTGTTAAAAGCTCCCTCAATGTCGAGAAAAGCTTTGAGTGTGAAGTCCTTGTACGACAAGGGCTTCTCGATCTGGGAGACAATTGCGTGCAAAGCCGTCTCCGTGGACTTCCCTTTCATATACCCATGCTGGGATGTCGATAACTTTCCCTACAAGGACTCCCTTAGTGCAGAGTCCATTAACCTCTCGAGTGTCTTCAGCTGGAAGGATGTCAGACAAATCGGTCTGAAGTCTTTAGTGATCACGCGACAAGTCCTTCCAGCTTTTGGTACAAAGGTGACCCTTGAACGGTGTGGAATATGGTCAAGAGCACAAACTCCTTTGAAGGTGTTATACAACCACAAATAAATCAGCTCGATTGTTTCGCTATATGTCCAGGGATCATGAAAATTTAAAAATTCATTACATCTTTTGAAATTTTGCTTTCTAATTTAAGGAAATTTCCGACACTCCAGAGACCTGAAACTTTGAACGAAACTTCGAACTTTATAGGATTGTAATATTAAGGATAAAAGAGCTGTATAGATGGGACAGGGTTTGATATATTTAGAGTTATTAATAAGTCCATTTAAAATTCTGGAAACTTGAAGTCGATTTTAAGTAACTACTCATTGAGCTAGAAACATGAAATATTACACATGGTTCAGCTCACCTTAGCAATGCAATAAAACGAAAAAAGTTCCACTATGTGACACATAAGTCGAGATAATTGAAAAATTCATACGATAATTATAATTTTGGAATCGGTTTTTAGGAGACTTCCCGATAACCGGGGAACCTGAAACTTTGAACATAGCTTAAGGTTCTATTTTGTTGTAATATTCAGGATAAAGCTGTTTTATATGTGGCAGTGATCGAGATATGTAGAGATATATAGTAAGTCGATTTAAAGCAGGGAGTCTCAAGATAGATTTTCAAGTAACTTCTCATTGAGCTAGAAAGACGAAACCTTACACATAGTTAAAATCACTTTAACAGTCCTCCAAAACAAAAAGAAGATAACACATTTCTAAGTACTTCCATTATATATATGGGCGAGAAGGAACGAAAATGTCTCTTTGAAAAAGACATAATCTTGTTGAACATTTATATTCAAAATTTAACATACTCGCTGTAAAAATGTTCGTGGTTAACAAAAATATAAAGGTGAGACACACGTTGCGGGACTAAGGTAAAGATTATATCGAAATTCTTTTTATTGCACTCCACTTTTATATTTTGTTTCCTCATAAAAATTTTACAGTGGTTATGCTAAAATATTAATATCAAATTTCAACAAGTTTATACCTTTTTTAAAGAGACATTTTCTGTTTCTTCTGGTACATTTATATATAAGGAAGTACTTAAACATTTTTTATCTTCATTTTATTTTTAATATTCCTTACTTCTTGCAATCTTTTTGGCGTGCAACAAACAAAGCATTAATTTGATCGTTTTCTTAAAAATCATAAAAGTTTTACAAAAAAGTGTCGCGACTGTTACAATGGAAATTCCCTTTAATAAAATGCCGTTGATATATTCATTGAAGACTCAATTCACAAGAACTATGTACAATGCGACTTCACTAAATTTGTTTGTTTACTTTTCTTAATATTTACAAACAGTTCTTAAGTATCGCTTAGTTCTTTATCTTGAGACACATCACTGTTTCGCTCGCTGTATAAAAACTACTTTTAACAAAATACAAGAGCAACACGCGTTAAATGGTGTTGTGTATGTATAGTATAGATCCTGTCCTGCCAAAAATGCGACTAGTTGGTATGCCTCAGGTATTAGTAGCGAAATAAACCTTATAGAACTATTTCGAAGTTTTTTCCGAAACGGGCTAATATTATCTTAGGATTATTGTCGGGAAATTTTCTGGAGAATTAGCTGTTATTACTTAACGAGTTTCGCGGTTATTTAAATATTATTTATTTGTGTCTTAAATAATCAGGCTTTAATTTAACCTGTATTACTGATTTAGCATAAGTAAAATATAAATCCGGAAAATTTGAAAAAAATTGTATTCAGATACATGTATGTACTTAGTTCTAAAAAAAATGTCAAGAGTTTCATCTCAGGAAGGCAAGTGTGTCAAGGGAATTAGAAGATATGTACTTTATATAAGTAATGAAACTCAATCTACCAATAAAAACTACTAAATTTTCCAAAGATCTGATCATTCCGGACTAGGTCAATTTAAAAACACTCAGGCCCGTTTTTTCGTCTGAACTTTAAAGTTTATCTGCCCTAAAAACACATATTCGTTCACGAAAACTATTTTTTTTATTGCATAGTCCTTAAATTTACTCGAGAAAACGGCCCTTATTAATATTAACCCAGATATGCCCATCAAATGCAGGTTATTATTTTCAAAGTGCAGTTATGATTCATACGACTTACAATAAAAAGAGATATTGCTATTATAGATTTATAAAAATCTTTTAGAATTGGATTTCATAGCTGTCCTATATATAGGACATTTCATAGCCTTCGTATATATAGGACATTGGGCAGATAGCATATTGTCAACCGGTTCAGGGAAATTTAACAGAGGGATTTAAAGAGTAGTCTTCCGACAGTTTATCTTGAACAGAGTGATTTCAAATTGGTTTTTGAAATTCCGTCACAAACAAGATATATTATTAATATTATAAATGAGAGATTTTGAATGTTTGTATGTTTGGATGTTCAGACGTTTGTCTTTGTGACTCAAAGAACGCAAGAACGGCTGGACAAATTTGGATGAAATTTGGTACAGATATAGCCAATAGTCTAGAAGGATCTACTAGCTATATGCTTGAAAAGGGGGGGAGGTCACCACTAAACGGATTTGATGAAATTTGGGACACAGATAGACAATAATCTACTTGCTAAAAATTTATTGAAAATGGATTTATAAGTCCAACCACAATACACATGTGCCCCCTTACAAGAAGAAGGAGACTTCTTGGGCGTCTCGCGTCTCATTCAGGCCACCCGAACTTAGTGTGGTAGCAGGATTCGAGATTGCTTCATCTCACACCTGCTTCCCTAGGGAAAATCCCTTTCGAAGTGAGCTTACAGGTAGCGAGTTGCATGCTCAATCCCTTCCAGGACGATAAAAGCGTGTCGGATGTGTCCCCTCTTGCAAGTTTGTCAGCCATCTCATTGCCCGGTATATCGGAGTGTCCAGGGACCCATACCAGACTGACGGAAGTTTTCTCAGCGATCTCGTTAAGAGAGAGACCGATCCAAGCGCTTTTAGTGCAACCTGGCTGTCAGAGTAAATACAAATTTGATTATAGCCGTGAACAGCATTTCTCAGGTGATCAACGGCCTCATTTATAGCAGCCACCCCCCCCCCCCCCCCCCCCCCCCTGAAAGACGCTGCAATTATCGGGTAGGCTAAAGGATAGGTTCCACCCTAGTTGAGGTGCACAGACCCTGCTGCCCACCTTTTTATCCAGTTTGGAGCCATCAGTATATATCCGCAGCCTATCGCGCAAGTCCAGCGGATCCTTCAACCAATAATCCCTATTTCCCAACAACCTCGTATTTCATATCGAAAAATATAGTCGGGGCGCAATAGTCCGACGAAGGCGAATCCAGATTCTTAAGGATGGCTCTCCAGTCGGATATCTCTCGCAGCCGTAGAGCAGAAAAGGCCGCACATTGCTTGGCCATTAAATCTATTGGCAACACATTAAAAAGAGTATCCAGCGGCTCCGCAGGAGTATCTAAGGTCGGCCACCAGACCAATGCCCCATATAAAAGGATTGGTCTAACCAATGCAGTACAGAGCCACAGGGTAATATCCGGCGATAGACCCCATCTTCGCGCAACAGCTCCCCTATAGCTGTACAGTGCCGCCGTTGCTTTTCTCACACGCTCCTGAGCGTTTTCCCTACAGTATAGTATCCTATCCAAAATTACTCCTAGGTATTTGGCAAAGTTCCTCAGCGCCAGGGTCGTACCCGCTAGCACCAGCAGCTGCAACGCAGGTATCTTATGTTTCCTAGTGAACAGAACCAGTTCAGTTTTGGCTGAATTGACCGATAGGCCTTTACTCCTGGTCCAGTTCTCCAACTCTCTCAGCTTAGTTTGCGTTAGGTCGCATAGTGTCTGCAGAAACTTCCCGCTAACTAAAAGCGCAAGGCCATCTGCATATGTGATTACCCTGCTGCATCCGTCCTTCTTAAGAAGAACCAATTAGTGTGGCAACCAATAGATGTGGAGAAAGTATCCCATCCTGCGGGGTGCCTCTCCGTATGTGTTTGGCCACCGTTGAACCTGCCAGGTAGGCATTAACCTTTCTTCGCAACAGTAACTGCTGAACAAGTTGCACTAGCCCCGAATCGGTCCCCAAGCCGATTTGTGCATCAGATATCCCAGAGGGCGTAACGTTGTTAAAAGCTCCCTCAATGTCGAGAAAAGCTTTGAGTGTGAAGTCCTTGTACGACAAGGGCTTCTCGATCTGGGAGACAACTGCGTGCAAAGCCGTCTCCGTGGACTTCCCTTTCATATACCCATGCTGGGATGTCGATAACTTTCCCTACAAGGACTCCCTTAGTGCAGAGTCCATTAACCTCTCGAGTGTCTTCAGCTGGAAGGATGTCAGACAAATCGGTCTGAAGTCTTTAGTGATCACGTGACAAGTCCTTCCAGCTTTTGGTACAAAGGTGACCCTTGAATCTTTCCAACGCCGTGGAATATGGTCAAGAGCACAAACTCCTTTGAAGCTGTTATACAACCACAAATAAATCAGCTCGATTGTTTGCTGGAGTTGTACCGGAGCCAACCCATCCGGCTCTGGTGCTTTGAGGGGATAGAACGACATTATAGCCCATTAAATTACTCATAGTAATGAAATTCCCTTCAAACGGTTCACCAGTATGAGTATCCCTCCAGTTCAATACTTCATCACTAGCGCCCGAAAAGTGCGTACTCAGGAGCAGGCAAAGCGTGCTCTCTGCCGAATCCGTCCATGACCCATTAGATCTTTGAAGGTAACCCGGGATACTTTTTGGTGCACCAGAGAGCACCTTTCTGTGCTTAGATCCCTCATACGCCGTCTCCAATTCGCTATAAAACTTCGGCCAAGAGGTCCTCTTCGACGAGCAATTTCTTATAATCCCCGAGAATCATTTTGTATGCATCCCATTTTTCAGCCTCCCTGGAGGCTTTAGCAAGATAGAACGCTTTCCGACAAGCCCTGCGTTCCACCATGGTGGTTTGGTCTTACTCCTACATTTCTTCTTAGGGCAGGCCTTATCAAGAGATGCCCCGCATGCCTTTGTATACAAGTGAACCATATTATCCAGCTCTGTAGAGTTCTGGAGAATATGAACACTAGATCCTGAGAGCCTCTTTTGAAGCTCCTCACTATAGATACGATAATTGGCGTTTTTAAGGATCCTACGCCAGACAGTTTTGAGCGCCACCCCGCCAAGGTCGAAGCGGATAAATCTATGATCCGAAAAAGGGTGGTCTCCAAGCACCATCCAATTTTTTATCACGGATTCCCCGTTGCCCGAGATCAGAGTGACGTCCAGAACCTCCTGTCTGCTCTTAGTAACAAACGTGTGTACCGAACCCCTATTGCAAATCTTAAAGTTATGTTAAATAACAAAATCAAATAGTGACTCACCCCTCTCGTTCGTGTCTCTACTGCCCCACGCTTCGTGGTGCGCATTGGCATCTCCCGCTAGCAGTAGTGACTCTTTCGCCTCCCGACCTACACAGCAACGCATAACACCACCGGTCCGGCCCCCACCTTGAGACCACTTTCAAGAGCCACTTCCATATGCCAGAGCTATTAAGGAGCTAAAGCACAAATGGCACTGATTCCTGAACTTATCTAGCACTCCCCTAGCAGGGTTACTGTAGTGAATATTACCAGCCAGCACCCTCTAGGAGTTTTCAGCCCAAGGATTTTCGCCAGCCCCTCGAACAATTACTTTTGAATAATTTTTACACATTATAACTTTAAGTATACTGACCTTCCCCAATATTACAAACTCAATGCGTCAACAAAGTGAGCCTCCGCCCAGCCTCCCCCCCTCCCCCTGCTCAGGTATTACTCGAAATAAATTTTCTCCTAAATCATTAATCATTCGTATCTGGCTCATACCGATACTTGCTCATACCGATCGAGGTCTAAACAATTTTGGAAAAACGATCAGTGGTGCTCTCCTTCTCCTTCCGCCATCCCCCTCCTTCAATTGTTTTTATCAACACGCTTTTATTACCTTAACCTGTATGTTTGCTTCTAACTTTTCTTGGTGAAATGAGATCATTAAGTTTCTGTGTGAAAACAGTATTACGCAAGAAGTGTGCAAAAGTATACATTCTTTGTAATTTCATACAACAATGTGTAAATTTCGTTCACTTATTATCGTATTTTGCTTCAGGTAACTGTAAATTTTCATTTTCTGTGAAATCGTCGCGTTTGTCGCCTCGTGGCGAATGGTATCAAAAATTTTCATAAATTTTGTTTTATTATGTATAAATTGCCATTCATCGTGAAATGCCAAAATTTTGTACCTACTGCTATTTTCATGCTCAAGAAAATGCAAAATTTTTCTTTTGATCTGCGTACAGCGCTTAATAATACCATAATGTAAGCTTTCGATTTCAAAGTATTTTCGAAAGTATGTATGTATTCTGTTTTTAAATACTTTTTGTATTTTTTATTTGGTACATTTATCATCACTGGGTGTGTACATTTCATGCTTATATAATTTTAATAAAACAATGTAATAATAACAATGTAAATACACAGAGTGAAAATTTCTGAAAGTGATCACCAAAAAACGTCATAATTTATTTTTGAGCAACAAAGGTATTATTTTATAGCTATCGATAATATAAACAAATGCTCCTCTTCGATTTTTCCAAAAAAAACTGTATCCTTAATTATCGCCATTTGAATTTTCTTTGTCCTTTTTCTTTTAAAGTTGAATAGCAGCCGATAGGCTCCACCGATTTTGACAATTCAAACACCAATTTGCTTGTAATTAAAAACTCTTTAAAGGCACATTTTTATTTCTGTGAAATAAATTTATATTTTTAAAATTGTTGCAAAAACCGTGCAAAAAATTGTTCTGGAGCACATTTTTGCACGTATAGATGCTAGACATTTTCATTTGAACACCTTGGACTTGAAGATTTTCAATACAAAATTTTATTTTTCAAATACTTTCAGTATTGAACATTTGAATATTTGTTTTCTTTGGATATTTCATTTTTGTTCTGTACAGTATTTGAAAAATAAAATTTTGTATGGAAAATCTTCAAGTCCAAGGTGTTCAAATGAAAATATCTAGCATCTATACTGCGGGCCGTTTTTTTCCCAACGGAATATCATAGAGAGTAAAATTTTGCGTATGTGTAAAAATGTGCTCCAGAACAATTTTTTTGCATGAATTTTGCAACAATTTTAAAAATATAAATTTATTTCACAGAAATAAAAAATGTACCTTTAAAGTGTTTTTAATTACAAGTAAATTGGTGTTTGAATTGTCAAAATCGGAGGAGCCTATCGGCTGCTATTCAACTTTAAAAGAAAAAGGACAAGGAAAATTCAAATGGCGATAATTAAGGATACATTTTTTGTTGGAAAAATCGAAGACGAGCATTTGTTTGTATTATCGATAGCTATCAAATAATACCTTTGTTGCTCAAAAATAAATTATGACGTTTTTAGGTGATCACTTTCAGAAATTTTCACTCAAAAAGAAACACGCACTATAAAACCATCCTATGTCCTCCCTGATTCGCGAATCGTTCGACGATATCTTCTGGTTTCACTTCAATGTCAGAATGTATATTCAGAAACGCCAGACCGACCAATCTTTGCTGAAGCATAGTCGTTCTGAGCCATGTTTTCAACCGACGTAATGTTGAAAAGGACCTTTCGGCGCTTGCATTCGTGACACACATCGTACATAAAATTTTGAGCAAAGCATGGATGGTTGGGTATACATCTTTGTCACAAAATTCCAAAGTTTCCACAGCGTTAGTTGGTATACCAGAGGTTGTTTGAGAATTTTCGACTGCCTTTTGCTTCCAAAAATATTTCCAATGAGCCATTTCTCCTTGAAGTCTTAAGTAAAGAAGCTTATCGGATTCCTTCAAAATTGCGGAGAACCGCTGTGTTAAACATTCGATTAAATTTGTAATTTGACTCGTTGTCGTATCTTTTATACTCTTCGGTAGCAATGAACATATCTGAAAGCCAGACAAAACTTCTGGAGAAAATCGAATTTTCAAATCTTCTATAATATTTTCTAGAAGAGGAATGTACATGGAGACGCGGAAATAGTCTTCTCAGTTAGATGTTTCGTGATTTTCTCGTTTTATTTGTCTTCCAATTGTTCTTGGTTTCCTTACATCTATGTTCAATTCTTCTGCCAATTTCTTTGCATCACTAAATATTTGCGAAAACTTTTCTTTGGCCTCTCGTCTTTCATCTGCCAAAACTGCGATTAGCGATGCGATTTTTGGGGAAGCGTTTGCCAAATCTGTGTCTTCTTTTTGAAGAGATACACTAAGGGGGCGCGACAAATATAAAACATCACTTAAACAAAACAGTCCTATGATAAATTCGAATGCGCTCAGAGCAGCAATAAGTACTATTGCTTTACCCGCTGTTGCCCTGTTGTTCCATTTACTAACTTTATTTAACGCCTTAATAATATTTGGAAAATCTGCGACAAACTGGAGTACAGAATCATGTCGTTCGACCCATCTTGTATCGCCATAAACTTTTGAGTTTATGCCCAAGAACTTCCGATAATGCTGTAGAACGTTTTGGATGTGCATTTTGAAAGAATTTCGCCACCTGCCGTATGATGTCGCAAACTTTGTGAATTGACTGAATATTAGAAGATTTCATTAGACTGCTGTTCAGCTTGTGGGATAAGCACAGTACCATAACAGCGTTTTTTGCTTCTTTTTTTATTTCATTGACAGCTCCACATTTTTCTGAAATATTAACAGTGCACGCGTCAGCCCCTATAGAGACACAGTTTTCTTAATTTAAGTTTAGTTTCTTCATTGTCTTCAAAACAATGTTCCCTAAGGCTAGCCCTGTCAGTGATAATTCTACGTCGTCTTCTGTATTTTCACTTTCTTCACCAACATCTTCAAAATTTGCACAGTCTTCGTTGAGATCTCCACCACGTCTATTTACTTCTTTGGAAAGTTCTCCAAAAGCATCAACAAAATCTATGAAGTCTTCTCTAACGCAAAGTCTTCCGGAAGAGACGTCGATATAGCGTAGTATGAGACTTATCTGTGTGGAAAAGAAATATTTTAAAAATTAGCAAAGCATATGGTCAGTCACTGGTTATTTTCGTTTGCTTTTGTTTCTTTGCCAAAAATTTTGACGAAGGAAATCTTGCTTCGCTTTTGCCAGTGATGTGTGGAGTTTTTATCCTCTTCGCTGCTGACTATGCATTTGAAAGTAGGCAATGAAAGCATAAATTCAACATTTTACTACCTATGACCGAGAAAGAGTGTGCGCTTAGAAAAAATTTCCTTCTTTTTTTTAGGTTTTAGGTTTTGAAAAATGACTTTTCTTATTGGGAATTTACTGAAAATGTTAGAAAAAAACGAGAGAATTATTTACCTGTGCTTTTCCTGATAAATCTGAGGTTTCATCAAATTCAATAGAGTATAATTCAGATTCATTGACACGTCGCAAAATTTTTTCTTGAATATCAAGTCGGCAGCAATCGATTAGTTTATCTTGGGTTGTTTTACTGCTATACGTCGCAACCGACTAAGAAATATTTAAGCGGTTTTCTAGTATTGCATCTCCTGATTCAATCTGGTACCTGAGCAGTGCCCGAAAATTTCCTTCGTTCCGTCCAGGGACTGATTCTTCTATAATACTCCCGTCATCCCTATGCCCACGAAATGCCATGTTTTGCCTTCCGAGAAAAATAACTGCTCTTACAACAGACTTCAGAAATTTTCTGTTTTCTTGACGTTGTAATAGGTAATCTTCATTAATCACATTGTGCACGTCGAATTGTGGATTGTGGTAATTTTTCAAAAAGTCTTTGCCTGCGGCAACTGCATTCTTGTGGTATAGGTTTTGAGAATGGATTTCCAGTACTCCTGATTTGCCAGATATATTTTTGAGGTTGACTAAGGGTTTCGTGACGAGCACTTCTAAAGGTGTATTTTTTGCATAACCTCCTACATTATTAATAGTGAACCATGGGCAGTACTTACAATAGAGCCCTTTTTTATATCAGATAAAACCAGCCATTCACTGTAATCAGCTAAATGTTTATGCAATACATAATTTTTAATCTCTTTGCCACAAATTGTTCTAGTAGAAAATGGAAATGTGTAATTATTTGATGGTATCCAAGGGTTTTCCAGGAGTTCTCTTTTCACTAAGTCGCTTATCTTTAGGCCGATATAATGACCTACGTCCCTGGAGAAATTGGGAAAAGCATTATCATTTGCTTCTTTTGAAAACAATGAACTAGTGCCGACTATGTCGACTTTCGATGAACTTGCAATTTCTTGCTCCAATGAGGTATTATTTTCTGTAGTACCTGTAAGTTGATTTTCGACGTCAGCATGATCGGAAAAAGCCTCTTCAATCTTTTTTTCTTAAGAGGTTGAAAGAAAGTGGAAATTGACGGCTGCTGGTAGGACTGGAAACATAAATTTTATTACTCAATATATTATTATATTATTTCATCGCGCACTGTAACGAGTACGAATTCCACTTTAAATTATTTGTTGCCCAATGAGTGCGAAACATTGAATGCCTAATGCATGTAACAACATATTTGCTTACCATTTTCTATTTTTCACAATTGCTTTATTAAAAAGCAAATTCAAGCACTAATCTCGAAGGATAAAATATTATAACTCCCACAATTTAATAAAAACATTTTGCCACTTTCATATGTTCGCAGCTGATCGATCGATATCGGGGGTGTCCCGCTACACAGAGTCAAGCAAAACAAAAACTTTAAACGCGTTTTTCTCGAAAACTTGTTTTCCTACAACAAGGTCGTTTCATGATTTCAGGTCACATATATTAACGAAACCCATAACTTTAGTACTCGTAAAAAATGATTTAAACTGACACTCTGTAGAACAGAAGTGGACGATTAAAACATTTTCTACAAAGGCTTTAAATACTTTAATAAATTGACTAATGAAATAAACAATTATGGTGTGTTTAAAAGCAGGCTATATGAACGCTGTAAAGCCTTAGCTAAACACAGAAAACACCGTTCTAAAATCCAGCACCACAGGACTCAATTCAAGCTTTAGACGTTCTTATTTTTTGTTCTTGAAAAAAAGGACGAGAAGTTCTTAAAACAACAACTTTGTGCTTGATCTGACACCATTTTATTGAAAAGAACGAACGCCAGGCATGAGTTCGAACACCGTCAAACTCTGAATTTTTAAAAATAATTTGTTGATCTCTTATTTATCGTTCAATTCGATTTTCCATTCACATATGATCGGGTAATTCTGAATCTTGTTATGAAATGTTTTAAGTAAGCATGCAGATTACATCATCAAATAAGAAGAATTTTTCAAAAAGAAAAATATATGAAAAAATGCATACTGTGAGTTTTTCTTAAACTTTTAGATTTTCATAATAATATTTTGTTTTTAATATTTTCTTGAATTGAGAGCGAAAACTCTTAAATCGACCACAATTATCCTCGAAGCGTGAGAAAGAAAAACTTAAATCAAGCTATATTTAGCTTTTTTTCTCCGTTTATTTTTTTTTAGCTCTTTTTAGCTTTGTTCAAAATTTTAGAAAATCTAGATAAACAGTTTTATGTAGATTCAATTTTCAGAACATTGAATGAATTTGGGATAAATTTAAAAAATTTGAGGCGCTAAGGAACAGATAATGTTGGCATTATGGTAGGCAGAAGTCGAGGCGTGGTAACTTTATTAAGGCAACATCTAGTGGCGTAGTGAGGGAGGTCAAGGGGAACATCTTGCACCGGGCGCTACTCACGAAACGAGCGAAATGGTCCGCAAATCAGAACTTCCTGGATAATTGGTATTTTTATTATAACTGATTTCTGGAAAAAATTTTCTATACTCAAAAATGCATGCATATATCGGTATCATCGATGGGCTAGAGAATGTAGTAGAACACTTAGAACAATTAGCAGAGGACACTAACACCACAAGTGACACCAGGAGCGAAGCTAAATATCTGTTGCAAAATATACTAAATTTTAGTTTCATAACATTAGAACATTTCTGGTATGAAATCTTAAGTAGGATTGAACATGTGCAGCTGAGATTACAAGATCCGGGGATGACTTTTAGAAAGGCGTATCATGATCTTAAATCATTAGCGACTGAACTATCCGAAATTCGAACAAGCAGTAGAAAAAGCGAAGTCTCTTTGTGAAAAATGGGATATTGATATAGTAAAACGTGTAGGATGGTGCCGCAAAATGCTCGGAGAATCGGCTAGAGATGTTGGTCTTTCCGCAGAATGTGAATTTTCTAGCGTTATGAAAAATGTTCTCAATCGTTTCCAACAAGAAATACGTACAAGATTGACACGACTAAATGCCCTTAATTTTATATTTGCATTTCTCTTAGACGTTGGAAAATTGTTAAGCCCAAGAACTTGGGCGAATTTTATAATAGAGATTTCGATGGAACAGAACTTTTTATCGAAATATGTAACTGCAACATATTACTTCGCAGTATAAAAGAAAGAAATCTAGTATGGGGAAGATGTTTTTCCAAACTTGCGAGTGGCACTTCAAATACTCTTGACTATCTCAGTATCAATTGCTAACTGCGAACGTTCATTCAGCAAATTAAAACTTATTTTGGCATAATTACGATCAACGATGGAGCAAGGTCGCCTAAGTGACCTAACATTAAGTGTGGAAAAAGAAAAATTTGAAATGACAGTTTTCGATGATATTATTGATATATTTGCTTCCTCAAAGTCAAGCAAAATTTGCACATAGATATTAGTTTTACTAAATATGGGCTAGACTCAAATACTTATAGATGATATCTTCAGCCCATGATATAAAAATATAGGAAGGTAAAACCATTCTTTCCTCTCGGCAGCCATAATAGTTTTTGATTTAAAAAAAAAAACTTCAAAAACTTTGTGGAAATGCCAAACCAAAGGATGCAAACAAAAATGTTAGCATACCTGACTTTTACAAATGCCCGATAAAAAATAAAATAGATCTAAAACTTGGTATGAATTTTTTTAGTTCGGTTTTATAGTTTGTTTCAGAAAGTAAATGAAGCAGAATATGCAAAGCTGCGATTTAAGTAAAATTTCTAAAGTTTTAATAAAAGAAAATTGTTCAAAACTTTTAATTTCTTTAAATTACGGCTTCTGCTAATAATTAAAGTGGGAACAAGTGATGACAGTGTAAAATTCAGTTTTTCAGTGCGTTTAAGTGCGGGTGACTGCGGTGGAAAAGAATTTTGCAACAGACCACAGAAAATTTTGGTTGACACTCAATATGTGTAATAACACTTCAATTAGAGCTATCAAAAGAGATATTTGCTTGCAAAATTATATTTTTTTCATGTTTAAATAAGTTTAATTTAGATTAACGAAGGAAACAAAATGTGTGTGTGAATAACCCGCAAACTCTATATATTTCATTCATGGATATTCGTCGATTTCTTAAAAGACCACGACTTAAAAATGAGGATGTAAGTATTTAATTCATGTATTGAAGTGTAACTTCGTAGATAACGCGGTGTAACAAAAAAGACAAAAGTGAAAGCCAATTTTGTCAATAAATTATCTGAAGACGGCATTGACTTGATAGTTGAACTTCAAGAAAAAATTTGGATACCTCCTGATGACTACGAATTTATTTCATCTGGACCAAGAAATTTGAAATTCCAAAGAACTTGGCTTCAAATATATCCATGGTTAGCTTACTCAGCCAAAGAGGTGGAGCTTTTTGCAAACACTGCGTGCTATTTTATGTTCGAGGAGGTGGAGCCGGCAGCCAAGTTTTGGGTCAGTTGGTACTCAAACCCTTTCAGAATTGGAAAAACGCACTGGATACGTTCAAAAGTCATCAAAATGCGGATTACCATAAAGCAGCACTACTTAAATCAGTCATGAGAGATGATATCCAGAAACAAAAAGTTGTACCCATTGACTTACAACTTTCGCAACAAGGCTCGATTTTATTAACAGGAGTAGGAAATATTTGACTCCAATTATCGAAACCATCATTCTGTGCAGTCGGCAGGGGTTGGCACTACGTGGATCATAAGACACGGGTAAATTGTCACTTGCGGAACCTTTGGTGAATGACGACATCAAGCTCCAAAAACCGAGACTTGCAAAAAAAAAAAACTCATCGCTGCAACGTTTTGACTGACAGTGTTGAAAATTACTTCAGAATCAGAATTTTCATTGCATACCTGGATTTATTTATTACACATTTAAAAGATCGTTTTCTAAATCATCGAAATGTTATGTAAAATTTCGCCTGCGTTTTCCCTGCCAAATTGCAAAATTTTGATGAAGCTCGTTCCGTTGAATTGTTTGAATCATATTCGTCGATTCTACGTGATCCATTCCCCGAAATATGGAAGAATGAGATGCAACTCTGGAGGAAACGAATCAGTAATTTGAAATTCGAAATTCGCTAGAGGCCCTCAATATTTGTGTCCAGGATGCATTCCCGAACGTTCACTAAGTATTAAGAATCATGGCTGTATTGCCTGTTACAATGGCCACAAATGAAAGATCATTTTCTACTTTACATCGCTTGAAATCATATTTGAGGTCTACAATGGTAGAAGAGCGCTTAAATTGACTTGCTTCCTTAAACATACATCGGAATGTAGATTTAAGACTTGACGAAATTTTGAATGAATTTTTTCCTGTACCTCGACTAATCGCGTTATTTAATGACAAATAAAAAGCAATAATGTCAAATAAATATTAGTGTCATTATATTAAAAAAAATAAATGTAAGGCGCGATAACCTCCGAAGAGATCTAAGGCCGAGCTTCTCTTCCAATTTGCGTCGTGCTCCTCTTAATTTTCCCTACAAATTGGCCGGACGGGACCCACATGATTTTATGCCGACTCCGAACGGCATCTGCAAGGCAGATGAGTTTTCACTGAGAGCTTTTCATGGCAGAAATACACCCGGAGCGCTTGCCACTGACGAGGGGCGACCCCGCTTAGAAAAATGTTCTTCTAATTGAAAAACCTTAGTTCTAAAATTTTTGATGTTGCTTTGCCCGGGGTTTGAACCCAGGGCATCCGGTGTGGTAGACGGAGCACGCTACCATCACACCACGCTGGCCGCCGTGAAACATTGTATTTAACGTCCCCCCACTTTGGCGTTAAGGGGGACATTCCGACTTTGTTTTGATGATATGCCTAGAGCAGCGCACATATACATTTTTCGTTTATCATCGACAGAAGTAGGCGGCGTAGTCTTTTTCCCGTCTTTCCATTTATGGTTCTTACTTTTGTTGTACAAATTCCTCGCCTGGGTTAATGGGCTAGAAAACTCAATAAACTTTATATAAAATCTTCTAAGGCAGGTCCAAGGAATCGAGCAGTTTCAATATGCTTTTACCAAAAAGAAGTTGCTATTACAGATTTTTGTTCCACATTACAGACAAATGATGATTTGTGCTATACACCAGGCTGGTGCCATACATAGAGATCGAAGATGTTTTAAGAAGATATTCCGTGGCTGTTCTAAGTGGGAAATTTGGCAGCCCTGCAATTTTCTCCTTGTAGCGACTTGAGGATTTTGATGCATCTTTGTACATTGTAGGCAATTTCGGATCCATTTGTATTGAAGCAGAGACTGTGTTCGTACGTCACAACCAAAAGTTGTTGGGGTTCCACAGTAGTAACGTTATGCCATCGAAGTGGATGTCCAGTTGCTGTATTGTATGCAAGGTGCACGTCGTGAACAATATGGCCGTATGTACATTAAATCAGTGCCAAGTCCTGTGATTTGAAAAATTTGAAGAGACAATGGTTATAAATGTTTGTTTTGCAGCATAGTTCTCTTTTGTTAATTCCAGTCTGCATTCGCAGAGCCATGAAGTTTCAGGACAAAGATAAATTCTTCCTCTAATCCTTTCAACCCGCCGAGGAATGCAGCTCTATATTTCAGGATGAAGGTGCTAGAGTTATGATGACTTTCCCACAGTTATGATGGCCTTCCCACCAAAATGATTACACTCCAACCATTAAGAGTTCGGTGGCTCTCATAAAAAATGTTTGCTTGACGCAAAAATATATAACAGAATAAAATAAAAATGTAACGTTTGTTTTTGTAAATTCTTTTGTAATGAAAACAAAATCAAAATATAATAAGAAAATATTTGTCCCCGTGCGCAAGAAACCCTCACTACGCCACTGGCAACATCAATCTAATATCATTTTAGTTCCTTCTATTTGCTTTGAAACTGCTTTCGCATCCACACGAATGGCATAACTAGTACGTCTATTTTTTCTTGTAATGTGTGTGAAAATTTTTACATTTTCTAGATTAATACGAGATAAAAAAAAAATAAATAAATAAATAACTCCTTGTTTTTCTGTACTTAAGTCAACAGGCCTGGAGAGAAACGGGACAGGGAGAAGCATATATCTATATTGGATCCCAGGGCATATGGGAAGAGATGGAAATGAGAAAGCGGATGAATTAGCTAAAAAGGGCGCATCCCTTGAAGCTTGCTCCGTAAACGTCCCAATTAGACTGGGCAAATTAAGCGAAGACGAGAGGTGCACATGATCGACCAAGCGGGAAAGGCGTGGGTTCACGCGCGGGGCTGTAGAGGGTCGAAGATTATGTGCAGGTCTTACAACCTTAGACTAACAAAGTTGCTTCTATCATTAAAAAGAGAGGACTGTAGACTCATGACGGGTATTCTGACTAGACACTGCCTTCTGGCGTCACATGCCTTTAAATTAGGCTTGGTCAGTGATAGCAGATGTAGGAAGTGCGGCCTGGAGAAGGAGACGATCGAGCACGTTCTGTGCTCTTGCCCTGCGCTTGCCAGTCTACTAATCCAGCTATTAGGAGTGATACAGCTGTCAGATCTATAAGCAGCAAGTGGCTTAAATCCTAGGAAGCTTCTAGTATTTGACAAGAGGACGGAGTTATTTTATAACATAGGTCCTGGTTTTTGATAGGATTTTTCAGTTTGGTCGTTAAAACAAACTTCTGGTAACAATACGGACAGTCTATGTGAGGTCCTCATGGACCGACGAGTTCAACCTAACCTAACCTAAGTTAACAGGCATAATATTTATTCGAAATATACCGTGGAGTGTAAGTCTTATAGCTCATATAAAGAAAAACTTACGTAAGGAATTATTGCAAGCCATAATGTAGAATATAACAACTTTATTATAAGGCTTATGAACAATAAAAATAAGGCTTACTTGCACAAGGCCTTTACTTTATATTGACAGCCAAGCAGCAATTAAGGCAATAACCTCGCAGTCTTACAAGATTAGACTAACAAAGTTGATATATCACTAAAAAGAGAGGACCGTAGACTCATGACGGGTATTCCGACAGGATACTGCCTTCTGGCGTCACATGCCTTTAAATTAGGCTTGGTCAGTAAAAGCAGATGTAGGAAGTGCGGGTTGCAGGAGGAAACGATCGAGCACTTTCTGTGCTCGTGCCCTGCGCTTGCCAGGGTAAGACTCCAGCTATTAGGAGTGATACAGCTGTCAGATCTAGAAGCAGCTAGTGGCTTATGTCCTAGAAAGCTTCTAGTATTTGCCAAGAGAAAGGAGTTATTTTATAACACATGTCCTGGTTTTTGATAAGGTTTTTCAGTTTGATCGTTAAAACAAACTTCTGGTAACAAACACTACGGACTAATTCAGTCTATGTGAGGTCCTCATGGACCGGCCAGTTCAACCTAACCGAACCTACATAAAGCCTTACTAAAACTCATTACATCATTAGCCCCCACCCAAAATCAGGTTTAAAAAACTGTTATAATAACGAGGTTGAATAAGGATTTGTGTACCATAGTATAACCTTTTTATAAGTTTTACTTCACATTTAAAATTGCTTGGCCTTATAATACGACACCATCTGACGTCAAATTCCTTTTTTAATATTCATAATAACTTATTCAAAACTTTATTTAACCGGGCGTCATTCACCGCCAGTGATCCGGCCAGCCCGGAAAGTGTCATGAAAATTTTCCCTCCACAAATTCATTTCATTCAGATATCGTTTGTAGTCGGTGTAAAACACGTACTAAAAAAAAGAGGTCCAAAAAAAGAGGTCCTCAGACAGTGTGGAATGTAGAGTTTACATCTTTCACAGGTTCTTTAAAAGAACATGAAGTAGATTTCCTTATTAAAAATCATTTTATCGGCGTTCCTATTTTGTAAGAAAAAAACAATTTACCTCAAACATATTACGAAAACTTATAGACTATATTGGAGCTTAATTTAGCATGTATCCCTTTTAAATTAAAACACAGATAGCATCTCCTAACTATTTTTTATTTTTTATGAAATTGGAGTAAAAATAAATTTAGATTTTTTATTCTGTTATGCCTTTATGAAAAAAATTAATAAAACGCATAGAAAGTTGCCTTGAACTTGTAGCTTTTTTTCTTAACCTTCGAAATTTTTATTTAGACTTTTTAGCTTTTTATTTTGGTCAATGAAGCCTTTTTTCTAAAAAAGTTCTGGCAACACTGATAAAAAGGACTTGAAATGAACACAGAAGGTTCACAAATCAATACCAAACCGGTCATAAAATACGAACGGTGTACTTGGAAAAATTGTTCTTAAAACAAGCCCATCCGTCACGAGTTAAAACCAAACGTACTTAACAGACTTATGTAAACGAATGTTCTTAATTATACTCAGCTGAGAGAGCATAACGGTACCCCGTAATGGCATACTTCTATATATCAAAATGATGTGGGCGAAAAAAGAAATTCATTTAGCCATGTCCGTCCGTCCTTCTGTCCGTAAACACGATACCTTGAGTAAATTTTGCGGCATCTTAATGAATTTGGTATGTAAGCTCCTGGGCAATCATCTCAGATCGCTATTTAAAATGAACGAAATCGGACTATAACCACGCCCACTTTTTCGACATCGAAAATTTCTAAAAACCGAAAAAGTGCTATAATTCATTACCAAAGATGGATAAATGGATGAAGCTTGGTAGGTGGGTTGACCTTATGACGCAGAATAGAAAACTAGTGAAATTTTGGACAGTACCGCCCACTTTTAAAAGAAGGTAATTTAAAAGTTTTTACAAGATGTAATTTGGCAGCTGAGTATGTAATGTTCGGTTACCCCCGAACTTAGCTTTCCTTACTTGTTTTGAAATTGTTTCGTTCGTTTTAGAAAAATGTTTTCTCTGAGTGCAATAATCGTATTGTACGAAAGGCTGAATCCCGAAGTCAATGAACTGATTGCATATTATCAGTGCGGCTTCAGACTTGGTAAATCTAATATCGACCAGATCTTCTATATGCGCCAGTTCCTATAAAGGTCTCAGGATAAAAAGACAAGACACTCACCATCTTTTCCCAACTTCAAAGCTGCTTTCACTGCGCGAAAAGAAGTTTCTTATCTGATGCTGTGTTTGAAGAAAGTTCTCTATAAAGTTTATAAAGCTCTGCCAATTGATATTGAGCTGCACCACCAACTCCGTAAAGATTGGGAAGGACCTCTCCGAACCATTCGAAACCAAACAAGGCTTCAGACCAAGCGACTCTTTTTCGTATGATTTTTTAACCTAATGAAAAATCTGAATTGTATTGGCGATTCTAACGGATGTGTTTTTTAGGGCGGTGTAATTTAAATAAATATTTAACGCTGGTAGCATTAATAAGCCAATGACGTTTCCAATGACGTTTCCCTGCAGTCAGAACCGAAGGTAGTCAGCAAACATTCTAGTTCATTGACTACAATTTTGTGGGGCTATTCATACTAGCCCATAATGAGAAACTAAACTAGTTAGTGTTTGGATACTTTATTGACAGAACTTTGTAGCGTGATTCCTACTAGTCAGTTTTTGAACAGCTAGGTTATGTTAGGTTAGGTTCAAGTGGCTGCCATCCACATCGGAGCGGCACACTTAGGCCTTTATAGGCCCATTGTGAAACGACACGGATTTGTTCCTACTCTCCTAATCAAACCACTTCGTTGAGTTCGTGAAGCTAACTAAGTATCGTATATTGACCTCAGCTATATCAGTCAGATCTACAAAAAGCATCTTGCGCATAAAACGTTGCCTTCTTCTACCGAGCGCTGGACATTCACAGAGTTGATGCCCAACAGTTTCAGGCTCTCCTTCGTTGCCGTAGCTTCTAATATAATCATTAAATGGAGCGCCAATCCTTTCCGCATGCGGTCCAATACAAACGTGACTAGTGAGAAGGCGTACAACTAAGGAAAATTCCCTCTTACGAAGTGTGAGAAGCTCTCGCGATTTCTTCTCATTCCATTCCGGCCATGTGAGTTTTGCCGTGTGGCATCTATCATGATGCTTCCACCTGGCTCCCGCTTCCATCAATAGAAACTCCTTTATCTTGAGTTTGCAGGTGGAGAGCGGCATGCCCAACCTCTTTCAGGATGACGAAAGTGCAAGGGAGGTACCCTTTCTTGCAAGCTCATCCGCCATCTCAGTACCTGGTATGCCCTTATGTCCCGAATCCATACTAGATGCAGAGTAAACTGTTCAGCCATCACATTAAGTGATCTGCGACAGCCTACTACAGTTTCAGAATTAGTTGTGACAGAGTGAAGGGCTTTCAGTGCTGCTTGACTGTGAGAGAGACTGAGAAAATATATATGTGCTTCTGAGAGACTGCCTTCTGCCTAAGACAGTCCACAGCGTTTTGTATGGCCGCAAGCTCGGTCTGAAATACGCTACAGTGATCAGGACGGCGAAGCAATCTTTGTATGTCCAATCGTTCTAAATAGACACCCCCTCCGACCCTGTTATTCAGTTTAGATCCATCTGTGTAGATCTGAATGCTGTTAGTGGGCCAATCACGGTCATTCACCCACTGTTCCCTCTCAGGGATTACTATCTCGTATCCCTTATTATAGTTGGTATGTGGTTTGCAGAAATCTGTCCATTCTGGTATGCAGAATCTGTCGAGAATTTCAGTATGGTTGCAGTGAGACCATGTGGTCAGTTTCCTTAGCCTAATAGCTGCACAGGCTGCATATTTTATGCCTACTATATCTATGGGTAGTAGGTTCAGTATTACATTCATAGCCTCCGTTGGCGTTGTGCGAATGGCTCCGCTTATGCATAGTAGTGCAGATCTTTGCACCTTTTGAAGAGCAAGAACCGTCGAGGATTTACTCAGGGCGGGCCACCATACCGCCAGCCCGTATAGCAATATTGGCCTAACTATGACCCTGTATATCCAATGCAGTATCATAGAGGGCATACCCGTCCAATTGCCCCTTTACATGTGTAGAAGGTAACCGTGGCCTTACGGACACATTCCGTGGTGTTTTGTGTCCAGTTCAATTTCTTATCAAGTGTGAGCCCTAGATAATTGGCGTACTCAATTAATTTAAGCACTGTGTTTGCCAGCACTGGAGTTGAGAGAGGTGGTATCTTATACCTCCTCGTAAAGAGCACCAGTTCCGTTTTATTTGGGTTCACGCCAAGACCATTATCAACGGCCCATGCTTCGACCCTTCTTAATTCCACCTGCATCATATCGCAGAGAGTTTGTGGAAACTTCCCACTTATCACCAAGGCAAGGTCATCAGCATATGCTATAACTTTACAGCCCCTCTCCTCCTACATGTCCCTTAGCAGCTGATTCACCGCCAAGACCCACAGCAGAGGGGATAGGACTCCATCTTGGGGAGTTCCCCTACTGACGAACCTGCTCACCGATACCCTTGCAAGTTATGCCTGTACTACCCTGCATAACATCAATTGGTGCATAAGACCCACCAGCTGAGATTCGATGCCCAGATCAGTCAGTACCTTAATGATATAGGAAGGCTGCCAGGCAGATAACGATCTCTCTATGCACGATGTAATTTCATGTAATGCCGTTTCCGTTGATTTACCCTTCATATAGGCATGTTGTGTTTCAGAGAGTTGGTCATTCACTGCCTCCCTGATATATGTTTCCATCAACCTCTCCATCATCTTTAGTTGAAACGAAGATAGACTGATCGGTCTGAAGTCCTTAGGCTTCGCGTGTCACGCTTTGCCTGCCTTGGGAATAAGTAACACTTTATATATTTTCCATATACGTGGGATGTGGTTTAGTGCCACGACACCTCCTATTATAGCGTATAGCCAGATAGTGCTGCATTCCAGTGATTATTGCAGTTGTATAGGTGTAACTCCGCCGGCCCTGGAGTTTTGAATGGTTCAAAAGATTGGATGGCCCAAGATATCTTATCTCTTGTAATTAGGTTGTGCAGTATAGGTTGCATTGTTGCTTGTGTCAAGCTTTGTGTTTCCCCTGGTTCGTTCCTAGTTGCACCTGGAAAGTCTGTATTCAGCAGTAGGTCCATCCGAACCATCAGGCCTTTACAAGCACCCTTGGGCCGTATTAGCAGATCTGGAAAGGACTTTCTTAGACTCCCCCTTCAGACGCTGTTTCCAAGCTGCTACAGAAATCTCGCCAGGAGGATCTTTTGGCTTTCCTTAGCTCAAACTTATAATTGCTAACATGTTCTTTGTATACTACTGAAGTCAGTATAGTTCACATCCGTTTGCCTATTGTTTAAAAATCCATCCATTACAAAAGAAGTAAATTCTAGCAAGTTGGTAGTGGTTGATCTACGCGGCACAAAACCATGCTGGCAGGGCGCAAAATATGGAGCTACACATGTGGTGAAGTTGACATGTAATTATTTACTGAAATGTTTTGGGAATAGCTGAAAGCTTACCTATACCTCTATAGTTATCGATACTAGACCTACTACCTTTTTTTGCAAAGGTATAATAAATGATTTGTTCCAAATCAATGGAAAAGTGGCACATTCCATAGATAATTGGAATAATTTATGTATCGGCCCAGATAAATTAACTGCACAGTATTTGAGCACACAACTAGGAACACCGTCTGGACCCGGAGAAAAAATCGGCTTTAAACCTAGAAGGCTCTGAAAAACAATATTCTTATTAATTACTGGATTAGGAATGCAATTGAAACTTTCCAAGTTGTACGAGTGTTGAACGGGTTAAAAACGTTTGGATGAGTAGGTCGACTTGAAGAATTCTGCAAATAATTCCGCAATGCCAATATAAGAGCTGGCATTCATGCAAAAAGAATGGTAGCTGTAAAACCAGATGTTTTCCTTTTAGAATTAACAATCCTGTAAAATCTTTTCGGATTGCTGAAAAATTGAAATTTACAACTGCTTAAGTAGAACTTATAACATTGTTGGTTTGGACAATGAAAGGTGCAACGAAAAACTGAATATTTAGAACAATCGGCAGAAGATCCTGATCTCTTGAAACGTTATAAAGCCTGGATTTGATATTATTGAGTCTTATAAGTTGTTTTGTTAACCAAGGTGGTTTACATGTTCCAGCACTAACACATTGAAGGGGAACACAGCTTTCAAAGGAGCCATCAAGAACACCGTAGAATAATGAAGTCGCTGAGTCGACGTCGTTACGCGAATAAAGATCCGACCAGTCATGAGTACCAATCAATTAGTTGAGCTTTATGAAGTCTGCTTTATAAAAACATCTTGAGCGGGATCGAGATTTTAATTTTGTAAAGCACAGCAGCAATACCAATTGCTATTTCAAACGTAGGATGTAAGAGATCTGCTGGAAAAGATAGAGGAGAAATACGATTGAGAGAGATACACATTGATACATCCATCAAGAATATTGTTTTTACAATTTAAAGCATTGTTGATCTGTAAGAGTGATGTATCTAAAATATTGTTAAAGAAATCATGCTGACAGGTGGGAGTCAAAGTGTTTGAGTCGCCCAAGCTCATCCAATTTACCGAGGGCAAATTGAAACCACCAAGAACTGCCAAGCGATCTTTGTCTCGCAACTGAGAGTAGAAGTTACGAAAAGCTAAATTATGGCAATTGTAAACATACATATCCGACCGGGGCAGAATATATGAGCAGCAAATATATAAGCTAAAACATCGTAATGAAATCTTTACTGCTATAAACTCAATATCAACGCGTTGTCCGACAACAACAACAACTCGGATGAAAGGCTTGAGTCCACAGCAATGAGAACACCGCCTGCTCTATATATACGATCACGCCGGTAAACGACGTAGTTGCTTGAAAAAAGCTCAGCGTTAAAATTGTCAGGTTTTAACCAGGTTTTAATCAGGTCTCGGTGAAAGCAAGAATCTGCGCTGTAAAAGCGAAACTATTAAGGAAAAAAAAAACAACGCAGTCAACCACCGCGCACTACTCCAAGACATAGATGGTTAACCTCTTCCACCTTGTCTAAAAAGATGGATCGCAAATTAATTGCATGGTGGGCAAGCAACGATTTAATTTAAAAACGGAACCTCAAAACCTAAGAGAAGTAAACAGCGGTGGTGTATTTTACCCGATTTTGTTTAATTTATACATACCAAAGCTCCTTTCACCCTGGCCCCTTAATAGACGAGTAATTTGCCAAAAAAATATTTATCTACCCGGTTGTTGTTGTTGTTGTTGTAGCAATGCTCGCCCCACCTAATAGCCGTGACCGATCACAAATTGTCATCAATATCCTCTAACGGAAGTCCAAGGAAACTTGCCGTTTCAACAGGGGTGGGAAAGGGTTGTTAGAGGCGTTGGTTCCACATTACAATTGAAGAGATGGTTGGTGTCATGTGGGGACACATTGCAAGCGGGGCATACATTTTGTATGTCGGGCTTGATTCTGGATAGGTAAGAGTTTAACCTGTTACAGTATCCAGAACGAAGTTGAGCAAGAGTGACACGCGTTTCCCTGGGGAGTATGCGTTCCTCTTCCGCGAGTTTTGGATAATTTTCTTTAAGTACTGGATTCACCGGGCAATTCCCGGCATAAAGGTCCAATGCCTGTTTATGGAGTTCACCAAGGACCTGCTTGTGTTTTTTCACTTCATACGGCTGGGTTCTCAGGTGCCGTATTTCCTCAAAATGCTTACGGAGATGACTCCTAAAGCCCCTAGGCGGTGCTGGTTCATCAATCAGATGTCTGTTGGGATGCCCCGGTTTCTAGGTATTCAACAGGAACTGTTTGGTCAGCATCTCATTTATCTCCCTGATGGGGAGTATTCTCGCCTCATTATGCAGGTGGTGTTCTGGGGACATAAGAAGACAGCCCGTGGCGATTCTGAGAGCAGTATTTTGACAGGCCTCTAATTTCTTCCAGTGGGTGATTTTTAGGCTTGGCGACCATATGGGTAACCCGTAGCACGTAATCGGCTGGCTAATTGCTTTGTATGTAGTCACGAGCGTTTCTTTATCTTTTCCCCAGGTACAGCCAGCGAGGGATTTGAGGATTTTGTTACGGCTCTGAATTCTCGGAACAATTGCGGCTGCGTGCTCACCAAAATGTAGATCCTGATCAAACATCACACCCAAGATTTTGGAGTGTAGGATAGTCGGTAGCGTAGTGCAATCGACGTGGATGTTCAAAATGGTCGACATTTGGGACGTCCATGTTGTAAATAAGGTCGCGGAAGATTTAGTCGGTGATAATGACAGGTTTCGCGAGGCGAAAAAACTGGAGAGATCAGGGAGTTAGCCGTTTATTTTATTGCATAGCGCATCGATCTTTGGGCCTGGGCCTGTGGCCATTATTGTGCAGTCATCGGCGTAGTAAACGATTGTAACTCCTTCCGGTGGTGAAGGTAGCTTAGATATGTAGAAATCAAACAAAAGTGGGGATAGGACACCACCCTGTGGCACCCCTTGTTTAATTCTCCTTGGTTTTGATGTTTCGTTTCTAAATTGCACCGATGCCTGCCGACCACCCAGATAATTTGCGGTCCACTTTTAAGACATGGGGGAAGGGTAGGCCCTTCCAGGTCTTGCAGTAACGAGCCATGGTTGACCGTATCAAAAGCTTTTGATAGGTCTAGCGCTACGATTACTGTTCTATGGTGGGGGTATTGATTTAAAATTGCAAATTATCTGGGTGCTAATGGCATTTAGCGCGGTGGTAGTGCTATGGAGTTTTCTGAAGCCATGCTGATGAGGGGCTAGCTGCAAATTTGCTTGGAAATAAGGGAGCAAAATGGCTTCAAGCGTCTTTGCCACTGGCGATAGGAGAGATTTCGGACGATACGACTCACCTATGTTAGGTGGTTTCCCAGGCTTTAGTAGCGGGACCAGGCTTTAGTGGGGGACAACATTCAGCAGGCAGTTTTAAATGCCCACAACGAGAGGGCAGCAAAATGACTGTCTCATGAGGGTATTGCAGCTCAATTTAAACCATTGCGAGGCAGCCCAAGAGCTATTATCCCAAACAGTCTATGAAGGAGGATATGACATAGTGGTACTCTCTGAACAATACAAAAATCGCCAGGAGCAGGGTTGGCTCTCAGATTCAGCAGGGAAAGCCTCAATTTGGGCACCAGGGAAATTTCTCCCACAGGAAATTATGACGCCAACGGTAGCAGGATTCACGTGGGCAAAAATCAACGGTATATACGTCTTCAGTTGCTATGCCCCTCCGAGCATGACCATCGCCGAGTTCGAAGACATGATATACGGGAACACCATTGAAGCACGAGGTAAACACCCGCTTTTAGTGTGTGGAGACTTCAATGCATGGTCATCTGTGTGGGGAAGTAGACGAACCAACGAAAGAGGGAGAGTTCTCCTCGAAAGTCTTACTTCTTTGAGGCTAGAACTCCTAAATGAACCAGGGATATATACCTTCGATACAGGTACCAGACGATCCATTATAGATCTCACCTTCGCTAGCAGCGAAATAGCAAGACGAGCAAAATGGTCCATAAGCAACGTCTACACACACAGCGACCATAAAGCTATTAGCGTAGAGCTGCTCGAAACTCCACGAACGGTAGCAGCAAGACATCGACAAAGTAGGAAATGGAAACAGCACCTTTTCGACCCACAAATATTTGACATTATCTGGAAGGACGCCATAGTACGAGAATCGCATGCGGAAGACCAGTCGGTTCAAATCACTAAGTTGCTATGTATGGCATGTGATGCTGCCATGCCCAGAAGTCGCGGAAAAGCACAGCGCACTCCGGTATATTGGTGGAATGACGAAATTGCGGAAGAGCGTAGAAAATGCCACAAAGCACGAAGAATAGCGCAGAGGGCACGCTCATCACCACGATATGCAGAGCTACACAGCACCTATGTCGCACAAAGAAAGGCACTTAAAAATGCCATAAAAAAGAGCAAGAAGTTATGCTTTAGGGAACTGCTGGATAATGTCGACCTAGATCCTTGGGGATCAGCCTACAGAACTGTGATGGACAAAGTTAAAGGACCGATATCACAGCAACCTACGTGCCCGATACTGATGAATATTATTGTTGAAACACTTTTCCCGGCGCAAGATCGCTGGACTTATCCAAGCGAGGATCTAGAAAGTACGGAAATTCCGCAAATTACAGAGCAAGAGGTGCTGGACGCTGCAAAAAGAGTTGCTGATAACAAATCCCCAGGACCCGACGAAGTACCAAACATAGCCCTTAAAGCCGCGATTACAACTAGGGCTACATTATTTACTGATCTTTTTAATGCCTGTATGCAAGAAGGCGTGTTCCCTCGCTCGTGGAAACGACAAAGACTTGTCCTATTGCTGAAACGTGGTAAACAGCCGGACCAACCATCCTCATATAGGCCACTTTGTATGCTGGATTCCCTAGGGAAGATTTTCGAGCGTATAATTAGCGCCTACAGCTGACTCTAGAAAGACCAGGTGGCTTATCGAATAGTCAATATGGATTTCGCAAATCAAGATCCACCGTAGATGCAATACAAACAGTCGTCAATATAGCTAGAGAAGCTATCTCTGGAGGCCAAAATAAAAGGAAGTTCTGTGCACTGATTATGTTGGACATCAAGAATGCTTTTAACACGGCGAACTGGATGCAGATAATGTCAGCGCTGCAAAGCTTCGGCACTCCAGCTTACTTACGCAGAATTATAGGTAGCTATCTTAAAGACAGAGTACTTCTTTTTGACACGGATCAAGGAGCTAAAGAGTACAAAATCACAGGAGGCGTCCCACAGGGATCTGTTCTCGGTCCAACGCTTTGGAATTTAATGTATGACGGGGTGCTAAAGATTGATCTACCAGAAAACACGCAAATTGTGGGATATGCTGATGATATTGCAGTGGTAGTAGTGGCCAAGAAACTGGACCTGCTTCAAGCATTATGTAATGACGCCGTAGCAAGAATAAAGGAATGGCTGACCAATACAGGACTGGAGTTGGCTAGCCAAAAGACGGAAGTGGTATTAGTAAGCTCCAAACGGTCGGCGAACGAGTTAGTCTTAACTGTCGGGGATCATCAAATCACCTCAAAGGATTCCTTAAAATACTTAGGAGTGCACATTGACTCTAAGTTAACTTTCAAAGAGCACTTCAGAGCGGTGGGGGAGAAAATTACCAAAGTTAATGGATCACTTATGCGAATAATGCCTAACATTGGTGGTCCGAGCGAAGCTATACGTCAGCTATTGTCCACAGTAACCAGCTCAATAATACTATACGCAGCACCAGTGTGGTATGGATCTAAACAGACCCATCAAAAATATATATTAGCAGCGTATCGACTTGCTTCTTTAAGAATAGCAAGTGCTTATCGGACGGTGTCCGACGACGCGATCCTGGTTCTAACCCGGAAAATCCCAGTGGACTTACTGGCAAGCGAAATGGCCGATCTGTATAACACTAATATCGAGCGACCATCTGAAGAAGACAAGAAAAGAGCAAGGACACAAACAATAGCTAAGTGGCAAGAACGGTGGGAGGCCTCGAGTAAAGGGCGTTGGACTTTCACACTAGTTTGGAACGTAGCTCAATGGAATGAGCGGAAGCACGGCGAACTGAACTACCATCTCACGCAAATAATGAGTGGACATGGCGGTTTCAAAGAGTATTTATGGAAGCGTAGGATAGAGGAAGATCCTCATTGCCCAATGTGTACCACAGAGTTAGAAAACGCAGAACACGTCATGTTCTACTGCCCCCGTTTCCACGAAGAAAGACTCACCTTGCATGGAGTCTTTGGGGAGGAACCTACCACGAGAAATTTAGTTTCACATATGTGCAGCAGGAAAGAATGCTGGACTGCAGTGAGCACAATGGCATTTATAGTAGTGACACGCCTGATGGATGCTGAGAGGGAGCGCAGAGAAATGCGCATGCGAAGCAGTGGTGATTAAATGGACACTCAGAGCAAATAGCGGGAACCTGGACGCAGGGACAACAGTAGGCTCTTAAAAAATGAGAAATATGGAACGCCACCCTGAAGTAATGCGAAAGTGGTGCCGGGGTGGGCGACGGTTCCAGAACGGGGCTGTTTTTTAGTCTACGGACACACGGTTGCTGCGACGGCAGCAATTATGGTGCATTAGGCATTTTTCAGCCTCCCCGCAAAAAAAAAAAAAAAAAAAAAAAAAAAAAAAAAAAAAAAAAAAAAAAAAAAGTAGCGGGACCACCTTGGCCATTTTCCATTTCTCGGGTATGACAAAGGTGGAAAGAGACAGGTTGAAGAGATGCGCTAAATATTTGAAACCCTCTTTACCTAGGCTTTTAAGCATAGGCATGGCTATGCCGTCTGGGCCCACTGCTTTGGATGGTTTAGCACGACCAATGGCGTCCTCAACCTCTTTAGCGGTGATGGTGATTGGTGACGCGCTGAATTTGTATTTATGTGCGTGTCTATTGGCTCTCCGTCTATCTTTGTCGACCGTAGGATGCATTATATATTGTCGGCAGAAAGCGCTCGCGAATTTTTTCGCGTCCGACAGCACTTTGTCGCCAAA
The DNA here is from genome assembly GCF_040869045.1 of Eurosta solidaginis. Lineage (NCBI taxonomy): Eukaryota > Metazoa > Arthropoda > Insecta > Diptera > Tephritidae > Eurosta > Eurosta solidaginis. The sequence goes on from NC_090320.1 coordinate 89,238,977, forward strand.
GGCGATGGAAACTTTGTCTTTGTGCTTAGTCGGATTCGATAGGGACTTTACGGTGGACCAAAGTTTACCCACACCGGTGCTCCTCCCATTTCGCCCGCTTGTGTTCATCCACAAACAATCTTATGCGTTGGTTAATATACCTTATTTGGGGGTCGCCTGGATCAAGCTGTCTTATAAGGTCACGTTCTCTCGCTAAGTTTGCGGCCTCCGCCGGGAAGTGGGCCGGATTTCGGGAATTCTCCCGGCGGGAATGAAATGTGCCGAGGCGGATTTAATGACCTTACGGAAGGCACGCTCCCCTTGGCGGGCATCAGTCGGGATAGGGAGGGCAGCAAAGCGGTTGTCTGTAAAGGATTTATATTCTTCCCACTTTCCTTTGTTGAAGTTTACGAAAGTGCGTTTTTCAGTGACGATGAAGTCGGCGGTACGCTCGAGCGAAATAAGTATGGGCAGGTGGTCGGATGCCAATGTTACCATCGGCTGTCAGTTGACGCAGTTTACGAGTTCTGCGCTCACGATTGAGATATCTGGCGAGCTGTGACAGCTTCCTACCATACGTGTGGGGGCGTCTCCGTTTATTGTGCAGAACGTCGTTTCTTCTATTTGATCCGCCAACATCTCACCCCTACTCTCCGCCCGCAAGTTTGAATGCCATAGATCATGATGGGCATTGAAATCGCTTAAGATAATGCGATTGTTGCCAGTGAGTAAGGCCCTGATATTAGGGCGGTATCCACTGGGGCAACAGGTGGCAGGTGGGATGTAGATGTTGATGATTTCTAGGTTTGCATCGCCTGACCGGACAGATAGGCCTTGACGTTCTAAGACATTGTCCCTGCGGTCGATGCCAGGATCAAATATATAATATTGCACAGAGTGGTGTATGATAAACGCGAGACCGCCTCCATTTCCGCTCTCGCTGTCTTTCCTGTGGACATTATACCCAGAGCAGGTCTGAAATGCAGATCTTGCTGTGAGTTTAGTCTCTTGAATCGCAGCAATGCGGATGTTGTGCCGCTTCATGAAATCGACTATCTCCGTAATCTTCCCAGTTAGTCCATTACAGTTTAACTGTAGAATTCTGAAGTGCATAAGGGGAGACGCCGCCACTCTGGGGGTAAGTGACGGGTGACTACGCCTGGGTTGTGGAAGGCCAGGACGCAATTGCTGTTGTGGGCCTGGGACTGGACGTCCTTGGGCAAGCATTGGGGTACCTGGATGATTTGGGTTTGCGTCCTGGCAACATGGCGCGATGAAACCCGTCGGGGGGTTGCCGTCGCGGAGACCAGAACATCTAGGAAAGTGGCACCACCCAAGGCAGGAGCTACATTGGGCGGATGTCGCAAACCTATATATTCTGTGCATTTTGCACGTAACGGCATACTGAGGACACACGGTATGGTTTTAAATTTTGTATGCCAAAAATTGTCTACTGTGAATATTTTTACCGAATGCATCTCGCATTTTTTACAGAAATTGAATTAAACTCACTTTCTTATGGTTAGGAAGCTCTGAAAAATTAAATAAGTGGCATAGAGGGCTCTACTCGTTGAAAACTTAACAGCATATTGTCAGCCCCGTCCTTACTTGTTATAATTATATTTATATTTTTTAATAATAAAAATACGTTAAGTAAGCTGTAATTACTTTGTTCCACCAAATATAAGAAAAAACTTAACGCCGGCACATATGGCTCGTCTTGTCATCGAACAACCATTCATCACTTTCATCGCTTTCTTCATTTTCGAAGTTTTCTGCTGTTGCTGGCACTTGCTTTTTTATTAAATATCTGATAAAAAAATTCTTTTGTGGCGTTGTATGCAAAATATTTCCTTACCTTTTCATTTCTATGTTGTGTAAGTGATGACACTTGATAATCGATTAATGTTTTATTATCAGCTGATTACCAAGCTGACACATCATCATAACGAAAAAAATAAAATAAAATTTCGATATCATTTGATACATACATTACAAATTTCACAATCCGAGTTGCCCAAATAGATTTGGAGCCAAACAGTGCAAACATTTTAAAGAGAGGGAGAGTCATTATATACACCAGAATCGTATTAGATGCCATACTACACCTTTTCCAATTTATGTTCAGAAATCTACAATTAAAACTCAGAAAACTGTAAATCACGTTCAGAAAATTACAACTAAATTCCAGAAAATTCTAATTCAAGTTCAGAAGTTCCAATTTAAATTCAGAAAATTACAATTCAACATATATGTAATACTCCTATATTGCTACAAAAGGCTAGGTACGTTCCCAAACATCAGAGTGCCGATACATTGCTATTTAAAGGTTTTTGTTTTTGTATTCCAAAATCGAATGCACCTAAATTAAATTTTTTTCTTGTCACACTTATGCTGCTACAATCAGAAAAATTGTATAGGTTGTCTTGTTCTGATTTCGAATTCAAAACATATTACGAGCATTTTCTATTAGCAATATAGGAGTATTACATATGTATATGCAATTCAAGTTGAGAAAATTACAACTAAAGTTCAGAATTTTCATTTCAACTTCATAAAATTACAATCTAAGTACAGAAAATTAAAATTCGAATTCAGATAATTTCATAGTAGTATGCGTAATGTAAAACGTATATGTTACTTGCGGAATTGTTGGTGCTTCGTTGCAAATGTTGCCAAAATGGTGGCTTGGATTTACTGTACCCCAAGTTTTCTCCAAGGTATGTACATTCTGAGCTTAGAAATCAAACGGAGGATAACTCTTTTCAAAAAGTGCATGGGGATGTTCCTGCCAAGAAAGTACTTCAGTTGACACCGCAGTTTGGAAACAGTGAAAGGGAGAGATATCCACAGAATTTCGAGAGGTAAATGGAGGAAGACTTGACCTCCCATGGTGCTCAGAATAGCCGTCACTATCGCAAAACAGGAAGAGCTGGCATGATTTGTCACGAAGCGGCCAAAACCGCTTAAGCGGTTAAGGGCCAATACATGTTGAATGATGATGATGGCGGATAAGTTGAGATATTTTTGACATATGGTGCGAAGATCACGCAGTTTTTTTTTTTTTTTGTTTCGTGGAAGGAGGTAATGCTTAATGCACTAACCAGGATATTTAAGCTTCACTGCGAGACTCTCCGCGTGTACGATTCCCTTATTCCATGAAGGGCTACCCACTAAAACCTAACCTCCCACGGCCGCGCAATTCCCCGTACCTGGGACCGCGTTTAGCATTACTTCGCGTACGGGTGCGAGCTACGTGAGCTCTATGGCTACTCTCACGCTAATAGGCTAGGCATCAGTCTTCTCGTTTGCTGATAAGTATATGCCTCACATATGTGCTGACCGTATCCCATCTGGCTCTTCGGCAGGTCATGTTATTGATGACACTACCCGGGGATTCACTCAGAGAAAAAATCGTTCTAAAATGAATGAAACAAATTCATAATTAAGAACATTCGTTGACAAAAGTCTGTTATGTACGGTTTTTCTTAACTGGTGACCGAATAGAATAGTTTTTCCAAGAACAGCGTTCGTATTTTATGACCAGTTTGGTATTGATGTGTGAACCTTCTGTGCTCATTCCAAGCACTATTTGTGCTTGATTTAAGATTTCTCGTTCTCACGCTTCGAAAACGATTTGTGGTCGATCTAACAGTTTTCGTTCTCAATTCATAAACGGTTTTATGCTTGATCATTGGTGGGAGTGGGAAGGTAATTTTTTTAAAGGTACCCATTTTTTTTTATTAATAATAATTTTTTGCCATTAATAGAAAATATTAATAAAAAAATTATTATTAAAATCAGGAAGTTTAAGAAAAACTTATAATATACATTTTTCATCTATTTCCCTTATTGAGAAATTTGATGATGTAATCTGCATATATACTTAAAATATTTCGTAACAAATTTGAGAATAACCTCGGCATATGTGAATGGAAAATCGAATTGAACGGAAATAAATATTTAATAAAAATGTTTTAAAAAATTTCAGAGTTTGACGGTGATCGAACTCGCGCCACGCGATCGCAACCGCAACAACTTGTCGTGCTTTTGCAAAAAATAAGAACATCTAAGGCTTGAATTGGGTCCGGTGGTACTGGATTTTAGAACGACAGTTTTCCCTGAGTGTACGAAGAAATTAAAGTTTTGATGGGAGAGAAGGTACAGTCAGAAATAATTTGTGGGAACAAAAAAACCAGATACTTATATATTTCTTTTGATTCATCACCTGATGAAACGCACAATAACAAACTGACTGTAACTTTCAGAAACATGGAAAGCCTCAATCCAAGCGAACGGTTCCTCAATTTCATCCAGTCAGTCGTGCGATACTGCACCCAACATGAGCGGCGAGTAAGAAGTAATGCAAGCAAGAATCTTGGAAGTGATTGATAATGCGGATCATATTCCGTGAATGAAACAGCGCGTGTTCCCATGCAGTGTTTTTTAAGCTGTTTTATTTAGTTTTACCCTGTGTAGCGAACAGAATTTTGAATTGAAATTTAAGTAACTTCCCGATAAGCTACAAGTTTGAAACTTGGAATATTGTTCAGAACCCGATTATAATGCAATAATAAGAAAAAACTGCAATAGGTGGCTCATGGATCAAAAAACTTCAAAAAATCGTATTTGTGGTCCGATTTGGCTCATATTTGGAACAAATATTACATACAGAAATAGAAAACGCTTTATGAAAAAAGAAATCCCGCTAGGTGCGGCAAGGATCGAGATATTAAAAATACTTGTGGTTCGATTAGGCTCATATTTGGAGCAAATATTACAACAGTCACAGGAGGGACAAGCATACGTGGCGCCGAGTCGAATAAAATCTTTGGAAGGATTATGTATTGAGGACTTAGATTGTAACACATTGTCAGGAAAGAGTACTTGTAATAATTATTCACTAAATGAACTAAATAGAATGAGAATTAAATAAAGAATAAAAAATTGTAAATGAAACAATTAAAAAAAATATTTGTGTTAAACGGTTTTATAGAAAACAAAACTTACATTAAATAATAATACTAAAAGCTAGAAAATAATTAGGTAAGTCCTAGGTACTAGTCACCACACTCCTCACAACTCTAGGACGTTGAACAGACAATTAAATAAAAGCATTGTGCGCGTGAAGTTTCTAAAAACGTGAGGCGTAGCATACCTGATTAAGGTTCAGATGCTCTTACTTATGACTATCAATAGAAATATGACGCATCCAACGATTTTATTTAATTGTATTTTTATTACTTAATGTAAGTTTTGTTTTCAATAAAACCGTTTAACTTAAAAATTTTGTTTAAATTATTTTATTAATCTTCTAGTAAAGCTTTTTGTGTTTTTTACGAGTTAAGCAATGAAATAGGAGATATTAAGGAGCAACTTATCATCACTTATATTATCTTGAAGTCCTAAACGTTTGAAATGTTGGCCTCGCAGAACGCTCGGTGCGCGGAGGTCCAATACAATGGAAGGGAAAGAAAACCCAAATAATTTCAATATTAGTATTGTATAATAATTGATTTTTTATTTGTTAAGTTGGTACAATTAATTTACCTGGGTATAAATTATGATGTGGCGGGACCGCAGCAGTTGACCTTCTTCCTTCGTGGTTGAAATTGAAAATCAAAATGGAAAGTGATTTCCGTTTTGTCGAACCGGAGATCGTCCGGGGGTTTTCCAAGGGATATTTGTTATCCGATGGAAAACCCGTGTTAGTGTTGCATATATGTGAACATACATGAATGTGTATGCATGTGGGGGCGCAGTACATGAAGGTATGTATGAATGTATTTATATTATGTATTAGAGGGGCCGTGTTTGCAGTATAAAATATTTAGGTCCCGACCTAAACATGCCGTCCCCCTTTTGGTAAGCAACATCTTAAAATGAAGGAAGGTCTGTTGGCTGATCACGTCCGGACTTGTTTGCATATAGTAACCGCTGTAGGAGAAAGAAGCAACATATTAAAGCTGAATACAAGAACGGGTTATAATTCAACGCACATTATACAGTATACATATTTGGACTGTTTTTATTTGTATTTATCTCTTTTGAGTTCCGAAATTTTTTGTAGTCTGGACGTCTCCGTTCCAGGTTTCGACGCATGTAAATTAATTTTCCATCTGGACAAGGAGGCCGAATCTGTTCCAGATTTTAACTTTATGAGGTTAAATACTTTATTCAGACGAAGAGGACGTGTCTCCGTTCCAGATTGGATTTATTTTGTTATATTATATTTGAATGTTAATTTTTGGTTTTATTTAAAAAAATTAATTTTGGTTGGGTGGCGAACGCTGAATGGCAAATGCATATGCAATTTTTTATATTCGTATTGACCCTCTGACAGGCGGTTATAACAGATTGATCATTTGCAGGGATCTGCATATGGGTTGTCCAAAGTTCGTGCAGTGATGGATTTGCAATAGCGAAAAGAATGACCGCGTGAGCGCACAACTGTTTATCAATGGGTTACTGATCACTTTCTAAATGCTCCCTGAGTACATCCTATCTCCTCTTTATATTAAATTTCGTGTGTATGCATTGGAATCATACGTAGAAAATGAATAAATTACACTTGCAAGTGATCAATTCATAATATCAACTGAATACAATAAATAAAAATTCGTATATTCGAATCTGATCGAAGATTTATATAGTTTGGTTTTTAATTTTGTGATTTAATTTGTCACAAAGTTTCCTGCCACCCAAGAAATTTTCGCATTTTCCAATTAAATTTGTGGATTTCGGTAAAAATGTTGTAGTTGAAAAAATTTTTGTTGCGAAGAAATCAAACCTTTCGAGTTTTGAAGCATTTTCTTGCAACTCGTACTTATTTTGCAAATCATTTTTCAATAAAGTATTCGTGAAATCAGTAATTACAAACATTGAAAAAAAAAAATTGGAACGGGTCATGTTCCACTAAAACACCCATATTGGTGTGACAAAATGTTCGCTATGGCAATACCATACCGCGTAAATGAAATTTCATGTAAATGACAAAAGAGAAATGTAATTACATAATAAACATGCCCGTAAGTAAACACAAAGGAATTTTGTAATTTATATTAATTGTATGATTTGACTAACTTGTATTTACTTTTCTTTTCAGATTATGCCAATAAAATGATGTCCCTGTGTGTACATACATATGTATATACACTATGCTGAAAGTAACACCCAAGAAGGGATTTATGTTGCAGTATTACCGGTCGCTGCACAGGCGGCAACAACAAAGAGTAGGCAAGAAAAACCTTAAGGACTAATTAATGGAGTGCGTCCATCAGGTTTGCATATTTTAATTCAAAGCCGGCCAATAGTTGCACATTGTGCAATTTGAGTTCGTATTTTCACACCGACACTAACGATGTGTGATCACGATCGTTAGCTTTCGCTTGTCACTCACTAAAGTCAACAGTGAATGCAAAAGGAAAAGTCCATGCTACTTTTTGGGCACATAATAAGAACAATATGCTGCAATGTTAAAGTGACTTTTTTACGTTTTAGTTAGTATTATTGTTCAAAGGAACATACATATTAATATTGACAATTTAAATATTAATAATTAATAATAATTAATTAATTATTAATAAATATTGACAATTTAATATAAGTAACTTTTTATACGTTCTACTTAGTTTTATTAATTTTTATAATTTTTTTTTTATTGAATAACTTTATGTTTTGAAAATATATATTTCTATATTTACATTTACTTTGTTTTATAACTCTTTCTTAATGAAAAAATGAATTTTTTAAGTAAAATTTGCATAGAAGAAACACCATACCTTCTTTTATAAAAAAGTTTTATCTGGCTAGCTCGACCTCCGCGTTCTTACTTAGTTATACGAATATAAGTAAATATAGTCAGGATTAGCTTGAAATCAAATAACCAAAGTCCTTTTTAATTTCAAACTTCACAGTCCACATGTTCTTTTAGCACACTGTGGGGAGTTGTCACTCAATTTTTACATACACTTATGCAATTGTTTTAGTATTTGTGTGGCCGGCTGTGTTTGATTAGGAAATCCGGAATTAAATGCTTTGTGCACAACTGTGTTATTTTGAGTGAAAAAGAAGCACATTATTTGTATTGTTTTTGGTTCATTTCCTGTGTCTCACGATACCCCACAAAAAATGTTGTAAGTTATTATGAGAAATAAGAAACAGCAATTAAACTCTGAAAACATTATTTTCGATTCCGGTTTAAAAGAAATACGTAAATTTATTTGCAATTTCAATGCTACGCATTATTAATACTCTGAACGAGTGGTGGGTTTATACCCGATTGCATGTGAGGTTTATACCTACTTGCGAATTTGGTTTTTAATGAAATATAATGGAATTTAATAAGAAAAAAATGCTTATGTATTGTAATTGTCCAATTACACCAACTTGACGTGAAATTTTGTCAAGTTGTTGTAGTTGTACCTTGTAATTGAGACATTATTAAACCGTTTTGTATTTGGGTACATTTTGATGAAGAAAAAAAGATGGTCGACTTTTGAAATGAAAATGGCGAATTTAATTTATTTTCCTGCAGCTTATGGACGTAAACTTGGTAAACTGTTTGTAGATTGTTGTGTAGTTTCGCTTGTAGTTAGTTAATGTTTTAATTATTTTTTTTCTTTTCTGTGGCGGATAAGCTTGGCTATCTGAGAGGGTTTCGATTGGATTTTATTTTCATTTTCTAAATTCTGATTTTCGATTAATTTCTCTTGAACTTTTAAATTTTCGATAAAATCTTATTTTATGCCGATAATTCGAAGTGGAATTACATATTTTAAAGAATTGGAATGTCCTAATTTAAGGGTCGGTTTGGTCATCGGTGGATACCTCTCCACTTGTTTCATTGGCTGGTGAAAGTAGAACCAGTTCGGCCAAGGGCCTTGTAATTTGACCTTTTTCAGTCGTGATGTCGACAACTCGTACAAGGTCGTCTGGTTCCGGGTGAAGTGTGACCACTCTTCCAAGTCTCCATTCGTTTGGAGCTACATTGTCATCTTTCACGACGACGAAATCCCCTATTTTGATGTTTGCTTTCGGATGTTTCCATTTAACCCGCTTTGGCATTTCTAAGAGATATTCTCTTTTCCATCTTTTGCAAAAGGCTTGATGCAAAGCTTTTAATTTATGCCACCTATTGGCAGGATTCTCATTGGAGTATATTTCTGGAGGAGCGGGAAGATGTCCGCCTATCAGGAAATGACCAGGGGTTAAGGGTTCTAAGTGGGTCGATTCGTTCGAGTTGAGGCAAGCCTCCATTCGACAAAGTAGGGTTGTGAATTCCTCAAAGGTATATTTACACCTACCTGCCACTTTTCGAAAGTGGCTTTTGAAACTTTTTACTCCTGCTTCCCACAGTCCTCCCATATGAGGAGAGGCAGTAGGGATGAAATGCCATTGCAAAAGTTGATGAGCATATTTAGACAATGCGTTTTCATGCAAATCAGTGTTACGGTACTGCCTGTTTTGTGGTAAGGAACGGTGGTAAGCAAGCATGCTTGCGAGCCCTGGCTAGCTCGTCGGTTGGGGGGGGGGGGGGGGTCTTTTCCACAGCCCTCGCCTAAAGTACCCGTAAACAAAAATAGAGGGATTCATGCCTGTGTGTTCATATAGAGATAGGGTGAGAAATAGACAAGGTGATAGGTAAGAAAAGGCCCGTCCAGGTCAGGTGGAGTCTACCCTCCATCTCCTACATATCGAATGTAGCCTTGGGCTTCGCTATGACTCCTTATTCCGAGCGAAGCCCCCTTTGCCAGACACTAGTCCGTCCGTCAAAAGTCTAAAAAGTTCCTAATTACTCTCGCATTTGTCCATGTAAGTCGACATACCCACACCCGCTCTTCTGCACCTGTGCAACGCCTACACCAAACAAAAGGGGAATCCTATCGACTCATAGTGGTATCTCAACCCATTAACCCAAAGAAAATACCGAAGCATAGGAATAATCCAACTCGATTTTTTTTTTTCTTAAACGTTATAAACGTACTTATGTTTATTTCAGTTAGTGAATAAAAAAATTCAAAAAAAAATTTTATGATTCTTACGTCTAAGTGCCTAAACCTCTTAAAATTGTGTAGTGAAAAATTCAACTCAAAATTCACGCTTATACTTAAAATAGCGCAAATGTATTTTCTAATTTTACATCAATTCTTACCAAAAAAATCTGTCTGTAAAATGTGCCTTAATTCAAGGAAAAACTGCTACACTAACATTAAATTTCAACATAGAAATATAAAAATAACCGCAAAAAAATGTGTGAAACGAATTATATCAAAGAATTTACTAGGATTTGCAATGCTTAATACCCGCTCATTTAAGTGGTTCTATAATCACGGCCGCTGCTGTCCAACCTAATTCCTCTCCCTTTCCCAAGCAGATGCCAAAAAAAAAAGCAAAGAAAAGCAAAAGAATATACATAAGCACACAAAAAACTGCGTGTACTAAATAGGTAAACGTGGAGTATTATTGTCTTGCACTTACCGCTTTATCCCTCGATGAGGCGCCGCATCTCGGAGAGCCGTGCTGGTTACAATAAAATACCTACGTATTTACCTAACGACTGATAAGGATAGATAGTAAAGTGATCTGCCTTCCAATGTCTAACGAAAAGTATTACAGAGAAGAGCTACTTTGGATGAGTTTCCGCTTTTAGTCGCGCGGTCATGGCCTAACACGCCGGAGCCAAATTAATACATGGTCGAAACAAATAAATGGATTTAATTTGGTTCCGGAACCAATTAAATAGAATTGTAAGTGTTTACAGTAGTGAAGTAGGTTGTGATAAAATTTTTATAAATATTTGAAAAGTGAAGTGAGTTTTCTGGCTTAAACAAGTGTTTTCACAAAATATATACATATATATATATATATTTGGATACAGATATATATGTATACTTCTGTATATCGCGGCTGAAAAGCTATTTATTTTTTTTTTCTGTGTTGTTCCCCAACCCTTATTTTTTTCTTTTTAATTGTGGTAAGCCAAAACAATAAATCCTGTGAGCTTTGAAAGGCTATACCAAAAAAATTCAAGTTCAGTGGGCATAAGTTCCCAAACAAATTGTTTTAAAAAAACAATATTTCTGGAAATATTCAACAGAAAAAAAGTGAACCAAAAATTTCGTGAAAAAAAAATTCAAACTAAGCCCTAAACGTGGAATTACCCCCAGGCTAAATTCTCCTCACAAAATAAAATTAATTCGCTGACGCATACAAAAGAGTATATACATACATATATATAAATGCAATAAAATTATTAATATCAGATCGCTGCCAGTCTCTCCGTTCTCTCTGTCGTTGCTGTGGCTTTTCGCTGCCTTTGTATTTTCCCTTCTTTGGCTTATTGGTTGTTGCTTTTCCATCCGACTGCTCAAAATAATATCGCGCTAGGCTTTTTTGTTTGTTTAATATCTAAGGTTTTTCCTCAATTCGGATTTCCCGTCGGCTTTCACGCAATTAAATTAACATTAAACTTCTTGGGTGGATGTGGTCTAGGGATAACCCCGCCGGGTGGGGACCTGTGATAGAAATAGAATAAAACCTTACTAAGAATTCTATTTATTTGTATATGCAAGTGTAAGTATGTATATGTGGCTACGTAAATGTATGCCTGTCTTATTTATTCGCATTAATTATTGCATGACAGTTCTTATGAATTTAATTTATCTAGAAAATGAACAATAATATTTTTTTTCTTAAATTTATTTTGGTTTAATTTATTTTATCAGATAGTAGTATTTTTATAACGCTTGATTTATTAAAGGTTTTATTTGCTTAATGTTTTCTTTGATTTTAGGTTTTATTTAATTTTAGGTTTTATTACATTTTTAGAATTTATTAAATTGCAGATTTTATTTAATTTTTAGATTTTATAAAATAGATTTTATTAAATTTTGGGATATATATAAGATTTTAAATTTTATTGGTTTTTTTTTGGGATTTTATTAAATTTTAGATTTTATTACATTTTAGGATAATTTAATTAGAGATTTTATTAAATTTTAGGTTTTATAGAATTTTTGGTTTAATTAAATTTTAGATTTATTGAATTTTTGGTTTTTATTAAATTTTCGATTTAATTTAATTTTAGGTTCAATTAAATTTTAGGTTAAATTTAGCTGTAAGTTTAATTTAATTTTAGGATTTATTTATTTTAAGCTTTTATTAAATTTAGAATTTTATTAAATTTTGTTGATTTTATTCAACGTTAGGTTTTACTTAATTTTAGCTTTTATTACATTTTAGATGTTACTGAATTTCCGGTTTTATAACAATTTTAAGTCTAAGTAAATTGTAGATTTAATTTAATTTTAGATTTTATTAACTTTTGGGTTCTATTAAGTTTTATAGTTTTTTATAAAGTTTAGGTTTTATAAGAAGGTTTAGGTTTAATTCATTTTTAGATTTTATTTAACTTTATAATTTAATAAAAATTTAGGATAATTTAATTTTAGATTTTATTAAATTTTAGGTTTTATAAAATTTTAGGTATAATTAAATTTCATATTTTATCAAATTTTAAATTTAATAAAATTTCAGGTTTTATAAAATTATATATTTTATTTAGTTTTATGATTTTATTTAAACAAACTGTACATTTCACTTACCTTAAAGTTTGCTGCAGGTCCTTTTTAGTGTACCGTTGGCCGGTACCGTAAATTTGCGGTAAAAAAATTCGGGAAATTTCAACAACTTTTAGTATTTTGTACTTTAATATATTTTTTCTTCCACGCACTTTTAGCCGGTAAGACGTCCTTTTCATTCTTGGATACTTCGATAATTGATTTAAGTTTTATTTCGGCTATTAAGCGCAGCCATCGCCAAAGTGGAACGGCAGGTTTCCCTCGCCCGTTTTTCACTCAACACCCGAAGAAATTACCCATACATTCTTGCCACTAAACGTTATTTACAGATCCATACATACCTACACAGTCATCAAAACCGACACCTACAAGCTATCTATGTATATAGACATTCACGCTTTCACAAGGGAAAATACTTTCCATGCATACATACATCACACGAAGTGGGCATTGGCAACTGGTTTGGCTGTTTGATGTTGCTTTATATGTTCGATGACGGGGTGCTTTTGTTTGACGTGTTTCCTAGGGCTCTGATCAATTTATGTTGCATTCACTACAACAGGCTGTCGTTACATCAGCTATAAATGCCTTAAACTCAGATCTAAATGATCATGAGGCTCCGACAAAGTTAGTCCCATTGTCGGAATAGATATTTTTCGGACACCCTCACCTGGCGATAAATCTGGAAAATGCCCCGAGAAAGGATTAGGTGCTAAGGCCTCTTTTGGGATCGAAATATATGGCTTTCGTAGTAAAGCAGACAAACAGACAAACATAACCTTTCCAAATTCGACACCCTCTATCTCTATAACTTTTATGTCGAATGGTCCTGCAAAATCTACCCCTGAATTAGTAAATGATCGGGAAAACGTGGTACGTTCCTTGGGAAGGTTAGGTACCCACTTATTTGGATTTGTACACGTTTTTTATAGATTGTGCAGACCTTAAAATTGTGAATGATGGATTTTATCATATTCTTAACCCTAGGAATCCAGTATTGGGTCCTAATAAGCCTAAACATTAGTTGATTTTCTCCATGTAAAGAGATTTCATGGATAAACTGAACTAAAAGGCATGTGTAAGCTAGGATTATTGGATGGCGTTCATTGTATGATAGGTCTAGAGCCACGCGGATGCGACCACCATTCCTTAAAATGCCATACTTGTCTAAGAAGGAGTCAAGAGGAAGCACTTCGCTTTTACAATATACTAGCTTGCCTGACTTCAGATTTTTGTATTCTTTGGGTTAAAACTGTTGGTGCGACATCTTAACTAAGCGTTGCGTAGCGATTTCGATTTCATCTGATAAAACCAGATACGACGTTTTATTAAAATAATCTTTTGCCTTTGAATGAGTTTTTTCGATAAATCTCAAGACATAAGATATCACCCTTAAGGCTCTGGGTAGGTTCGAAAATCTATTCAGAATATCAAAATCCGTTTTGGTCTTTAGTGCATGTGCTTCCACTTGTTTCTCCTCGATGGTTGTGTTGTAAGTTATATCTTGTGTAGGCCATATTGAGATGTCTTCTTGTAACCAAGAAGGTCCCTGCCCCCACAAGGAATTGTTGACCAGTTCATGTGCTGGGAGTCCTCTGCTAGCCATATCGGCGGATTTGATCCCGAATCCACGTGACGCCAATTATCCTTTCCGGCCTTTTCGACGACTTTCGTGATACGGTGTGTTACGAAAGTTGACCACGAAAAATCGTGGAATCGGGCCATAAATAGCTTTTTGGGTTCCCTAAATTGAGATTTGCTGCTAATGTTTCCATCATTTCGGCGAGCAGCACTGCTTCACATAATTCCAATCGGGGAAGGGAGATAGTTTTTACAGGAGCTACTTTAGTTTTCGCCAATAGCAAATTGATTTGAACTTGGTCGTTTGATTCGACGCGGAGGTATATTGCCGCAGCGTACACTTTCTCCGATGCATCGCAGAAACCATGTATTTCCACATTGTTGGTTGGAGAAAAATGTGTCCAGCGCGGTATCCGAATGTTATCAATTTCGGGATAATTTTCCATAAACATTTTCCAACGTTCGGTAGTAGTTGGTGATACTTCTTCATCCCACTTTGTGCCTTCAAGCCAAATGTTTTGCATAATGATTTTGGCTACGATGACTATTGGAGCAAGCCATCCTAGCGGGTCGAAAAGTTTTGCAATTGCTGATAAAATCGTTCTTTTGGTCAAAATCTCATAATTTTCCATGGGCTTTGCGATGAAGTAAAATTCATCTTTATGTGCTTCCACCTGATTCCTAGTGCCTTCACTAAACTTGCGACTTCAAATTCCAGGAAATCTTTGTTAAGGAGATGTTGCTTAGGGATATCCTTTAGTATTTGGTCGGAATTGGCTGTCCATTTTCTTAGTGGAAAGCCGGCTGATTGCAATGCTTGAGATATTTGATCTCTGGCAGTAATTGCTGATTGGATGCAGTGTCCACCAGCAAGAATGTCATCCATATACATGTATTCTCTTAGTATTGTGAATGCAATTGGAAAGGTGTCTTCGACGTCCTTTGCCAATTGTAAAAGTGTCCTTATTGCTAGATAAGGAGCACAGTTAACCCCGAATGTCTTAGTCTTTAGTTCGTAAAGGCTGACAGGCCTTTCAGAGCTAGTACGGTATTCGTTTTGATTAGGTTGTACCATAATTTGTCGGTAAATTTTCTCGATATCGTTGTTGAAGCCATATTTGTAAAGTCTCCAGCGAAGTATAAGAATAGTTAGGTCAGCTTGTAGCGTAGGACATGTATACAAAACGTCGTTCAGACTTACTCCGTTTGCGGTCGGACTACATGCGTTAAAAACAGCGCGAACTTTCGAGGAGGTACTTTTTTTCTTGATGACGGCGCGATGAGGTAGAAAATAATGGTCGAAGGAGTCTGATGACACACAGCTTTTGATCCTTGACATATGTCCTAATTCCTCGTATTCGGTCACAACTCGATTGTACTCCGTTTGTAAAGTAGGATTTTTCGCGAGGCGTGTCTCGTTCCGGAACAAATGAGAGCATGCTATTTTAAGAGATGGCCCTAGGGATATATTGGAAGGAAATTCTAGTTTAAAAGGTAATGAGACTGTGTATTCCCGGTATTATCCCTAGTGGTGGTACTTCTGTATAATTCCCCGCAGTATTGTTCGTCCGCATTAAAGCGTTTGCTTTTAGGGATTTCTTCGAGTTTCCAAAAGGCGGATAATTGCTTATCCAATGATACGTCACTGTAATAGGAGAGGATTTCTTTTGGTTGCCCTTTAACATCTGTACGGCCTGTAAGTATCCAGCCGAAAACAATTTCTTCAGTTTGCAGAGTACATTCTTCTGCATTCCGTTCCAGATGATTTGAGGGTAAATGTCCCCTCCAAGAACTAGATCCACTGGTTCGTTGACAAAAAATCTTTTATCTGCCAACTCGAGATCAGGGAACGATTGTCTGGTAATCGCACTGATCTGGCATGTTGGAAGATCCCCTGTAAGCTTTGGCAGGACAAGAACTTTTATGTTCAAAGAAAATAATGGGCAAATTAGTGACCGCAACTCTATTGAACAAGACTCTTTGACCTGGGCAGAGAATGAGTTAATTATACCGGAAACTTGAGCGCGAATTTTCATGGATGGTAGGTTAATTCGACGTTCGGTAATAAATGAACATGACTGAAAAATTGGTATTGGTATATTGTACGTTGACACAAGCGGTGCCTAACAGTACACCAGTGGTACTATGCGCGTGGCAAGATTGCACATTGGAGGTTTGCTCGTCATTGGACTTTGAATTTTGCCACTCTCGTGCTTATCGCGATGTTGAAGGGTATCATCTTCCTTACTTGCATGAACTGCTGCTTTTTGCTGAATTTATTGTATATATAGGAGCGTGTTGTGTCAAGAATGGCATGTGCCTACTACGGTTATAAGAACTAGTACATTTCGACCCAGTATGTCCAGAAGACAAACAATTCAGGCAGCTGGTGCGTTGGGAAAGCAAAGTCGAAAATTACTTTAGTTCACCCGCTTTTCCTACCATTCAAAAACGACCTAGGTGTTTAAGCAATTAAAAGAGAAGATAGAAAATGTACTCAAGTGGTTTCCGGTGCAATTTATGAGTTCTTTAACCTAATTGTCCATCTCAATGGATGGTTGAATTGCGAAGAAGGATCAATGTGGTCGCATCAAATCGTTCACGCAATATACCAGGTCAATATCCGGCAAAGGACCATCAACATCGGCAAAACTCCTGAAAACCATCGGGAATCCCCTTATCGCTGCATGAAGAGGAAGAAAATAGAAAAAAACATGCCAACGACCGAGAGGGTCGACTTCAATCAATGATATTCTGCATAACCTCTGTAGTAGCTCGCATAAATTTATATCTGATTTTTATCATAGGCATATGCACTTGTCGCCCGTATGCAACTCAGAAAACGTGACAATGGAGGAAATAAACGATGTCAGGTGTTACAATAACAATAAGATAATCTGATATGCAATGCATAACCCACGATGAATCTTAATTTCACTACAAATTTGGAAATAATGCTAGAAGTTGTGAACAACCTTGATCTTATAACAAAAACTGAACAATTCTCACCTGGTCTGTCTTCGCTTCACTCTGCATGAATTCTTTCTTCAGTTAGAAGACTTTTTCTCTTAAAACGTTATAAATTCACTTTGTAATTTATTAATAATGCAAAATTATTTAATGATTTGACTTCAACCTTTGAACATTCACTTTTTAAGACTGACAGTATTCAAAACAAAAGTAACTTCAATATACATATGTATATGCAAACTAAATATATGTATAGACACGGTTGGTATTCAAAGATATCCAAAAGGAGCGTGTCCGCGGTTGCCGAGTAATAATCCTTGACTAACTTGGTGAAAAAAGGATCGTTGCTGACGATGGCAGTGCTTGTGAATTTGCGCCTTTCCACTCGCCGCGCACGGCTGCGCATAAGAATTTCGCCGCCGTCTGGATCTTATTGGAGGCGGCTTAAACATCCTGCCCGCCCTGCAGGGAGGTGCTTGTAAGGACCTTCTGCAGTTCCTGCAAGGCGCGGATGGTGATATTTGAGGCGCGACTGGCTATATTACGTCGTTGGCAGGCCTCGTGGGGTGCGCGTGATCGTGCGCTTGGCCATATGTTCCGGTTTGGGGGTTGCCGCTGGTTTCTTCGATCGGCCCGCTGAGCGTGGTAGTGGAGGCAGAGCCGACACTGAAGGCAGTTGTCGGTCTCTGCCGTGAGAGCCAGATGGATGTCGTCCTGGAAGTATAAGAGCAGACAGAGAAACGAGAAGTAGTTGGATACAGCGGATGATAAACGGAAATTTAATTATACAGGGGAAACGTATATAAGTTGGAGCGCTGTGTTCGAAGAGTGCTCCATTGGAAGGAAGCACAGTTTAACTAAGGGCGTATAACAAGCCCATTTTGGGTGCGAACCTCTACAACCCGAACATGGTTGTCAAGTCCGAGGCGAACGTCCTCGATTCGTCCCAGACGCCACTCGGTGGGTGGGAGCGAATCTTCCTTAACTACGACGAGGTCGCCTGGTTGAGGATTTCGCTGTGGCGTTTGCCATTTATAGCGCTTCTGAAGGTCCTTCAGATAATCCTCTTTCCAGCGTCGACTGAATTTGTGACGAAGCGATTTGAGTTTTTCCCATCGATTTATCCAGGAGAGGTCTTCCGCGTTTGGCTCAGGAATGGCTAATAGCGGTGCATCTCGAAGGAAGTGACCCGGAGTGAGTGCTGTGAAGTCAGCTGGGTCCTGGCATAGTGAGATTAGAGGCCTCGAATTGAGAACTGCTTCAATACGCACCAACAGCGTCGTGAATTCTTCGAATGTAAACTTGTGGGATGCAGCGGTTTTTTGAAGTGGGTTTTAAAACTTTTTACTGCGGATTCCCACAAGCCGCCCATATGAGGGGCGCTGGGTGGAATATATTGCCAGTTTATTCCCTGGGGGCATATTTCTGCGCAATGTCCGCAGAGCATTCGTTAAGAAATTTAACGAAGTCGCATTCGAGTGCGCGCTGAGCGCCAATGAACGTTTTACCATTGTCGCTCATCATTTTTGAGGGATAACTTCGTCTGCCAACGAATCGGGCGAATGCTGCGCGAAAGGCTTCGGTGGTAAGGTCGGAGCATAGCTCGAAGTGTACTGATTTTGTGCAAAAACAGACGAATACAGCCACGTACCCTTTTATGATAGTGGTCGACCTCAGAACCGATGCTTTTATTTGGAATGGACCTGCAAAGTCTACTCCTGTCGTGGAAAAGGGGAGTGAGAAATTGCAGCGCTCAGATGGTAGAGCTGCCATTATTTGCGTGCGCGTCTTCTGTTTGAACAGCGTGCACGATTTGCATTGGAAAATTCATTTTTTAATGAGAGGCTTTAGTTTTGGTACGTAGTACTCTTGCCTCACCATTTGGAGCATCAACCGTATTTCTGCATGAAGAAGCAGGCGGTGTAAAAACTCCAGATACAACTTGCATAACCTTGAATCCGGAGGAAGGATTACTGGATGTTTCTCGTTGTATTGCATTGTAGAATGTTCCAATCTTCCACCGATACGTAGGAGTCCGTATCCATCCAGAAATGGGTCAAGAGCCAGAAGGGAACTCTTTTTGCTTATTGGCATTGTTTTGTAAGGCACTCTTTTCCGCCCCGAAATGGCGAGATTGTGCCATTGCCACAAGCCGCGTTTTCACATGTTGCAACTCTTTGTACGTCAGATGGGGATTATGTGTTGTTGCCACCGATTTGGATTTGTTGCAGGCATTGTTCGCAAAGCGGAACACGTATGCAATCACACGGAGAGCTCGAGAGTATGAGGATAAACGTTGAAGAATATCGTCCTCTGAAGAGCCTATCAAATCATGCGGCTTGCAACCACGTGTGCCAAGATCAGCAGGGTTGTCTTGGCTAGATACATGGCGCCAGGTGCCGCTGGGAAGATATTCTCGAATTTGAGAGGTACGGTTGGCCACATAAGTCTTCCAGGTCGATGGAGATTTTTCTAGCCAGGCTACTACAATCTCAGAATCTGACCATAAGAATGTGTTACATGCTTGTAAGTCGGGCTGTTTTCGAACAGTTGAAGCCAGTTTTGCGAGTAGGACTGCACCACATAGCTCTAAGCGGGGTAAGCTTACAGTTTTTATGGGGGCAACTTTGCCTTTCGCAACCAAAAGAGAAGATTTTATTTGGTTGCCCACATGTGTGCGGATGTAAATCGCTGCGCAATATGTTTTTCCGAGGCATCACAGAACCCGTGGATTTGGGTGTCTTGCCCTGGAACGACATTAACCCATCGAAGGATTTCGATGTGGCAAATGGCTGGCAGATTTTCTGCGAAATGTTGCCATTTTGATAATGTTGCGGGTTTGGCGCTTTCATCCCAATCGCTTCCATCCAGCCAGATTTCTTGGAGAAGCATCTTGGCCTGGATCATAACTGGCGACAGCCATCCTGCCGGGTCAAAAAGTTTTGCAACAGAAGATAGAATTTGTCGCTTTGTGACCGCATTTTGGGTATGTTCCGGCAGCATGGTGTATGAAAATTTATCCGTGAGCGCGTTCCATCGAATGCCAAGTGTTTTGGTATTGGAAGTGCTCTCAAATTTTAAGAAGTTGGAGTCTAGAAGATCCTCCTTCGGAAACTGTTCTAATATGGCCGTGTGATTAGCCGTTAGTTTCTTTAGTATGAAACCAGCTGATTTTAGGGCGTTTATCACTTGAACGAGTGATTCAGTGGCGTTATCGATGGTATGACTTCCGGATAGGATGTCGTCGACATACGTTTGCGTCTTGAGAATTGTTGCAGCCAACGGGAAAGTCGCTTTCGTGTCATCAGATAGTTGATGCAACGTACGAATAGCGAGATATGGTGCACAATTGACGCCGAATGTAACCGTTTTTAGATTGAAATCGCTAACCTTGGAGTTGGCTGATTTGCGAAATAGGATTCGCTGAAAATCTTTGTCGTCCTCGTGTATAAGGATCTGACGGTACATTTTTTCAATATCTCCATTGAACACATATTTATGCATGCGCCACTGTAGAATTAGTAGCATGAGATCTGGTTGGAGAGTTGGACCAGTGTATAGCACGTCA
This sequence comes from Eurosta solidaginis, assembly GCF_040869045.1. Taxonomy (NCBI): domain Eukaryota; kingdom Metazoa; phylum Arthropoda; class Insecta; order Diptera; family Tephritidae; genus Eurosta; species Eurosta solidaginis. Next base: position 89,259,656 of record NC_090320.1, read on the forward strand.
TTCAGGGATTTTCCTGACCCAGATTTTTTAGAGGCGTTGAAAACCACACGAACTTTGGTGGTGACCTTATCTGGTTTGACTACCGCATGATGTGGCAAGTAAAATGAGAAGACCTTGCCATTCGAAGTTATTTCGCATGGGTCGGTAGATTCCATGTGATCAAGGTCGAGATATTCTTGCAACACATTGTTGTACATTGTACCTAACTCCCCCTTTTTCTGAAGCGATCACTCCATGCTGAAAAACTGCTGCAGAGCAGTCGGGCGGGATTTGCCGAGGGAGAGTTTTTCAGGAAACTCTTCCTTGAATGGAAGTCGCACAATGTATCGACCGGTTGGTGCACGTGTCGTTGCTGTTGCGTATATCTGCTCACACGCTTGATCATCAGGGGATATCTGTGGAGGTTGTGGAATTTCCTCCTCTTCCCAAAATTTTCTCAGTTGAGAACTGAGTGTCCCGTTTGACGCTTGGACTTGTGTCGAGAATGACACAACATTTTCAGTTATTGGACCACTGAGAATCCAACCAAAAATGGTTTGTTGCGCAAGTATGCTACCGCACACTTTTTTATGCCTTCCAGCAGAATTTTTGGAAGTATGTCGCTGCCAATAACCATGTCAGTCTGACCCGGTATGTGGCAACTGGGATCAGCGAGCTCAAGGAGTTTGAACTGCTGCCAGATTTTGCGACTAATGGTGGATGTTGGTAGATTTGTTGTTAGTTGCGGCAACACAATGGCATGAGCCTTTATCCTTTTCATTGCCTTGGATGCAACCAGTGTCAAAGGACAAAGCTTGGAGGACTTTTGTACGACTTGTCCACCCATGCCAGAGATTTCGAACTTTGAATGTTCGAATGGAAGTTTCAACCGTTTTTGAACTTTCGAGGAAATGAAAGTTCTTTCCGAGCCTTGATCAATAAGGGCTCTCAGCTGAAATAATTCCCCTTCGTGTTCGACTGCGACCATAGCAGTAGGAAGGAGAATTTGGTTATAATTGGCTGCATGCAATGATTGAACCGGTGCGTTTTTTGAACAACACGGTAGCTCGCTAGAATCGGAGCTATTCTGCGTTTTTCGAACGGGAGGTGTTGACTCAGCAGTTGTGTGCTGCACGTTTGGTGCATTCGTTCGCGGGGTGGAACGTTGAGCTTGTGGGCTCGCATGCAACAGCGTGTGATGCCGTTGATGACATGTCGAACATGACCACTTGCTCGTGCACTCATTGATGATATGAGTGCTGCTAAGGCAGTTTGTGCACAGCTTAGCTTGTTTTACGAATTTTGTCCGGTTTTGCACAGACATTCGCTTGAATTGTGGACAGAATCTAATAAGGTGCGGGGAGTTGCAACATTGGCAAGGTTCCTTTTTAGATTCTGCCACAAGGGTTTGCGTCCTGTTGAAGGACCTGTTTTGCGCAGAATTTTGATGAGCGACTGGTTTCTGTTTGCTTGGTTGAAGCCTATTGACCCTTTCAACGACTTCATATCTCGAGGTGAGAAAGTCGTTCATTTGTGACCATGAGGGTAGATCTCTTCGAGAAGAGAGAGATTGTTCCCAAAGTGACAGGGTTGTTTCGGGGAGCTTTGATGAACAAATGTACACCAGAATCGGATCCCAACTGTCTGTCGTAACTCCTTGGGAGTGAAGGACGGATAGGCAGTTGTTGATTGTATTTTGCAATTTCTGAAGTTGCTCACTGTTTTCGGATGGAATAGTGGCAAGAGTCAGTAAGGATTTGATCTGGTTGTCAACCAGGATCCGCTTGTTTTCGTATCATGACCGTAAAGCTTCCCAGGCAAGGTCAAAGTTATCATCGCTCAACGCATATTGCTTTACGATGGAGCCGACTTTGCCTTGCGTTTTTTACCGGAGATGGTACAATTTCTGAGCACGGGAAAGCCTTGGGTGGTTAATGTACACCGCTGTGAACATATCACGAAAAGCGGGCCATTCTTCATAGCCACCATAAAAGGTCTCCGTTCAGCATGCTGGGACTTTGAGGTAAATATTTGCCTCAGCCGGGAGTTGGTCCACGCCGGGTGGTGGACTCGGCGTTGCCATCATTTTGATCAAGGAAAGTTGATCGGCAATCTTTGCTTTTGTCACTTCATACGTATCAAGGCAGGCGCATTGTTTGCCTTGTACTGAACTCTTGAAGTCTTCAGGGAAACTTTCGTCTGGTTCCGAAAATACCAGATCGTAAACAGATTGAAGTCGTGCCCAATAATCATCTAGTGATTTGTCCTTTATCATGAGATACGATTCAGTGTGATCCTCAATCGGTGCTTCGTTGAATTTTGCACAGTATCTTATCAGATTGTCACTTTCCGCGATGAACTTTTGCGCGGATGGGTCAACTGATTTGGATTTCCGGCGAGGGGATGTTGACCTTTCCTTGGCCGTTTCTTCCTTTGGGCCACCTTTTGGTTTTGTCTCGGTTTCGGACATTTTTGGGACACTGAGAGGCACTTTATGCAAACTTTTGGGTTTTCACCAAAAAAAACCGAATAAAATATTTGTACGCTCAGAGAACGTTCGCAAAATTCGAAGACGGAAAACTTTTCGTGCCACAGAAATTTAAAAAAGGGGAATTTAAATTGGTGGCGGGGTTTGTGTTTTTTTTTTTTTTTGAAAAATATAGCCAAGCACGGACAACGGGACGCTCCTTATGGTTTAAAACCGCGAAATTCGGAATTTAATAGGATGTATATTGTTTTGTAAAAACAAAAAGTATAAAATTAAAAAAAAAATCACAAACCCTTTTCACTAATATATACGTGTAAATATACGTGTGGAAATAAACGTGTATTTGTAAATTACTGGTATATATAGGTATGTATATATTAGAAAATAATAATACTTGAGGTTTGTAGGGATATTTTTTAAAAAGTTCCTATAGGGACGAAAATATCTCAAACTTAGTTTTGTACGCCAGAATAAGTACAAATGTACGTGCGCAGTATACAAACGTATGTATGTATATATTTGTTTGTGCGAACGTATGCACGAGAATCAGATGAGCTTCTCTGTTTATGTTTACAAACAGAAGAGTTTGTTTTTATTCGCTTCTTCGTCGCTTTAATGTCGCGCTTCTTTGTGAAGCTGAGTGCGCTTGATTGCACTGTTGGGAGAGTGCAGCAAAGAAAGATGAAAAACTTGCAAATATGAGAGAGGTTGAGAACTTTGATCAGCAGTACACAGCTCTCGTTGCTAATGTAGCTATATGTGCTGGGAGAATGTCGCTGGAAGAGCGACTCGAACGTGTGAGTAAACACGTATGATGTTCTGTGAGTGGAGAAATAGGAATGTTGGAAAAGCAACTTGAAATTATTTGTACATGTGTGTAAGTATGTACGTATGAATATTATGATTTTTAGATATGCTGGCAAGCAAGAAAAAATTACTTGGAGAAGTTGAACTGTATCGACAAGTTCAACGCTCTGTGCGAACAACGGGGTAAACTCAGCTGTAGAAGAAGTTTTTGCCGATGTTGTTCTTGCACAGTGGGTTTGAGTAGGCAAGTAAACTGCAATTTTTTGTTGGTTAAATATCACTAGAAATATGTATACATAAATATATATATAATTGGCGGATTTCGCCTATTGGTATAGCCGAATATTTTCTACCAATTTTTGGTTGCAAAAAAGTTGCAGTAAAACCAACGGTAAGAAAATTTCCGCAATATTCATGTATATATGTGGATATATATATATATATATATATATGTTTTTGCAGTTTACAAAAATAATATAACTTTTGTGGAAAAAAAGTTTTATTATTTTTTATATATTTTTTATGAAAAATAAAAAATTGCCTACTCACCGATTCCTGTATTCTTATGCTGCTTATATTGTTGTTGTTGGTCTGCTTGTTGATGATGCTGCTGCTCAGCTCCTGGGTAAAGATGATTTTAAATTTTTATTTTTTTTTATGTTTTCAGTTTCAAAAATTTCTTTTCTCTTTTAAAAACAATTTTTCTGTGCATTTAAGTGTTTGTATTAATATATGTTTGTCTGATGAGTGCGCCCACAATTTTCAAAAACTTTGTTTTTTTCGCAATTTGTCGTGTTTTTAAATACGATTGTATATATGTATGTATATGTATATATGTATATATTTAACCAAGCACAAGCACTTTTGTTTTTTGCAATTCTATTATTTGTAGCTTTTTCCCAAAAAATTTTGTTCCTCTTTTTTGAAAACGTTCAATTGTTGTTCTTGTTTTTTTTTTCGAATCCACTCAAACTTTATTTTTGAATTATTTGTATGTTTTTTTGTATGTATATAGATAAACTTTTTTTGTTTGTATGTTTTTGTCGAACGAAAAATTCGATTTTAATTTACTTATTATTGTTTTAAGCGTTTAGGGTGGGCCAAAGATGGCTGCGAAGGACCAAGAACAATTCTCACCTGGTCTTTCTTCGCTTCACTCTGCATGAATTCTTTCTTCAGTTAAAATACTTTTTCTCTTAAAACGTTATAAATTCACTTTGTAATTTATTAGTAATGCAAAATTTTTTAATGATTTGACTTCAACCTTTGAATCTTCACTTTTTAAGACTGACAGTATTCAAAACAAAAGTAACTTCAATATACATATGTATATGCAAACTAAATATATGTATAGACACGGTTGGTATTCAAAGATATCCAAAAGGAGCGCGTCCGCGGTTGCCGAGTAATAATGCTTGACTAACTTGTTTAAAAAAGGATCGTTGCTGACGATGGCAGTGCTTGTGAATTTGCGCCTTTCCACTCGCCGCGCAAGGCTGCGCATAAGAATTTCGCCGCCGTCTGGATCTTATTAGAGGCGGCTTAAACAAAAACAAAGATTTAACAAACTAAATTCTTCCGTTGTTGCAGCAACGAACAACGAAAATTTAGAATTTTCGACGCGTCGCTTATTTATTTTTGATAGAGAAAACAAACAAAATTTTTTAATTGATAGCGGAGCAGAAATTTCGGTATTACCCGCGTCTAAATATCCTCATACGAAACGTTCAGACATAATTCTCACTGCAGCTAATGGCTCAACAATTGCAACTTACGGGAAAAGGCTTTTAAATGTAAATTTAAGTTTAAGAGGTGAATTTCCCTTTACATTTTTGATTGCGGATATAGCCAAGCCAATAATTTGCGCTAATTTTCTTTGTAAATATGTTCTTCTTAATGACATTAAACATAAACGTTTAGTAGATCCATTAACCAATCTCTCAGTTAATACAGTATCCTACTTTTGTTATATTATTATTTTTGTAGATTATACTAAACCTGGTAAACATACAACAGTACATCGACTTGTAACAGAAGGTAGTCTTTCATTTTCTAATCCCAGGCGTTTAGATCAGGTAAATAAAAAGTCGCGAAAACAGAGTTTGGTTTCTTAGTTAAAATAGGCATTTGTCGGGCTTCAAATTCTTCAGTAGCATCACCATTTCACCTTGTATTTAGAAAAGAGTTGAATGATTGGCGTCCATTTGGCGATTTTGGAAGATGGAATATTTTAACTCTTCCCGATCGTTATCCTTTACCTCACATTCAGGATTTTAATATGAACCTTCATAATAAAAATATATTTTCAAAATTAGATTTAGTTAGGGCATATCACCAAATTCCTATGGCTGAAGAAAATATTTATAAAATTGCTATTACAACTCCTTTTGGTATGTTTGAATTCATGAGAATGCCTTTCGGACTTAGAAATTCTGCACAATCCTTTCAAAGATTCATAAATGAGGTAGTAGATAACTTAGATTTTGTATATGCTTACATCGACGCACAGTGTTTCGTGTAGAACAAGCTAGCTGGACAAAATTATTTTATGAGATTTTCCGTTTCATATGCAGTCATTTATTACAACTACGTCATTTTTTCAGCAATATGTTCTTTTTTTTCCCCCCAAAATTTTACTTCATATGCATACATTTGCTTATTTCGTATACAGTAACTCATGTGAATAAGTGACATAGATCCAAAAAAAATTTAAAGGACTTAAGAATATTACTTTATTGTACTTAAATTGAATGGACTACAAATCTCAATACTCTAAAAAATTCTAGAAATTCGGAAAAAAAATTAAAATTTTTTATGAAAATTAGTCGAATTTTTCAAACATTTTTTAAATATAATTTGGTTTTTGTTATAGATCGTGACAAATTTTCTTATGGGAAATTAGTTAAAATATGAAAATTCGTCGAATTTTTCAAACATTTTTTAAATATAATTTAGTTTTTGTTATAGATCGTGTCAAATTTTCTTATGGGAAATTAGTTAAAATAAATTTGCGAAAGCGAAAATTGTAAGAATTGTCCAAAAAGGGGTGTCTACTTATTTATGTGAGTGACTGTACATATATACATACGTATTTTGTATTTATTTGAGTATTTATCCTGGCACTACAATTTTTACAAAATTATTTTATAGTACCAGTCAGGATTGTAAAAGTAATTACAATAATAATAATAAAAATGTAAATAATTAAATTAATTATGTGAAAATTACTTATTACAAAAACTTAAAAGTAAAGTATCATACACAGTAGAAAAGACTATAGATTTAAATTAAATAAAACCTGATCCAAGAAAAAGTTATAGGGTATGTTATCTTTTATAATTATGTTATTATTCGCTATAATCACTTCGATGAGTCACTTGTGGAATAGTCATGAGCATCAGCAACACTACTGTGAAAGCTTGAAACAACTGGGGTATTTACTGACTCCTCAACATTATCGGGGGACATTAAATTTAAGACTTCTGAAGTCAGACTTTTAAATTTTTTCTTAGGTCTCTCCCTAAAACTGTTAACTAAAGGATCCGATGTTATAAGCAATATATTCATAATATCTCTATTCGCGGCTTCACGCGACTGCTTTTGTGTGTTATCATCCCTGAATCGTCTCAAATCTTTGAAAATGAAATTGAAAGTTGACCAATAGGTAAAATTGCTGATTTTATAATATCAGTACTATGCACTAAGATTTTATGAACTGTAACAGGCATATTAAACCATGGATAGAGATCTATGTATAGTTTTTTAGTCTCGACCGCAAATTTTTCAAATCTTTGGATATTTATATTGTACCCAGATGCTAATGCGCGAAGGAGAGTGTCGAATCTTTTGATGAGCGTAACAACCAATCCCGTAATCTCAGCACTAGCCTCAGAATTTTCGAAAAACCTACGAGCAGTATTGCCGTCATTGGTATTGCCGAAACCTGGTTTTGGTTTATCTATTATCAATCCAAGTTGTGCAGTATTTATATTACATTCAGGTATTGGCGTAGATGCTACTAAATGGGGTTGATTTGTGTAGCGTTCCTGTGTGGTTATACCTGCATTAGAATTGCTTTGTATGTACATGTTTTTATGCCTTGATGACTGGTGCGGTAGTTGTGGCAGGTTGAAGTCAGTGATCTTCGCCTTTTGCTTTTGGTGTGCTCTTGTTGACCTTTCGCGTTTATTTTTGTGCGTTTTATGGCTACGTGTTTGTTCCCTGTACCTAGGAATTGGTTTTCCCGTTTGTAGATCAGCTTTAGTGGTTCAAATATCTCGTCGGAGCTGGTACGTAAATACATCCTATTTTATTTGTAGAGATAACTAAATCTGAAAAAAAAAATGAAAAATAGATGTGCAAAGAATTCGCAATGGTTTTTTCTTTCGACTATTAGAGAATACTTGCGACTATAACATATGTAAAATTTAGCCCGGATGTCTGCGGATATATGTAACTTTTTTGTCCCTAAATTTAAAAATATAGAGAAAAAAAAGCTTTTCTTCTTAATAACGGAATGTTAAATATATTGAAAATACTCTAATTGCGAAAGAATTACTATTAAAAAATTTTACTTACCTTCGAGCTTAGAATCCATCAAAAAAATTATATAAAATTGTTCACTTAAAATAAATATGAAGCTTAATATTCAACAAGAATTTTGCAAATTAATCAATGCATTTTACGGCCACTCCTACCTTCTTATTTCAATTACTCAATATATATGAGCAAAAATATCAAAAAGAACCAAAAATCCCGTTATTTTGTTTGTTTTCTTTCATTTCTCATTACACTTTTCTTGGAATAAGAACTTTGTTTTTGTCCAGCTAGCTTGTTCTACACGAAAGACTGTGCGACGCCTTACTTATTGCAAGTAAAGAGGAAGAACAACATTTAAAAGATTTACGTATCCTTTTTCAACGCCTTACAGAGTACGGTTTAAACATTAAACTAAGTAAATGTACTTTTGGTGTAACAAATATAGATTTTTTAGGACATAACATTTCTGGAAAAGGTATTCGACCTTCCCATGAAAAGGTATCAGCTATTCGCAATTTCGAACGTCCAAAATCAGTTAGCAGGCACAGAAATTTATTGGTATTGTAAATTATTATCAAGATACATTCCAAAACCAGCAGAATTTACAAACAAAATTTATGATCTAATTAACAAAGTAAGTAAGAAACGTGACAAAACTTTGGTATGGGACGAGAATACGAATGAAGGTTTTGAAAGCATTAAAGATATATTTGCATCTACGATATTGTTAAATCATTTTAACAAAGATGCTAAATTAGCTTTAACAGTAGATGCATCTAACACAGCGATTGGGGGCGTTATACAAAAAAATTACAATAATAAAATTGAGCCCATTGCATTTTTTTCTAAAAAACTTTCTCCAACTGAAATTATATATAGTACTTTTGATAGGGAGTTATTGGCGATTTACATAAATATAAAACATTTTAGATATCTTTTGGAAGGACGACAATTTACAGTTTATACGGACCATAAACCTTTAACTACTGCTTTAAATTCAAAAACTGAACGAAGTCCTAGACAAACAAGACACTTGGAATTTATAGCACAATTTACTGAAGACATACAATACATTAAAGGAGCATCCAATGTTGTAGCAGATACGCTATCTAGAGCTTTTGAGGTTAATGCAATATATAATACAGAACTGAATTTTAAAATTTTACAAACTGAACAACAATAAGATGATGACTTAAATCAACTTGTATCTGATTCTCAATATCTAAATTTAAAACTAAAATTTAAAACTAATTAGTATTCCCATTTTAAATTTTAATATTTGGTGAAATTTTAGGAGAAACTCCTAGGCCATTTGCACCGAGTAATTTGCGAAAAACAGTATTTGATATTTTACATAGAATAGCTCAATTAAAAAAATATTATTGGCCTAATATGAATCAGGATATTAATATTGGGTCAAAAGAGTGTCTTAATGGTCAAAAGTCTAACGTTTATCGTTATACAAAATCCCCTGTTGACAAAATTCAAATTCCCAAGAATAGAGTTGAACACATTCATTTAGATTTAGTTGGACCATTACCTATTTCAAAAGGACATCGCTATATTTTAACGGTTATTGAAATATTTTTGGGTTTTGTTAATAGCCTTATAAGTGTATTTTAACTTTCTGGTTAATTATTGAGCTCAAGGCCGCAAGGATAAATAAAACACCATGTATTTTGTGGTATTATAATTTATATAATTGGTCGATATTTCGGTTTCAATCTGAAACCATCATCAGGAACAAATGTATGTACTCGATCAAGAAATATCGACCAATTATATAAATTATAATACCACAAAATACATGGTGTTTTATTTATCCTTGCGGCCTTGAGCTCAATAATTAACCAGAAGGTTATTGAAATATTTACCCGTTGGCCTGAGGCATATGCATTAAAAGATATTTCAGCAACTACAATTGCAAGTCAGTTTTTTAGAGAATATATTTCTCGTTTTGGAGGTCCGTTAAAGATAACAACTGATCAAGGTCGCCAATTTCGTAGAAATTGTTTTCAGAGTTAACTAAATAACTTGGTAATCACCAAATTACAACATCCGCATATTACCCTCAAGGAAATGATATGGTTGAAAGGTTTCATGGACATGTAAAGACTACTATAATAGCTAGAAAGGACGCAAATAATTGGTATGACGAGTTACCTGTCATATTACTTGGTTTGCGATCTATGCAAAGAAGATATTTCGGCTACACCAGCGGAAATGGTTTTCGGTCAGAATGTACGTTTACCAGGGGAACTTGTTGTGCCATCAGCTAAAAATTTCTCATCAACTGAAATTTTAAGTAATTTACGTGAACATTTTCGAAATGTTAGATCAAATTTAAGTCATCATAAAGATTCTGATACTGGAATTTACGTTCCAAAAGATCTTCAAACTTGTAAATTTGCATTTGTTCAAGTCATTAATAAACCTTCATTACAACAACCATATGAAGGACCTTAAAAAAGGACCTTGGAAAAAGACCAAAAATGTTTTAAACTTGAAATATATAAGAATATTAAAACTATTCTTATTTACAGATAAAAACCTGAAATAATTGAAACAACACCAAGAATTTACATAAAAAGGGAGTTACGTTCAATTTGTTTAATGTTAAATTTTCTTGAAGGAGGATTATTATTTTTATTTAACTTTGTATTTTAGTTACTTTGACCTTTTTAATTTTAAAATGTTTTATCAATATTTTAATTTTCAATATTGATTTTTCAATTTTCAAAAATTTTCATTATGTCGAAAAATTTAAAATAAAAAAGACGCATACCTTTAGGCGTAATTAAAAATATAGTTTAAAGTTTAAATAAAAACGTGGTTTAAATCTCCACAGTGCACTTATAATTTTTGTAGTTGTGTTAGTATTTGCACTTCAATACAAAAATTTTTGAGCAGCCCTGTATTTGAGGTTTTATTTTTTCATATTGATAAAACTATAAGATGGAAAACATGCACAGTTTAAATTTTTGTGAAGTTTTTTATACAGAAAAAAACAAATTTACATTCTCACATTGAACACATGCCTTTTCACGTACTCTGCAAACACAATGGTTAGTTGAAAACTAGCAACTGAAGAAGACACCACGCGAGTGTTGAAACATTTGTCTTGTAAAAATAAAAACAAAAAACTTAAACGACTAAAAGGTGTTGTTTCACTTTCTTTACAGTAAAATCATATGTATATGAATCATTGTGAATTCATACAACTGGCGAATGTTTGAAAAAAAACGTTCACAATAGTAAACAGCCTCGATTACCTGTTCAATCGCTGCTTGATAACTTTGCTCAATAGTGTTTTTCGAACATATTTGTTGACGACAGGTATATTGCATTATTTACATATTGTGACGAATATTAGCATCACTAAGCGATACTGGTATCACTAAGCCGATATTAAGCAGCCACTCGTATGTACGTAAACAAATAAATCATCATGTACACACATACATACAAGAGAGATACTGGCAAACGCATGTCATCATCAGCTGAAGTAGTACTCATATATACACACGCATATGGCTACAAACTACAAATATACATGTATATGGCTGGTAAACAAGCATGAAATTACTAGACCTTAGGAGAAATGGGTGAACGAGGAAACCGAGAGTATAAAAGGAGCGCAAGCTGAGGCATGATTAAGCAGTTTGATTTTAACACGCAATTAGTTGTGAAGTAAAAGTTATTGTGAAGTACCTCAAAGTAGTCCAATAAAGACCATTTTGCATTATTGAATATTGGAGTTATTTATTCAACAGTTTAGCGATTCGAACGTTAGCAGAAGGTTTGAAATAAGCGGAATTTCAATAAATTCGTTACAATATGCTAGAATGTTTCATTAACTGAGGACTCATATTTTATCTACTAACTAGATTTTTGATGGGCAATTCATGGCACTTCAATTTAATAACCGCGAGCAAAAAACAAACCTTTCTTCAATTCTCTGGTCATTCCTGATTCTCCCAGTCAGCTATTGTTTGACAGGTAGATATGGCAATGGAGAAATAGAAAGATTTTTAACTTGTATGAATTCACAATGATATGAACATTCTATTTTGATACATTTTTTATTTTACCCACTTTTGGAAATAAAATCCTTAATTTGAAAATGTAAAAAAATGTACATAAGATATAAATTCTAGGTTGCCGTGCCTGAAATATTATAAACAGGCAAATGATTGAAGATTTAACTAAAATCTTCTGAGTGTCGAGATTTAATTTTGTATGATAAAACTTGCAAGATTTATAGTTAAATCCTCTCAGATGCCTCAATCTCTAATAAAACCCAAACAACTTTGCAAACAGTTATTTTTAATTTTTATATAAATACCCTTTTAATATCATATCATACAGGCAACAGTAACATGTGTGTTTGGTTTTTAAACGGTTTTATTTAGCCTGACCATGTGTAGCGGTCGGTAATTAAAATTTAATTAACTTCCCGAAAAGGTACAAGCTTGAAACTTGGAATATAGTTCAAACCCGATGACAATGCAATATTTCAAAAAATCGTATTTGTGGTCTGATTTGGCTATAAATGCGATTTGTAAAAAAACTAAGAAAGCTAGAAAACTGCGGTTGTTCCATTGGAAAGAGCGTTAAATTTCCTATAAGAATCACTCAAAAATGAGTTTTCACTGAGAGCTTTTCACGGCAGAAATACACTCGGAGTGTTTGCCAAACACTGCCGAGGGGCGACCCCGCTTAGAAAAATTTTCTTCTAATTGAAAAAACTTGTTTCTAAAATTTTGATGTCGCTTTTCTCGGGGCGTGAACCCAGGATCTTCGGTGTGGATGGCGTAGTACGCTAACATCACACCACGGCGGCCGCCACTGATGTTATGCGTGTTTCAGTTGAGATGCCATATATGTCTTTCTTCCGATTGTGATGTAATAGTTTCCTGTGCTGTGTGAGCCCATCCCGGATGTTATGCGTATCTACTGGGATTCGAATTGGGATGGCATTTATAATAATAATAATTCGAGTTGAAATGCCACTGTCGATGCTTGGCAGTTATTGCAGCCAAAATCATGTTCAAGTCTGTGTTCGTCACTGTCTGCGGTGTTTCGTTTTTCTCCTCCATTTTTGTTGTTGCCTCTTCCCCGTCAGGATGAAATACACACTCCTGCACATTAAATCCATCCGACTCCATAACGCCTCAAAGCCGTGCTTGGAGTTCGGACTTCTTGGCGGTTGTATCAATCCACGGATCTCCAGTTTCTTTTTTAGTTGCTGAATCTTCATTTCACTCAACTTAGTCATGCCATTGTTGTCCTCTAAAAGTCTGGAATTTATTCAACAATTCTTCTTCTGGCACAAATTGTTGCGATTTTTGGAAATTCCTGATTATTTTGCATCTTATGTAAACGTTCTAATAGCTGAACTGTCGAATAAATAACTGAAATATTCAGTATGGCAAAATCTTCTTTATTTACAACTCAACTGTGGCAGTAGTACTTAAGAATACACACATACTTCACTAATAGGTTATAAAATTAAACTGACTGATTATTCCTCAGCTTGTGCAGCTTTTATACTCTCTGTTGACCCGGTCGCATATTTCTTCAAAGGTATGGACTTTTCACGAACAACCTTCTCGAAAAGCTGCTTATTTATTTCTCTTTTGTGTTTACTTTTGTCTTCTAATTACATATATGCGTATGTTTGTGTGATAATAACTTCTGCTTTTGGGTAATGGGTACATGTGTGTTTTTAAATAATCTCTTCGCTCTTAGCTTCCCTGTTTGTATGTATGTATGGCTGCTTGCCTTGCTCTTTACATCAGCGGCCCTCATTTAGTGAAATAATTATAGGCACCACTTCACACGCAGTTTTCGTCTTTACTCGTCTTTAGTTATCGCTGAAGAAGCAGAGTAGCAACATCGGTAAGGCTATTGTTTATTTGCGCATTTGTCAAAAAGATATTTTGCAACCAAACGCTCATGCGCAGAAAGTTTTCATGGTTTAATGTTAGCAATTTATTTTGTTAAAATTTTTCCTTACAACTAAACCACTACCAATAAAATGATTTTAGTTTTACTCACACTGCCACAGTTTTGATTTTGGGAACCACTGGTTTACATGGAAATATGTGTGGTTGCTTACTTTGCTGTTGTTGGTCATTTATTTACTAACAGCACAGTATCGTATCGAAATCGCTAAAATTCGCCACAATATCAATATTATTTATATGTGTTTAATTACCGAGACAGGCTCATATCATACAACATTCGACTGCACATTTTTTAAACCGCTATTTTACAAAATTAAAGTTCAAACAGATAATTTATGAGTTTTATGAAAGGGGCTCTGAGCTATGAAATCTTACGTTTGCGATTTGGTGTTATTTGGATGGTTTTGCACTTTGTCGATAGGTGGTTTTGGAAAAACCCCTCCAATTGACTTTCTGAAAAACGAGGGTTAACAAATCCAACAAAGAATTTAATATGGAAGACAGAAATGTTCAACTTGCCGGAAACATACGTTTTTTCGTTATAACTTCAACTTTTTCAAATTGTTATGTTTAATTCCCTTGAGGATATTTCAACTATTCTCACGTTGAAGATTTTCATAAAAACTTTTGTTACAAAATTTCTAAAACTTTATTTCATTAAAAAATATTCATATTTCACATATTACCTCAATCATAATCACTATTTCAGTGCAATTACGATTTAAAATAAAACCGTTTAAAAAATTTAACTCGATCACTTATATACATATTTACTTCTGCAGTCTGATTTAGAATTTTTTAATTGCATGCCGTGCTGAACCACCACACCATGGGCTATACCTACTACCGAAAATTAACAAGCAGCTAGAGAGGACGAAGTTTACGTAATGGAACACGTCTTAAAAGGACATAGCCTCGAAAAATTGTCATATGAGAAAAAGTTCTTATGGGTTGCAGTTAATTTACCTGGCCGAAGCATAATCACAAACACTTATTCTATTTAAGACATAAGAATTTTCTCTAAAAATAAAATTCAATCCAAACAGTTTATTACAGATTCTTTATTTGAGAGTTCCGAGTTCTTCCATACGAAGTAGAGGTTAAAGATTGTTGTTGAATGAAGAATTATTTTTAACAGTTTAACTGGAAATCGGCAACAAAAAATACGCGTCTTTTAAACAGGTTATGGAAAAACATATTTCAGTTTCTAAAATTATGTTGCCTTGAAACAAATATACCTTACAATAAATGAAATATAAGTAGAAATGAAGAAATAAAGGAGAAATTTATAATAGTTTTCTGATCAAAATATTTTTTTCCTATATGAATTGAATAACGAAAAAAGACAGGCTATACTGGGCTAACCTTGGTCAAACGAGCCAAATATAAAAATTATGATTTTCATTGTTTTCATTTCGGGAGGTTTTTCAAATTAATAATTTTTTCCTCATATTTTTTATTAAAAAATTGGTATTTCACACAGCCTTTTAGTTTCCAAACCCTAACTACCGTTTCAATGTACATAGGTTCAAATACTTTGCATATTGCTGTATTCTTAATATCTTAAAATAAAAAACCGCTAATTAGCAAACGCTTGTATTTGTTTCCTTGCTTAATTCAGTTTATCTCATTTCTACACTAACAAAACAATTGAGACATTCTGTCTCTATATTGATTTGTGTGTTATGTAGATTTGTTTTTGTAAAGTTTCTTTTTCGTTGCGAATGGGAAGCTTTGTAAACTTGGGCTCAGTTTTACATATTTATGTTCGTTTATTTAATGGTGTGTTCCATTTATACTTATTATTTAAGAATTCATGAGCTTAACACCTGCTTATAATAATTGAATATTCAATTATTATGTTTTTCTAAGAGAAACTGAAAAGAAACAACTAAACATTTACTGGCATATTGTGATGGTACCATTTCTAAAACAGCCACGTAATCATCATCAGGCAATTTCGTAATATTATCAAAGGTTTCACCGAGGATCGAACCGCGAATCACACGGTGAAACTGCAGTTGCCTAACCACTAGGCTTGTATTTGTTTCCTTGCTTAATTCCGTTTATCTCATTTCTACACTAAAAACAAAATTGAGACATTTTGTTTCTGCCGGTGTTAAGTTCATGAATTCTTAAATAATAAGTAGAAATTGAACACACCATTAAATAAACAAACATAAACTTAACTCCGCAAATATTTATGTTTGCTTGTTCATTCAATTTTAGGTTAACTGTCGATTATTCAACGGTTACTATTCTGCATCCATAATAATAATAATAACAATAATAATTCCCAACTATTTTACCCTTCAAAGGCCCAACAACCGACACGAGGAGGGCCTCCGCATGACGCACGGATTTTTAATTTCTGTTTGCCGAGTCGTTGAAAAGCAGGAATTTGTAAAGTGTCGAGATCTAAAACTGCTTACTTACAGAGAATAGTGAATTGTTAATTATTAAGAGAGGAAAGAATAGATTTTTTAATCTTAAAATGTAATTCCGAACTATCAATTATGCTTGAGTAAGAGCTGTAATCGTGACAGAGACTGCAGAAGGGCTCATTTAATTCAAAATTGGTTCTACGTTGTTTCTTAAAATGTCTATTTAGCCGAGAAGGAACATTAAAGCTAACTTCGCTTAGTAAAACGGACTAGAAACCAAGCCCTTCACTAATTTGATCATAAAAATTACTCCAAGCATCTCTCTATGTATGGATTATACAAGGAATTCCATTGAAAATCCTTTATGGCAAAAAGTGAAAACTGTTTTTGAATTGATTCTAACCTATCTGCATGAACTTGATAACGCGTATTCCAAACTATAGATCCATATTCTATTATTAGTCTAACTAATGTTGTAGAAAGGGCTTTCGTAACATAAGGATCGCTAAATTGTTTTAACCAACGCTTTACGAATGCTAACACACCTTTAGCCTTATTAAAGGTTACGTTGATATGAAGTTTGAAACTAAACTTGCTATCCATCGCAAACTTTAAGTCAACAAACTCATACACTTGCTTAAGATTAAAGAGGGTTTGAACCACCGAACCCGAAATTCCCGAAAATTAAAAAATATACGTCTGTACTAGAAAAATTACTCTATTCACTTTTAAAACCCCTCTTAAGAAAATAGCATTAATAGCAATAATTAAAATGCGAAAGAATAAAATTAAATAAAATTTCACACTGAGAGAAGTTATTGGTAGTCGCTCCTTTTAAAATATCGAATTTTGCATTATTTTCATGCTCAGTCATCTCATTTTCGTATGTTTCACCTGAGTAAAGCCACGTCGAAACCGCCAATGTAATTTCATTGATCCCTGGGATTTCAACAAAGACTGCAAAGATATGTAGGAAATGTCGATACAAAAATACACTTGAGCGATTTTTCGAGATTCCGCTTCGTTTGCAAGATACAGTGTTTAAAAAAAAAATAAGGAATATTTTAATGAAAAGTTAATAACTCACAGGCTTTTTGCAATAAATCTATAAATTTTTTTTTGACAGTAGGCAAATGTTTTTTCTACAAAAAGAATATACAGGCGAGTTATTAACTTTTCACTAAAGTGTTCCATTAAAAAAAATGTTTTCTTGCAAACGAAGAGGAGTCTCGAAAAGTGTAATTTTTTACCGAAATTACCTATACATTTTTGCTTCATTGTTGAAATTCTAGACATCAATTAAAAAAACATGTGCGGTTTTGACGCGGCTTTACCCACCTCTCAATAAAAATGCAATGAAAGAAATCTCTCATCAAGTAAATCAAATGAAAATATGATCAAGAATATTTGTTTGTATTACGCCATAATAAAAAACATAGCAAAACTTTTTCAGTAATTATTTGACATTCCCAAAGGAGAAGCGGCCAAGCACGTTCATTGATGCATTAAATAATTGAGGGGATGTGTGGAATAATGGTATAAGTCGAGTTACACCGTTTTTCCATAAATCAACTAAATAAAAAGTGCACGATTACATACACATACCATATTAATATTAGAAAATAATAGTGATATTTAACAAAGATATTAGTTTCATTTATGGAAAAACGGTATAACTCTCTAATAAAATTTTGCAGTAGTGAAGCATCGAAATAAAAAAAAAAAAAAAATAAATGTAAGGCGCGATAACCTCCGAAGAGATCTAAGGCCGAGCTTCTCTTCCAATTTGCGTCGTGCTCCTCTTGATTTTTCCCTACAAATTGGCCGGACGGGACCTACATGTTTTATGCCGACTCCGAACGGCATCTGCAAGGCAGATGAGTTTTCACTGAGAGTTTTCATGGCAGAAATACAATCGGAGCGCTTGCCAGACACTGCCGAGGGGCGACCCCGCTTAGAAAAATTTTCTTCTAATTGAAAAATCTTATTTCTAAAATTTTGATGTTGCTTTGCCCGGGAGTTGAACCCAGGGCATACGGTGTGATAGGCGGAGCACGCTACCATCACACCACTGTGGCCGCCGCATCGAAATGGTATGAAAATATATTCAATGTCGTAGACCAGAAAGAACTGAAAAATAAAAGAATTGAAGTGGTTTCAAAAACGAAGAAAGAAAAATTTCAAATAAATTAAAGTATAAGTAAATATGTAATATGTAAAAATATAAATATGTGTATGTTTACAGGTAACTATTATTTACTGACACTTTGGCTACGCGTATGACAGCAATAATTATCAAAAAGATAGTAAACATAATTAATTGCATGTCAAGAAATACTTAATCAAATTATAATAATTAAATTAAAAGAGAAAAACCAACGATAAAACGGCAAGGTATACATAAGTGTACAAATGTATGTATGAAATGGATATAATAATCAAATTCAGAGGAGCGCATAATTAAAGAATAAAGTATATTGATAAATAAAAATAAATACGAAACTATAGTAAGAACTGAAAGCAGGAAATAGAAAAAAAAGAAAAGAGAATAGTAATAGTATTAGCAGTAATAGTAGCTGGCCATTATTTTTATATATCTGCAATTTGATTTAAAAAATGTGCGTAAAGCAATTGTTTATAGTTGAGTTTGTTTTGTTCATTCCAATACTTAACCCATATATGCCCAGCGCCCCACTTTTGAAACGTCTTGTATTTATAAGTTATTTAAAAATCTAGCGAAGCAATATCAGTAAATGTTTCAGTTTGGTATTTTTGTAATAAGCGGCAATACCAGCACGTGCTTTGTTTTCAGCATAACCGTAGTTTATTTATAAAACTAGTGAAGAGTCCTTGGTGGTTTGTACGATTTCCGATGTTGCGAAATAATAAGTAAGTTTGCGTGGTTCTTTTTTTATAAATGTGATATGTTTGATTTATGCTAATAGTTTTAAAATGCTGAACTAAAATAAACAAATGTGTTTATGGATTACGTGAAGTTCTGTGAGCGATGTTTTGCGACGCCCCATTTTTGGGGCGCTGAGTACAGCTGCTCACATGATTTTGCACAAACTTTTAAAAAAAATTTTTTTTAATTTTAGTGGATATATCCATTCATTTACGCTTTCTTTCGTTCGATTTTTTCACAATTCTATGGGGACTCCGTAATACATAATACCAGAGCTGGGTAAATTCAATTCCATTACATTACCCATTACATTCCTCAGTAATTGGAAAAAGTAATCAATTCCTTTCCTCCACAGCAAAGGAATCGATTACATTTCCATTCCTCAAAAAAAAAAAAAAAAAAAATACCAAAAGTAATTTCGTTTTTTGTGGCTCAAGCACAAAAAATTTTTTGTTTGTGATTGAAAAAAAAAATAATTTGCTCAAATGTAATTTCTGCCCCAGTACTTTCGAAAGGAATTGCAAGTGTAATTGAAAACTTTCCCCTTACATTACAAGGAATGGAAAAATTACTTTCCAATTTCCCATTCCATTCCTCAAAGGAATTGCGAAAGTAACTGAAAAACTACAAGTTAATTTGTGTATAGGAACTTACTCCGTTTGATGAGGGTGACTTTTCGGGTCACACTTTTCATTATTTCATCACATTTTCTTTTTGTGAGTGGTAACTGAAAGCATTTGGAAAAACCAATGAATATAAAATCATTATCCTCTTAAAGTTCACAGCTAAGTAAGGGCATCTCCTTTCCTTCCTCCGCTTTCAAAGGGTGCTAGCTATAGGAAAGCAGCATACTTTTTAATTTTCTTTGATACATTCAGCTAGATTAACGTAAACACCATTAAATACTTAAAATTCGTTTTCCTTTGTTTTTAGATATTTCAAAAATGCAATATAGACAACAGGATTCCGGCAAAGATGTAAAATGTATTCCAATAAAAAACAATTTGTGTTGATGAAATTGTAAATTTTTCAAATGAATTACCTGGCTTTATATGGGAAAAGGGTTTGGAAGTATTCTTCTAATATCCCTCACTAAGGTAGGCACATTGTCGTTTGTGTGAGGGCTTAGCCGAACACCATAGCGCCCGACTAGGAGGCGCAGCGATTTAGGACTGACATCTACGACGTTTCGCCTCATAGGAGGGCGGCGGAATGTCGTTGACCAAGAACTGCTAACCCCCTAATTAACGGCGTTATTCGGACCCTGACTATTGGACGATTTGCAGCCAGGTCATAAATTCGAACGAAGTCTTCCCGATACCGGACCACTCGGGAAGTATTGATGGCTTTACCACAGTAAGGGGCGCTGCTATGGAGGACAGTTCTTTCCCCGTACATAATACTGAACCGCTGAACCCGCCCTGTCGGAAGGTGGTCATACGACGAAAATGAACGACTCATTATCTAAATCTAATAAGGACGGTGATAATGGGAGGACTGAGTAACAAGCCATAAACGACAAAAACGCATTAAGCGATGCGTCGGACTCGGGGAGCGACAGTAGTGCTGATTCAATGAACTCCGTTTTGGAAAAGCATGCAAATGAAAACGGAGTAGAAGAGTGGAGAAGGGTACTGGGCAGAGGAAGTAAGAAAGTCCTGTCACATAACGGATCAGCACTAAGAATTGTCCAATGCCTGGGAGTAGTGGTCGACCCTACAGAAGCGGAAATCGAGCGCTTGGAATGGGCTCATGAGGCAGTAGAAATAGGTCGGAGGCAGTTCAAAAGGTTTGCTGCGAGAAACTCTCGGCACTGCAACCGGTACCAGTGGGAAGAAGTGTCGAATGGCAGAATAAAGAGGCAACGTTCGGCGGAAGGCGAAAAGTCTGCTTTCAAGAGTCCAAGATAAGAGTTCAAGATAAGTAGGCCTAAAGCTGTAGGACAGGTGGCCCCAATAGCGAGATAGCAACTACCTCGAAAGCTGCAAGTCAGAGAAAGGACATCAAAAGTGGCGAAGTGCAAACTAGGGAAGTAGTAGATAAGCCAAACTGAGAAAAAGCTAAGACTCCGGCTTTTCCCCGAGAAGATGAATGATATGGCAAGGTTGTCACTGACTTTGGCGCTGGTTGATCGTAGGAATCCTTTCGGACAGATGACTACTGAAAGGTGGAGATCTGTAGAAAGGAACGTAAATAAGCTCTTAATGCTTAAGATGATACGGGAACAACCACGTAAGGCCCTGGTGTGAAGATAGTGTCCGTGAGCTTGCTGTGGCTGGAGGAAGTGGTTCCAAACCTCCAAAGCCAAGGCACGAACGGGAAAGCGCAAATCCACACAGTACCAAAAGTTAAAGTATGAATACCATGCGTGATGAAGTCGAAAAATACACTGCGACTTCTGCAGAATCAGAATCCGAATATACCGAAACAGGATTGAACATTGGGATCTAAACATCGATTTCAATAGTGCTGCAATATCACCAGGCTCAGCGCTATGATTCGAGCTCACCTGATATATGTTTAAAAATTAAAAGATTCTGTAAAGTTCTTATCTAACCCAAAAAAACACAATGATAACATAGGCCGACAGCATCTCAGACCCAGAAACCGGACTATATATTTTCGAAGGATTTTGATACTATGAATCGAAATCTGGCCTCAAAAATTCTCTATCACCTCTGGTTTTCGAGATATCCTAATCTAAACCTTCTTGCTCCGTCAGTTTAGTGCGAAAATTCGTCTAGCCACTCATCAGCATGGCTTCTGCAAAATGCATAGCACTACCAGCACTGTCAAAAGCTTTTGACACAGTCAACCACGGTGCTATACTCCAAGATATAGAAGATTCAACCTTTAACCTTTGTATAAAATAAAGATAAACCGCAAATTATCTGAACCTAGCCGGCCAAATCAACGGTCACTGTTTTGCGACGTGGAATATTAGACGTTTACGTCGATGGTGTTGCTCTACTGATTGTCAGCATTCAAATATCTTAGGAGTAACATTCGATCACACTCTCACCTTCAAGACGTATGCCATCGAAGTTGTATCTAAAGTAGAAATCCGCAACAAAATCCTCAAGTCGCTTGCCAGTAGCACTTGGGGAAAAGAAGAAGAAAAGTTGCTAGCCACGTAAAAAGCAATTGGCCGGCCATTCAACAGCAAATCTAAACTACGATGATCCAATGTTACCATAACCTTCCTCATATATGGCGAGAAGAAATGAACTGCAAGTCATTGAAGGCAGTGCTTGTGTTTTAAAAACATTTTCTTATGGTCCAAAAAGTTACTATGGCCTCTCAAAAGAACCGCTTGAATCGCAAAAATATTTTTTACACTAAGAATTTTTCAATTAGTGAAATTCGAAAGTACTTTTTCCATTCCTTGTAATGTAATTGGAAAATTACAGAAATTACATTTGTACAAAGTATTTTTTTTTTTTCAATTACAAACAAAAAATGTTTTGTACTTGAGCCTCAAAAAACGAAATTACTTTTGGTATTTTTTTGTTTTTGAGGAATTGAAATGCAATAAATCCCTTTGCTGTGGAGGAAAGGAATTGATTACTTTCCTCAAGTACATGTAATGGAGAATCGAAGGGTATTCATTACCTAAAGTAAGCTTTACTACTAAGCTCTGCATGATACAAACTCTTGCTGATAAAATCGACATATAAAACAATAAAGATGATATTTTGATTGCTGCTGTCTACATTTGCCCTCCCGAAAATTAGTTGTTAAGTGATGCGGATAGTGATGAAGACGACGCTGTTTAATGAGATTTTAATCATCTGTCAGTAAATAATTTTCGACCTGAAGGACAGTTACATGTAATAAGAAAAAGTGGTAGTGAATTGAAAACATAGTCTTTTAGGTGGCAGGATGAATCAGATTTGGATGATAGTGATGCCAATATTCTCTGTAACAATTGTAGCTATACTATCAAGACCAAGTAATAAAGTTATAGAAAAAACCACCTCTAGAGGGGGAATGGTAAAACAAAGACCTTCCAACATACGAAAAGCAAGTTTGGAGTAAGCCTGACTTTTTCAACGACTCTAAGAGCCCCGTGGAGTGGTTGGAACTTTTTTACAATGATGAGCTGATAGATTTAATAGTGCTGAACTCAAGAAAGTTTGCTGCTTACGAAGGAAACGAAAAATGTTCTTGCTATATTCTTATTGAGTGGGTATTTTTCTTATTCAAGATATCCAATGCTTCGGGATACCGGTGCTGGTACATATCATCTTGGCGTTGCTAATTCTATGCCTACAGTGAGGTTCGAGCAAATTCTAAGATATATGCAGTGACAATACTTGTTAAATTCATAGTGTAAAGTTTACAAAGATTCGGTCATTCTGGGATAAGCTAAATTTCATTTCATTTCATTTTATTAGTCTATGATTTCATTAATCTTACAGACTAGATTTACATTCATTCAACTTAAATGCTAATAAATTTATTTTATACATAATACGAGTAAAGTTTAGCGCTAAAGGACGCTCTCGGGAGTGCGAAGTCAAGCTCAAGGCTAAAAAAGATCCTGTTGTATTCATTGAGGTCCCTAGAGATAGGATCAAAATTGTGATAATTAGCTCCGATAACTTTCACGTGGAACGGATACTGGGCACGAAGGGTTCTGCTCGGGACATTGAAGCCAATTTGCGCTAGTAGTTCCGGGCAGGCAACCCAACCACATATAAGATCATACACAAACAGCAGAGCTTGAATATAACGTCTGGCCGCAAGCGACTTCATGTTTATGAAGGCACAGCGGGCGCGGTAAGAAGGTAATGGTTCTAAGCAATTAAGCGGTTGGAGTTCGAATCGAGTGAAACTTTTCTGTACTCTTTCCAGTCCTTGAGAATGAGAGGAATAAATTGGGTTCCAAATTATGGAAGCATATTCCAGCTTTGAGAGAACTAAAGAACTATATAAAATTTTTCTGGTGTATGGATCTTTGAAAGCTCGACCATATCGCCGCAGGAAAGCCAAATTGGAATAGGCTTTAGGTAGAATGGAGCTAATATGATTCGCGAAGGTAAAACCAGAGTCAAACATTACTCCAAGATCAAAGAATTCCCTAACGCTGGAGAGATTATCATCAGCAATTGAATACGCGGTATTAATCGTATTGAGGTTTCTCGAAAGCGTCATAAAGAAACATTTCTTAATATTAATGCTCCAATTAGTTAATCTATTTAGATCATCTTGTAAAAGACACAAATCTGACATGCTCGAAATTGTTCTGAAACTTTTAGATCATCTGCGTAGAGCAGGTATTTTGAACTCCTAAAACAGGTTCCTATATCATTTATAAAAAAAGAAATAAAATTGGCCCGATAATACTACCCTGAGGTACCCCAGATGTGGCAGTGAATGAATAAGACTTGGTATTCTCAATTTCGACGAACGAGGTTCTATTAGTGAGATAGGACCCAATCCAACGTAAAAAGGAAGAATGGAAACCCAATAGTTCAAGCTTTGCCAATAGTATGCTGTGGGTGACAGTATCAAATGCCTTCGCGAAATCAGTATGTACAACATCAACTTGATGTCCATTTTTGAACGACGAAATGCAAAAATTAGAAAATGAGGCTAGGTTCGTAACTGTGGAGCGACCACTGAGAAACCCGTGGAACCTTTTATTGCAAAGGATAGCTTCCCTTTTACCACTTTTTCAAAGAGCTTAGAGCAAGTGGGCAGTTTAGAGATGGGTCTCTAGTTAGTTACTATGTTTTTGTTGCCAGATTTAAAGATAGGAGGAATCGAGGCTATTTTCCACCTATCAACGAACTCACCTCTTGCTAGGGAAAGATTGAAAATGTAACTTAATGGGACGCAAAACGACGTGCTACATTTCTTTAGAATAAACGACGAAAGCCCGCCATTATCGCTTTTTATTGACGTTTTCAGAGGATGCCTTTAATAACGTCTTCCTCTGAGACTAACATTGATCCGAAGTCAACCATTTGTTCGACATCGGCCGAAAAATTATTAGAAGAGTTGCTAGTTACGAAGTTTGATTTAAAGAAATCTGCGAAAAGATTAACAGTATCCAATAAGCTCTCAGAAGCTATACCGCCATAGGACATACAATTTGGGATATTGGAGCAACCTTTTTTAGATCGTATATATCCCCAGAACGCCTTAGGGTTTTCCTTCATCTCTACTTCATACCGAGAAATATATTGCTTGTATAAAAATTTGTCAAGTACATTGAAGCTTTTACTATAATAAATATATTTTTCTTTATGAGAGACATCCTTCGAAGCTCTATAGAGTTTAAGATGTTTATTTTTAAGATTCTTAAGCATTTTTAGATTTTTCGTATACCACGGAAGTTTATGAATTCTCGCGGGAAGTAAGGGTAGATTATCAGAGAAAATTTCTAGTATATTAAGAAGAAAGGCATCGTAACATTCCGCTACGCTTTTAGAGGCGAAAATTGAATTCCAATTTAAATCCAAAATTTTTTCATTTAAAGCATTAAAATCGGCGGTACGAAAATCAAACTTTGTAGTGGAGATTATACTCGGGCCTGAAACAAATTTAAAAAATTCCAGAGTTAAGGAGAGTGGGACATGGTGCATATCGCACCTGCATATAGGGAAAGTGGCCTCCGAAACACTAAGGGCCGATTTCGCCAACTCGACTTAGGCTAAAACTTAGTTGTGACTTAAGTTAGTCATGATTTGCGGCTTAGTTTATTTTCGGTTTCACCAACTTAGTTACTTAACGAAATTGACATACATCAACCCTATCAGCTGTTTTATACATAGTAGTATTTTTTGCTACTCTTTAATTTCACGCAACCCAATCCATTTGAAGTATTGTCAGTTACGGCTGTCAGTTGCGTATTGGCAACTTTTAATAAAATTATAATAAAGATAATAACATTTCATATGCGGGTGTAAGCGGTTTTGGTAGTTATTTAATGTATTGAAGAAAGAGAGCCAAGCAGTAAAAAGCAGAAACTAAGCGAAGATGATGTGGGTAAGTAACATTGAATAAACGATTAGACAGGCTTGATCTGTATAAAAATATTGCCAAAAACACTTGGAGAATTCTGCAAAGCCTTTCTGGTCTTGTTTACAGAACGACCTAAATTTGTATGCTCAAAAACCTCGGACAGGTTTTCGCCATTGCAGCACAATAAAACCTTGCTAGCTGTAACAACTTGACTCTTTTTTTTTCTGCAGCAACTTCGGGCGCAACATCAAGCACTGTTACAACAACAGCAGCGTCCCCTAATAGCGACAGCACCGGCGATTATAGCGAAACAAATAACCCATCTGCAACAGTTCCAGCAGCACCGGCGCAGAAATGGCAGATAGAAAACCGGCGTGCATGTGAGTTAATGCGCGTCAATTTTGATGCACTTGTCATAGCAGCAAAGGAACACCCAAGTAATATCGTGCAAGCTTTATTACACTTTGTAAAACCTTCACGCCCAATAGTGTTGTACAGTCTTAGCAAGGAATTGTTAATGGACTTGTATGTAGAGCTGAAAACCAACTCTAATGTCACAAATTTGCATTTTACTTGAAATTGGTTACGTTACTATCAAATATTGCCCAATCGCACACATCCTGAAGTAAATATGAATGGTAATAGTGGTTACCTCTTGACTGGTTATAACAAGGGTTAATATTCTTAGTTTATTTATAAGGTGTAAACAATTATATTCAAATTAATAATATATCCGACGAATATATACCACGGTTTTAAGTTGGCTTTTGCTGTAATTCTTTTTAAATTGGTTTTACTTCCTTTAATTGGAAATAAAATCCGCATTCACACCGTTTGGGTGCACCCTTTTCCAGCCACATCCAATTAACATAGCGATTACCCTTACCTAAAAAGAATGGTTGCAAAAAACTAAATACAAAGCATAGTTGGTTGCTCTTTAGTGCCAGGCCCACGTTTTATGATTGTATCGAGTAGCAAGGGATTTGAGAATTTTATTACGGCTCTGGATTTTCGGAACAATGTCGGCTGCGTGCTCACCAAAATGTAGATCCTGATCAAACGTCACACCCAAGATTTTGGGGTGTAGGATAGTCGGTAGCGTAGTGCCATCGACGTGGATGTTCAAAATGGTCGACATTTGGGAAGTCCATGTTGTAAATAAGGTCGCGGAAGATTTAGTCGGTGATAATGCCAGGTTTCGCGAGGCGAAAAAAACTGGAGAGATCAGGGAGGTAGCCGTTTATTCTGTTGCAGAGCTCATCGATCTGTGGGCCTGGGTCTGTGGCCATTATTGTGTAGCCATCGGCGTATGAAACGATAGTGACTCCTTCTGGTGGTGAAGGTAGCTTAGATATGTAGAAATTAAACAAAAGAGGGGATAGAACACCACCCTGTGGCACCCCTTGTTTAATTATTCTTGGTTTTGATGTTTCGTTTCTAAATTGCACCGATGCCTGCCGACCACCCAGATAATTTGCGGTCCACCTGGTCCGCCGGGAAGTGGGGCCGGATTTCGGGAATTCTCCCGGCGGGAATGAAACGTGCCGAGGCGGATTCAATGACCTTACGGAAGGCACGCTCCCCTTGGCGGGCATCAGTCGGGATAGGGAGGGCAGCAAAGCGGTTGTCTGTAAAGCATTTATATTCTTTCCATTTTTCCTTTTTTGAAGTTTATGAAAGTGCGTTTTTCAGTGACGATGAAGTCGGCGGTACGCTCGAGCGAAATAAGTATGGGCAGGTGGTCGGATGCCAATGTTACTATCGGCTGCCAGTTGACGCAGTTTACGAGTTCTGCGCTCACGATTGAGATATCTGGCGAGCTGTGGACAGCTTCCTAACATACGTGTGGGGGCGTCTCCGTTTATTGTGCAGAACGTCGTTTCTTCTATTTGATCAGCCAACATCTCACCCCTACTGTCCGCCCGCAAGTTTGAATGCCATAGATCGTGATGGGCATTAAAGTCGGCTAAGATAATGCGATTGTTGCCAGTGAGTAAGGCGCTGAGGGATGTAGATGTTGATGATTTCTAGGTTTGCATCGCCTGACCGGACAGATAGGCCTTGACGTTCTAAGACATTGTCCCAGCGGTCGATGCCAGGATCAATTATATGATATTGCACAGAGTGGTGTATGATAAACGTGAGACCGCCTCCATTTCCGCTCATGCGATCTTTTCTGTGGACATTATACCCAGAACAGGTTTTCAGACCTTGCTGTGAGTTTAGTCTCTTGAATCGCAGCAATGCGGATGTTGTGCCGCTTCATGAAATCGACTATCCCCGTGATCTTCCCAGTTAGTACATTACAGTTTAACTGCAGAATTCTGAAGTGCATAGGGGGAGACGTCGCCACTCTGGGAGTAAGTGACGGGTGACTACGCCTGGGTTGAGGAAGGCCAGGACGCAACTGCTGTTGTTGCCCTGGGACTGGGCGTCCCTGGGCAAGCATTGGGGTACCCGGTAGATTGGGGTTTGCGACCTGGCAATATGGCGCAATGAAACACCTCGGGGGTTGCCGTCGCGGAGACGCTAAAGCGTAGACTACGGTATGCCCTTGGACGTGAACAGCAAGGAGCCACAAAAGATTTATAAAAGTTACGTGGACGTCGGGTTTTGGGATCAAGCCCAGAACAACCTGTCCGATACAACCATCCCTTACACGAGACACACTGAACAGAGTATGACCGTCCTAAAAATATTCTTTTCCGGCAGACGCAGCAAAAGCATTTCTCAGGACCGGGGTCAGGAGACGGAACCGGATTGGATTCGATACCTTCCCAGAGCAAGAGAATATGGAGCAGTCCCGCTGCAAGGAGCTGCTGGGAGGATGCAAATTTGTGGGAGGGACGCAGCAAATTAAATGGGGTTACACTGAAATGACAGTCCTTGGTCGGAAAAAACCCGAATCGTTCCGGTACATAGAACCGACTGCCTTGGGAAGCAGTCAATAAATATAATCAACATCAATTACAGTGTTTATAAAGTATTAAATTATTATTATTATTTGTGAATTTATTTGGTTACTTTTTTCTTAATAAAAATATATTTGCGTTTATTTAAAAGTAATAAGTTTATACAGGAGCTTTCTCAACCAATTTTAACCAATGACCTCATTAGCAGCGTTTTGATGTACCTTTTTGCAGCCACTTCCATTGCACATAAGTTTGATCTTCTTCGCTTGGAAATAATATAAAATAAATGTTTAGTATTTTAAAAAAATAGTTTTTGTTCGCTGGTGCTATTTATTCTTCACTCACAGATGCAACATTTTAGTGAGCACGCAGCCGCAATTGTCCCGAAAATCCAGAGCCGTAATAAAATCCTCAAATCCCTTGCTGGCAGTACCTGGGGAGAAGATAAAGAAACGCTCATTACTACATACAAAGCAATTGGCCAGCCGTTTACGTGCTACGCGTCACCCATATGGTCGGCAAGCCTAAAAATGACTCCACTGGAAGAAGCTACAGGCCTGCCAAAATACTGTTCTCAGAATCGCCACCGGCTACCTTCTTTTGTCCCCAGAACACCATCTACATAATGAGGCGAGAATATTCCCCATCAGGGAGAGAAATGAGATGCTAACCAAACAGTTCCTGTTGAATACCCAGAAACCTGAGCATCCCAACAGACATCTGATTGATGAGCCAACACCGCCTAGGGGCTTAAGGAGTCATCTCCGTAAGGATTTTGAGGAAATACGGCACCTGAAAACTCAGCCGTATGAATGAGGGTTATTAAAAGCGTTGGTTCCAAGAGGGGAGAAGAAGACGGGACGGTTGCTGATGCTCGGCATTGCTACCAACTCAACTACGGAGATTGTAGTCATGAGTGGAAGCGGCCGTATGAGCTGGTGGCGCCGTGGGGCGTGGCTTGTTGAGCAGCAGAGCTGCTGAAAGGTAGTGAGGGGTGCTGAGGCGTAGACTACGGGGCGCCCTTAGGGTTCGATACCTTCCCGGAGCAGGAGTATGGCGCAGTCCCGCTGCAGGTAAGAGTCTAGTTGAGGGTTCGACCGCTAATACGCGTCCAAAAATATCGAAAGGTGTCCAACGACGCGTCTTGACATCAGTATTAATAATCCGAAGGCCGAAGGTAAGAATTTTAACTCGTTCAAAAGATATTAACGAAAAACAGAAATATTTCCCGCGGGTCCCTCCGAAACCAGGGGTGGGATCCATCGTATTTTTGCGCAGAACACCTCTCTGTATTGGCGGCCTTCGGCCGCGCTTATAAAAAATTACCCGTGGTGGGTCCAACACCGGTTTGTAGACCAAAACTATATCCGCGCAAAACACTTATGTTCACAACTTTTTTTTGTGGGTACACAACGTTACACAACCACAAGAAAATCGCCCACTTCAACTGCAAATATCTCAGAACTGAGATACAATTTTTATTTTCCGCCTTCGGATTATTATTTTCGAGATTATTCGCGTCTTTTGATGCCTCTCTCGATATTTTTGGTAGCATATTAGCAGTCGACCCCTCAACTAAACTTTTACCCCGCTGCAAGGATCTGCTGGGAGGACGCAACAAATTAAATGATTAGACTGAAATGAAGCCGGACAGCACCGGCTGCCTTGGCAAGCGTTTATAAATAAATATAGAGATATTGTTTTCCAATTGCTATTCACGCATATTCACCTGGGGAATTGATTTTAACATGGGTGCAGTCCATTGCCCCAATTACACGCGGAAAATTTGCCCTTTCTTTAAAAGCAGCCTGTGTTTCCAAGCGCTCCTGTTTCGTTTGAGGAAATTTCACAAAATCTGGTCGCAAGGATACTAGATGGTAGGAAACTAGCGTAATTGCACGTGAGGCACTTGCTTTTGGAACTCCGGAAAGGGCTGCCATAATTTGCTGAAAAGATCCTGAAGCATAGAACCGGAGTGCGATGAAAAATATTTGGTGTGGCTGCATTGCGTTGTTGCTGTAAACGGAGAAGTAATTTAGGGCAACATTTATAAAATATGATGTAAACTTACCGAGCTTCAAGATAAATTTTGTCTTTTATTAAAGAAAAAACCAACCAAGCAGCATCTTTGCACATACGAAATCGTTCTCGAAAGTCAACATCGTCATAATAATGAAAAAAGTCAGGACGCTCTTTAATTTTTCTTTTTCGTCGAAGCACGATTACATGCAGAGCTTCAAAATCGCAATCACTTTCACCAGAATCTCGAAGATCCATTAAATTTTTTACAAATTTTCCACCGAGAATACAAATAAGCCTCTTCAGAGATATTACAGATGTCAACAATAGCGGGGTTGCTATATTTGCATAATGAAATAAGTATAAATAGTGCCATTTAATTCGACTCAAAATTTATACTACAGGAACACTGTTGAAAGTCGAGAATAAGCCAGCTAACAGGTAGGCTAATTTGCGACTTAGCTAAGCATTGGTGGTGAAACAGAAAAATTAAAAAATATGACTTAACTAAGTTAAGTCGAGTTGGTGAAACCGGGCCTAAAAATCAAGTTTTCATCTACAAAGATAAGATCTAAAATATTATTAAGCTCATTGTAAAATGAATTAATTTGGGTTAAGTTGATACTGAAAAGACTATCTATAAAATTTATTTCGTGCGAGCTATTAACCCTTGTTGGTGCTAAGATACCATTATCAAGTAAATTTGACCACACAATTGAGGTTAAAATCACCCAAAATACAAAAATGACACTCTTCGTTATTCCCATAAAGATTCACAATATTGTTTATATGAGCAGCCTAGAAAGAATCGGGGCTGGAAGGTGGAATGTAAGAAGTGCAAATGAATAATTTACCGAGACTTCCAAAGATGCACATACAACTGGTCGAGGAGAGAATCATCATTTTTTAAATGGACTGAAAAAGAACGGAACATCCGATTCACCGCAATTAAAACGCCTCCACCTCTCAAGCAATTTGTTTTATTTGCGTCTCTATCTTTTCGATATATATTATAGATATTAGCATCGAAGAACTCAACATCCGCGAAGTTGCTGTTCAACCATGTTTCCACAATAACATAAACATCAAACTCACAGCGAGACGAAGTTAAAAATACGTCACTAGCTTTTGTACGCATTCCCGAGATGTTTTGAAAATAAATACTTAACAACTTATTATTTATAGCACTAGTGCTATTATCATTATTAATGAGCGTGTGGTTGGTATTAGCTACGTCCGCGATAGTTTTCGCAGAGACTTGCGAAAATTCTGAAAAGGCTTCACTGTAACATTTATTGGCCAGATTTCCGGGCGTAATAATTTTTCAAAGGAGGACTCAGGCGCTCCCAACTTGAAATTAACCTTATGCAACGATGAGAGTACGGCATCTTTTTTTACCAGCTTAGTGAATGATAATGAAGTTTTATCCAAACCGATTCGTTTAGCCACGTAATCTTTGATATCATCTTCAGAGATGGATGGCGAGAAGGAGGACAGATGAAGCCATTTGTAGCGATCAGCAACAATCAGATCCGTGCTTGCATTAGTGCCTCTAATCCGAACGTCCGCATTATTGTTATTATTATTATTATTTGTGGGCTTATGCGACACCTTCTCCCTATGTGCACTATCATCCACGGTAATTATTTCAGAACCAGCAACATCCCATAATGTAGCCGCAGTCACTGTAGTCGTAACAGCGCGAGTTTTATTATTGTTGCTAGTCCGTTTGTACGTCACCTTCTCCCACTGCGCATTATCACCGAAATTATTTGTTTCAGCGGAGAGCAAATGAGAAGAACCAGAGGCAGCTGATGCTGGTACTGCAGTCACTGCAGCCGTAGAGGTAGCGCAAGCATTGGCATTTTCTAGCAGCGTACATGCATTAACACCACTAGTATTACGAACAGGGGATAAACCAAGCGACGAAATAACATCTGTTAATGCCGACGTCACAGCGCATGACACCGTTGACTGCGTTAAAGCAGCCGTTGTTTTTGCATGAGTAACATCATTATATTTGGCAATGGTAGTTGACAGGGTGGGTGTGGGGAAACTCTTATTCGGATTGGCAATATGAGCGTATGAATGTGTACTAACGAAAGATATTGTAGTTGGAGCATAAGTTGACGAATTATTGGCGGGCAACAAAGAGTAGTCAGCTTTGTTGTTAGCTCTACGCTTGAAACTATCAAGAGCGGCATTCAAAGAGTCTCGCAGTGTCTTTACTTCAGCAGTAAGAGAAGTAATCATATTATCTTTTTCAAGTAGGTTGCTATGTATGTTTTGAAGAGCCGAATTCATATTTTCAGATTCCAACACCAATTTGTTATTTACTGCTTTAAGATCAGCTACCAAATTATACACACGGACATTGTCGGCTTGAAGAGATGCCATCAACTTAAACAAAGATTTTAAAGACACTTGTTGGTTATCTACATTTCTAAGAGAAATGTCATTATGCTTCGTAGATTCATCGGACTTCGGTGTCAGGGAACTCTTAGCATTGGATACAGAAGAATTTCCGATATCAGCACTATTGGAGGTAGATGATTTCTTTTTTGCGATAGGTGGAGGAGGTGAACGGAGGGAATTCCGACGCTGGGCAGCACAAGTTTTGCAAAAAAAACATTTCTCAGAGCTTTGCAAAAATTCGACATCAGTCGGACGAATACCAACACAACTCACGTGAAAGAGTTCACTGCACTTTGCACACTGCACTTTCTGCACTTTCTGTTGATTTCTATCAACTCTATGGCCGCAAACACAAGGCATTGTTGTTGTTTACAATAGAAATTATTTATTGTTTTATATCATAGAATATAATTAATTAATTGTTTTATGACAATATAAAGAGTCTTTATCTCATAATGCTAGGTAGCATCAAACTGTTGCAAAATGCAATTATAAGAAGTCACTTTCTTATTAGAATTATACAGATTATAAAAAGAAATTAGGAGAGAAGACAAAACACGTCCGAACGACTCAACGATTAAATTAGTTCAATGACATACTTCCCGAAACGGATTCAAAGTTCAAGTTTATATCGATCACTTTTTTTACGTCTCTATGTTTGCCAACGGCGTTGAAGGAATCTGGGCATCATATTTAACTTAATCCATTTTTTACTAAGTGAAATCTGTCCTGAGTTTATAATTTTCCTTAATAAAATAAAATTCATGTTTTTTTAAGCTCAGTTACTTAATACATTTTTATTGCTCTCTGGCATGACCAGCGCCCCAATTTTCTAAAAACCGACGAGAGATATAAATGAAATTCTTAAAGCACTCGGACATTGGGGTCTGTTAGCAAATTTATATTGTATAACTAACTTAAAAATTTTAGTTTCAAAAAGTTGGGATTATATGGGTTAATGGTATAGAGATCCATAGACGTATAGACTTTTTGATGAAAGTGAATTATAATAGGGTAGAATTACACTCTAAAACTTTTGTATGAAATTAAGTTTAAAATGTGGGTAAATTCCTGTTGAAATATTTTTTTGGTGTAAAAATGTCCATTTTTTGTACGTACTCATGTTGAAAATAAAAAAAATTGATGATATTACTATAAAAAAAACGTGTAATACTTTTATTTACATCCGAAATGTAGGTAGTTTTACGCAAGAACTGTGCAAAAGTATACATGCTTGGTAATTTCACACAACAATGTGTAAATTTTAGGTCACTTATTATCGTATTTTGCTTCAGGTAACTGTAAATTTTCATTTTCTGTGAAATCGTCGCGTTTGTCGCCTGGTGGTGGAAAAAAGCGAATAAGTTTTAAAATATAATTACAAATAGGTGAATAAGCTATAAAATATATGTAAATATATATAAGTGAAACCCTTTACAAATACATTGGAAATGTTTGTGTTTAAACTGTGTGTGCAAGGCAGTTCTGCAAATTATGGAGTTATCATTTGCATTTATATGCGCATAGGGAACTGAGTTACAATTTGTTTGAATGTTTGTTTCCAAAATGCTATAAAAAGTTGTCAAGCTACAATGTCTATGCAGTCCATTTTTCAAAAAATCATTCTGCTAAAGACGCCGTGGTTGAAGATGTCACCACTGTGTAACAAATTCAGTTGTTCCATGGTTTCTTGTGACTTTTTCGCTACAATCAT
The DNA here is from genome assembly GCF_040869045.1 of Eurosta solidaginis. Lineage (NCBI taxonomy): Eukaryota > Metazoa > Arthropoda > Insecta > Diptera > Tephritidae > Eurosta > Eurosta solidaginis. The sequence continues at coordinate 89,294,759 of NC_090320.1, forward strand.
ACATGAAGTATATTCATATATTTTAAAACATTTAGGCTCATAGTCATAGTCAAAATAAAATAAGTTTTAAATTTAGTTGCATTTTTTGACATCATTTTCTATGAGCGCTCTGTCAAAAAAGCTGCAACTAAATTTAAAACTTATTTTATGTTGACTATAACTATGTGCCTTAGTGTTTAAAATCGCGCCCTTATTGTTTAAAATCGCGCCCTTAGTGTGTAAATATGAGCAACTGGTGCGTACAATTTTAGGCTTATAGTGTTTAAAGTATTACACATTTTTTGCGGAAAATTCAACAAGAGATTTGTAAAAATAAAAATGTGTAATATTACACATTTATAGTGGTTAAAGTGTTGCCTACCATTTTGGTAGTAAATTTAAGATTTTCGCTTTAGAGTGTAGGCCAGTCAAACGTCCCTATCTGGTGAAACCAACTTTATATATAGGTAAGTAGGTGCTCTGAAGAGCATAAGCTTAAATAAAAATATACAGTTTCTAGCCTTTAGATAGTTTAAGATGTCACAACCTAAGATACTATGACTCCATAGAGAAATATGACCAAACCTTGGTGGCCTGAAAGTTTGTGGCCACATAAATCGTTCCCGAGATGGTCGGGTTAGCACTTTAATGGTGCTGTGGTACCGGAGCGTACCGGATCTGCATCCGGCAAAGGACCATCAGATCGATAACACTCCCCAAACCCTTCGGGGAGCAACCTTATCGCTACAACAACAACACAACAACACTAAACCTTGGTAGGCCATAAACATACCGAGTGACGTTATTCATCAAGTCCTGGAGTTTGTGTGCGGAGTGACTATCCAGCTTACCATATACCCGCTCAGAATAAGTAATTAATGGGAGTATCAGCTGTAGAGCAAGTTGACGCCTAGTGCCAGTAGGGGTGTACGGACTAGACTGTCGCAGATTGTGCAAGTTTAAATATATTTTGCTTCTTACCGAGTTAATATGATCGCTCCACGAGAGCTTAGAAGTAACAATATATCCTAGACTTTTTATCTTATCAACAACTTTAAGGTTTACATTATCTATATGTACCGGTGGTACCATATTAATAGAATTAATACCTCTATTGAAAATAGGTAGAACGTAGGATTTACTACAGGCTCATTCCATTTCAAGACACTCGGTCCGCGCAGGACATGATTTTTGATTTCGATGAAATTTTAATATGTTGTTCTTTGGTCAAAATAATGAAACAAGTGTTTTTTTGTGCCTCAAAAAAATTTTTTTTCGGATTTATCGGCAATTGAATTCCATAAAATGCAATCGGTATTTTATTCACGTATTTTTTCAACTGTCAATAACTTTGTCAAAAATTAACCGATTCTCATGATTTTTTTTTTTTGAAATGTTCGTTATATTATATTTACTTTTATATAACTTTATAAACAATAGCATATAGTTAAAAAAAATGTTTGTTTAGTATTTAGTAAAAATTTATGACTTTTTTCAAAAATTAATTTCTCAAAAAATGTTATTTTTTTGTTTAAACTTTTTTTTATATTGAGTGAACAGTTCTTGTTTCAACTTGGGTAAATGCCTATTAGCCAAAACTTGTTGTTTTCGAGATATGAATTTTTGAATATTAAAAATTTTTCCCCCATTTATTGATGCAATGCATTACAGCATACAATAACTTTGTCAAAAAAGAACCGATTCTCATGATTTTTTCTTTGAAATGTTGGTTGTTACTTTTTATTTTATATAAATTTATAAATAATTGCATATAGTTAAAAAAAATAGTTTTTTAGTGTTTAGTAAAAATGTATGACTTTTTTTTTTAAATTCATATTTCAAAAAACCGTTACTTTTTTTTAAACTTTTTCTATATCGAGTGAGCAGTTTATATGTCAACTTGGGTAAATATCCATTAGTCAAAGCTCGTTGTTTTCGAAATATGAATTTTTGAATATTAAACTTTTTTTTCGCAATATATTGATGCAATACATATCAGCATACAATGCGATCAATTCCAAATGCTTAAAATTAATTAAAATATCACATTTATTATTGAAAACATTCATTTGTTATTATTTTTCGGAATATGGCAAAATATTTCACTAAACCTCAAATAACGTCACAAGAGCCTTTGCCATGTCCTGTTACAAAATCACTGTAATTCTGATAAATAATAACAAATGAATGTTTTAAATAATAAATGCGATATTTTAATTAATTTTAAGCATTTGGAATTGATCGCCTTGTATGCTGATATGTATTGCATCAATATATGGCGAAAAAAAAGTTTAATATTCAAAAATTCATATTTCGAAAACAACGAGCTTTGACTAATGGATACTTACCCAAGTTGAAATATAAACTGCTCACTCGATATAGAAAAAGTTTATACAAAAAAAAGTAACGGTTTTTTGAAATATTAATTTAAAAAGAAGTCATCAATTTTTACTAAATACTAAAAAAAAATTTTTTTTAACTATATGCAATTGTTTATAAATTTATATAAAATTAAAAGTAACAGTCAATATTTCAAAGAAAAAATCATGAGAATCGGTTCATTTTTGCCAAAGTTATTGTATGCTGTAATGCACTGCATCAATAAATAGGGGAAAAAAATGTTTAATATTCAAAAATTCATATCTCGAAAACAACAAGTTTTGGCCAATAGGCATATAGCCAAGTTGAATGTTTTTAAAAATAAATTTGATATTTTGATTAATTTTGAGCATTTGGAATTGATCGCCTTGTAGCTGATATGTATTGCATCAATATATGGCGAAAAAAATGTTTAATATTCAAAAATTCATATTTCGAAAACAACGAGCTTTGACTAATGGATATTTACCCAAGTTGAAATATAAACTGCTCACTCGATATAGAAAAAGTTTAAACAAAAAAAGTAACGGTTTTTTGAAATATTAATTTTTAAAAAAAGTCATAAATTTTTACTAAATACTAAAAAATAACTTTTTTTTAAATATATGCAGTTTTTTATAAATTTGTATAAAATTAAACGTAACAACCAACATTTCAAAGAAAAAATTATGAGAATCGGTTCATTTTTGGCAAAGTTATTGTATACTGTAATGCATTGCATCAATAAATGGGGAAAAAATGTTTAATATTCAAAAGTTCATAATCGAAAACAACAAGTTTTGGCTAATAGGCATATAGCCAAGTTGAAACAAGAACTGTTAATTCAATATAGAAACAAAAAAAATAACATTTTTTGAGAAATTAATTTAAAAAAAAAAGTCATAAATTTTTACTAAATACTAAACAATTTTTTTTTTTAAACTATATGCTATTGTTTATTAAATTAAAGAAAAGTAATTATAATAACGAACATTTCAAAAAAAAAATCATGAGGATCGGTTAATTTTTGACAAAGTTATTGAAAAAATAGGTGAATAAAATACCGATTGCATTTTATGGAATTCAATTGCCGATAAATCCGAAAAGAAATTTTTTTCTGTCAAAAGAAAGACGTGTTTCATAACTTTGGTCAACATATTAAAATTTCATCGAAATCAAAAATCATGTCCTGCGCGGACCGGGTGTCTTGAAATGGAATGAGCCTACAGTTAAGTAACAGTCCATTGTTCGTAGCCCAACTAGATATCTACGGCTGACAGGTCTTCATTGATATTATAGCAAAGGCGATTAGCTTGCTGCATATATTAGTTGGTATTTTTCGACTTTTTACTAGGATTCTTAAAAATATTCGAATAATTCGAGTATTCGATTATTCGGTTTTAGATTTTTGTACATTTATTAACCAAATTTCACTTTTCGAATATGTTATTGTTTTCGATTATTCAAATAATCGCCACTCAACGATTATGCGATTTTTATTCGAAGTTCGATTTTGTATGAATTGTTCTACAGGTGGCCGCCGTGCAGTGTTTTGGCAAAACTCCGAGTGTATATCTGACATGAAAAACTTCTCTGTGAAAACTCATCTTCCCTGCAGATGCCGTTCGGAGTTGGTATAAAAATTTAGGTCCCGCAACGATTATCAAATATTCCACAACGATCAAAAATTTGAATAATCGACGATGTACGATTATTCTAGTTTAACGAATCGTATTTTGAATATCGAATATTCGATTAGTCGAATATCACGAGTTCTAGTAACCAGAGCTGGATTGAGAATGTTAAGGCTCGGCGCCAAGATACTTGTTGGGACCCTTTTTTAGAGGATATGAGCATAAAAAATAAAATCCTTTGTGAAGGATATTACACCTTTTATATCATCAATTAAACAGTTCGGTTGATATTATCATTCTACATTACAAGTGATTAAGTGATAAATGCCTTTTATTATAGTAGAAAACTTCAAATGAAAAAATTCATAAACTAACTACTGACAAAATCCTTTTCGAGATTTTTTGGCTGCCAATATTTCGATAATACCTTCAAAATCTAGCTCACTCTATATATCTCTATCTGAGTTCAGGAGGACGAAAATTATGCGTTGCCCTCTCCCATATATGTAGATTTTTAATTAGCTTCATTTTGGAGTACGGATTTTCACTAGTGAAATTGCTTGCCATCTTTGACAGGTACAAACGTAAAACAGTCTCTGAGTTGACAAATATAGACTCAAGATTGTTTGTACAAAAACAATTCAGTTGATTCCTTTTTCCCTTCTTGTGTGGAGATTTTCAAAATATTTTAGTTGGATCAACTCGTTTCCTAAAGTGTCTTTCAAATCTCTCGGATATGTTTCCATAGACTTGTTATCCTTCAGTTCGATTTCTTCTGATTCCATGAGCATCACAGTTCACCAATGAAATTGAGTCTCTCAAAAATTAGCTCGTAAGAGGAAATTTTGTCTCCAAGTGCACCTATTAATTTATCAGCAACAGGAAGAAAACTTTCCGAGCGGTATTTGTCCCTACCTGAAAGTTGTACTGCCGTTGCTTGAGAGCCAAGGGGCTATAAGCAAATATTTGGTGATCGAACGTGTACAGACTCATAGTCGCTGGTCTCTGAAAACTTTTTAGCAGTCTTTAGTCTCTACGCATGTATCGAACGCATGGTTTCGAAGATCGCAGAACTTTGAAGAGTTTTAGTGGCTGAATCAAATCTTTGAAGAACATCATGCCAAAAGGTAACGTATAAAGCTGGTTCGAGAGAGAACATTGTTTTGTTAGTCCCTGTGCTTGATTTCTAATAACCACGAATTTTTGATGGGCACAAATTCAACTTTCACAGTTTTGTAGCATCAGTAAGAGAAAACGTTTAGGACTGTAAGATACTTTGAGTCATGATAAGCTGCTCATTAATATCTCGTTTAACTCCTAAATAGCACAAAAAACTATTCAAGAAGATTGAAAAAACACTGCATGGGGGCACGCGCTTTCCCATTCCTGGAATATAATCCTCATTATTAATAACTTCCAAGATCCTTGCTTGCATTACTTCTTAGTCGCCGCTCGTGTGCAGTATCGCACGACTAGAACTAAAGCATCTGCAATGTTTTCACCGTGTGCCCACAATTTGGGATGGAAGTGAGGATTGAGGCTTTCCATTTTTCTTAAAGTTAATCAATTGATCAATGTGCGCTTCATCATGTGATGAATCAACAGAAATATACTAGTATTTGGTTTTTTTGATCCCACTTATTATCTTTGACTGTATTTTCTCTTCCATCAAAGCTAAAACTTTTTCGCATATTATCCTGTTGGTTTTTCTCAGCTTTCCCGTGCGTTTTTGTTTTCCTTTCAAAAAATATTTTCCACTGAATAACAAAAGGGGTCATTTGGCGGAGCGCGAGATGACTTTTTTCAAAAGTTAGAATTTAAGAGTGCAACGCAAGGGCAGAATTTGTTCCAGAAAAGAAAACGCCACAGCACAACATGCGTACATCAATGTAAATCGAAAGACACTGCACTGCGTAGGGTGTTAATAAACATAGAGAAAGCCCTGGAATATAAAGAGTATACCTGAGAAGATATCTTAAATATTGCCCGAGCTTTCAACGATTTCTCTAAACGGGCGATCATGTATGGTGTTAACTACCAGATGGATCGGCTGCATGGTAAATTGCAGGAAAGTTACTTCAAAATGGGGATTTTATGAGGCCGCGAAATCAGTATACGGAGGCACGCTGTAGTGTGGGGCACTATCACCTCTACTGTGGACGCTGCTCATCATCCAACTGCAGTTGTTGTTATAGCAGCGCTTCACCCCATCCAATAGGTGCGACCGATCGCAAATTGGCATCAATGTCCTCTACTGGGAGTCCAAGGAAACTCGCGGTTGGACCATAATGAGAGGGATGTTAGAGGCGTTGGTCCCACATTACAATTGATGGGATGGTTGGTGTCATGTGGGGACACATTGCAAGCAGGACATACATTTTGTATAACAGGGTTGATTCTGGATAGGTAAGAGTACAACCTGCTACAGTACCAGATCGAAGTTGAGCTAGAGTGGCGCTGAAGATATCATGATGAAATTTGGCAGGAACGTTACTCCTATTACTACATGTATGCTTAATAAAAATTAGCAAAATCGGAGAACGACCACGCCAACTTAAAAAAAAAATTTAAGTCAAATTTAAAAAAAGTTAATATCCTTACAGTATATAAGTAAATTATGTCAACATTCAACTTCAGTAATGATAGGGTGCAACAAAATACAAAAATAAAAGTGGCTCCGCCCTTTTTCATTTAATTTGTCTAGGATACTTCTAATGCCATAAGTCGAACAAAAATTTACCAATACTTGTGAAATTTGGTAGGGGCTTAGATTCTAGGACGATAACTCTTTTCTGTGAAAAAGGGCGAAATCGGTTGAAGCCACGCCCAGTTTTTATACCGTCTGTCCTTCCGCTCGGCCGTTAACACGATAACTTGAGCAAAAATCGATATATCTGTACTAAACTTAGTTCACGTAATTATCTGAACTCACTTTATCTTGGTATAAAAAATGGCCGAAATCCGACTTTGACCACGCCCACTTTTTCGATATCGAAAATTACGAAAAATGAAAAAAATGCCATAATTCTATACCAAATACAAAAAAGGGATGAAACATGGTAATTGGATTGGTTTATTGACGTAAAATATAACTTTAGAAAAAAAATTTGTAAAATGGGTGTGACACCTACCATATTAAGTAGAAGAAAATGAAAAAGTTCTGCAGCGCGAAATCAAAAGCCCTTGGAATCTTGGCAGGAATACTCTTCGTAGTACTACATATATAAATAAATTAGCGATATCTCCCTTTTAAAATACTCATTAACACCTTTTATTTGATACTCATATCGTACAAACAAATTCTAGAGTCACCCCTGGTCCACCTTTAAGGCGATATCTCGAAAAGGCGTCAACCCATAGAACTAAGGTCCACTCCCTTTTAAAATACTCATTAACATCTTTCGTTTGATACCCATATTGTACAAACGCATTCTAGACTCACCCACTCCCTTTTAAAATCCCCATTAAATCCTCCTCACCTATAGAACTAAGGCCCACGCCCTTTTAAAAAACTCATTAACACCTTTCATTTGATACCCATATCGTTAAACAAATTCCAGAGTCAGCCCTGGTCCACCTTTATGGCGATATCCCTAAATGGCGTCCACCTATAGAACTATGACCCTCTTAGAATACTATTTAATACTTTCCATTTGATACACATGTCATACAAACACATTCCAGGGTTAACCTAGGTTCATTTTCCTACATGGTGATTTTCCCTTATTTTGTCTCCATAGCTCTCAACTGAGTATGTAATGTTCGGTTACACCCGAACTTAGCCTTCCTTACTTGTCCTTCTTTGATTTGTACCTTAGATATAAATTGAATTTAACATTTTTAAATGAATTCTATTATGCTGCTTCGTCTTACGTTATTCATAGTAGTGAAAAGGGACTTTTCTAAAACACGTTTTAAAGCTCTCGAACCTGTCCCAAAAATCTTAACTGTAGAACCTACAATTGATTCAAGTCCGTCGCATTGCAAAGCTCTTTTGTCTAGATGCGAACTTAGAAAACCTATGTTTCTAATATCAAAAATTGAATTTTGTTTAGAGGCCGATGAAATCGAATCGAATGGCAAAGGCACGAAACAAACACGATTTTAGGCTGATTTTGCTAAATATATTTACCACACCTCGATTTCTGCCTACAAGGTTAAAAGTTTGAACCTGTATATGAAACTTTTTGTGCTACATACATATATGACCGAATCAAATAGATTATACCGGTCTTACTGAAAGTGAGTGCGCAAAACTACGTTTAAATTTTAAATTAGAAACATTTTCAGTTATTAAAAAAGAAAAATCTAGTGGGGCCTTGTTTCGAACCGACGTGCCACGAATTCTTGAAGCTTGCTCTACCCACTGATCTATCACATCTCTGTAAGAACACCCTATATGTAGTGATAGAAGGATACGAGTACTGAGTGAGTAGTATCGATACTTTTACAAAAAATACTCGAGTATTTTGTACTCAATGCTTTTTTCAAGCCTGAGCATAAATTGAGATCGTCGACGATGCGGTAAAAGCTTCGCATTCATTTAACTTAAACCGACTTTTTGTTAATGGTGGAGTGCGAGATGATTTCTGCATATGGTGGTAAAAGAAAAGTGTGCGTTTATTGTCCAGAATCTCTAACTCAAACAAAATTATGAAAAGCTGCTAACTCCATAAAATTCAATACATTTTAGCTTGTCGTGCAGTAGAGCTTTTTCGTTCTACTGTTAAATGATATATTGGTATTGAAAATGGTCTAAATCAAATTATATACACGCCTACTTTAAAAAATGGAAAAAAGGAATAATTCTTTAGAAATACTGCTGAAGTGGTGAAACTTGATTAGTGGATAAAAAAAGTTACGATGTACAATATAAATTTATTACAATTTTGTAAAATTGGTGTGGTGCCGCCTACATTAGGCAGAAGCAAATTTAAAAGTTTTGCAAACAGTTAACAAAAACCTGTCGATATCACTTTGCGATGTTGCGGAAATAAATGTAAGGCGCGATAACCTCCGAAGAGATTTTAAGCCGATCTTCTCTTCCAATTTGCGCCGTGCTCATTTTAATTTTTCCTACGAATTGGCGGGATGGGACCTTCTTGTTTTATACCGACTCCTTACGGCATCTGCTAGGCAGATGAGTTTTAACTGAGAGCTTTTCATCGCAGAAATATACTCGGAGTGCTTGCCAAACACTTCCAAGGGGCGATCCCGCCTAGACAAGTTTTCTAAGTGAAAAAAAAAACAAAAAAAAGTTTCTAAAATTGTGATGTTGCTTTTCCCGGGGCTTGAACCCAGAATCATCTATGTGGTAGGGGGGAACGCTACCATCACACCACGGCAGCCGCCGGAAATATGGTCCTTAGTATTATATATTGATCCAATCAAAAGCGGATATGGACCACGCCTACGTTGAAGAAATGGGCCTTATAGTTTTAATCTTAACAAAATTTCCAATATATCCAATATATGGTACGTAACAATACTACCAATAAAGATAGACGTATCTGGGGCCTTGCCCTGGCGAGCGCAGGACACGAACACGGAACGTGCCCAATCGTTTATTTCTGTAGCTCGTACTTCCTACACCGGCTGTTACTGACGAGGCCTAACTTATGAGCATGTGACGTCAGAAAGCAGTGTCCAGTTAATAGGCCCATCGCCTTAGCCCTGCAGTCAAACCAACTAGTTGTATACTAGAAAAATACTAGTTTGCCAAAAATCACAACTAGTATGAGTTCTGTAATTTTTCCGTATTAGCAACTGGTACTTTTAACACGGCGAAGTCCTACGAACTATCAATTGCCAGTCTCTTCATCAGCATCACACCAATTGAAAACCTAGTCATTATATACAACAACATCGTACCAGATGCCATACTAGTCAGCATACCCATACGGGTCATACCAATTAACACACAAGTCAGCCTTTGCACCAGCATTTTGCCAGATGGCATACTAGTTATTATATACACCAATATCATACAAATTGACATACTTGTTAGTGTATTCAACATTAACATACCAGTTGGCATAATACTCAGCCTATGCATCATTGTAATACCAGTCGTCATACTAGTGGATATTTTCATCAGCATCCTACTAGTTAATACACTAAACCTTGTAGGGATGAAAAATTACTTGAAGATTTATAAATTAGCTCAAATTCATTTTATTCATTATATTTCATATACAAAAAAAGTATGTATGTATATACATATATCACTTTAAAATTTACCACTTCAATACATTATACTTTGGAATAAATTCTAGCAAAAATACGTACATATACTATATAAAAACTAAAAAGGAACGGAATAACACATGCCGATTTTGTGATCGATCAGCTGAGATGGCGGACCATATCCTCCTGGAATGTGACGCAGGGCTCACCGGGAAGGCTTGGTTGCGCCCGCTGTGCCCGTTGATTTGGACGATATCTAGGACTGTCAACTGACGTGTGCATCGCAAATTGGCTACTCGAGTCCGACATACGAAATTCTAGTCGAAAAACTTATTAAAATACTAACTAGTATGAAAGTTATAGTCAATGAACTATTCTAAAGCTGACTAGTATGCTGACCACCACAAAATTTTAGCCAATGAACTAAAATGTTTGCTGACTAGTTCGGCTTTTGGCTGCAGGTTATTTCTGGATCGACACAGTAAACAGCAGACCCGATCCCCTCCTTTAAGTTGGAACCATAATATACGTAGTTTCGAACTTTTGAAGCTTTTTTCGACCCAGTCTATAGTATTCTCGACAATACCCTGCAGTCAAACCAACTAGTTGTATACTCGAAGAATACTATTTGCCAAAAATCCAAACTAGTTAGAGTTCTGTCTTTTTCCATATTAGTAACTGGTATTTTTACCACGGCGATATCATACGAAATATCAATTGCCAGTGTCTGCGTCAGCATCATACCTGTTGACAAACTAGTCATTATATACACCAGAATCGTTCCAGATATCATACTAGTTAGTATATGCATCAAAGTCATACCATCACGCTAGTCAGCCTCTGCGTCAACATTACACCAGATGGCATACTAGTTATTATAAACACAAATATCATACCAATTAACATACTACATAGTTAGTTTATGCAACGGTATATTGATAACAGCGTTCAACGGGCGCGACTAAGCGACGATATTTTCTGTGCATTGGGCTTAGGGCCTCCTTATCTTTATCTGGATCAATCGGCTGAGCTGGTAGGTGCGTATCTCATCGTAGTGCTTACGGACATGTCCCCTTATCCCTCTGGGAGTAGGGGAGCGATCAAGCAGTTATTTGCTAAGATTCCCGCCTTTGTGAAAATTCAGCAGAAACTGCTTAAAGTTGACCCTTTTGCCTCACTATGTAGGTGGTGTTCAATGATCATAAGCTGCATGCCGTGGTAGTTCTAAATGAAGTATTTGGCATACCTGAAACCTTCTCCATACTAGTTATTATAAACACAAATATCATACCAATTAACATACTACATAGTTAGTTTATGCAACGGTATATTGATAACAGCGTTCAACGGGCGCGACTAAGCGACGATATTTTCTGTGCATTGGGCTTAGGGCCTCCTTATCTTTATCTGGATCAATCGGCTGAGCTGGTAGGTGCGTATCTCATCGTAGTGCTTACGGACATGTCCCCTTATCCCTCTGGGAGTAGGGGAGCGATCAAGCAGTTATTTGCTAAGATTCCCGCCTTTGTGAAAATTCAGCAGAAACTGCTTAAAGTTGACCCTTTTGCCTCACTATGTAGGTGGTGTTCAATGATCATAAGCTGCATGCCGTGGTAGTTCTAAATGAAGTATTTGGCATACCTGAAACCTTCTCCAGTGTGTTATTTTTAAGTCAGGCGACCAAACCGGTGACGCGTCGCACATGAGCAGTCGTCTAGTTGCTTTCTAAGTTGTGCTGCCGGAAAGCGACTTGAGGACTTTGTTGTGGATTTGTACTTTAGATAAGATTTTGGAGGCATGCGCCTTGAAAGTTGGAGTGTAATCGACGGTCACTCCTAAGATCCTTGGGTGACGGACAGTCGGTAGCGTAACGCCATAAACGTAAATGTCCATCATTCCGCCATCTGTTCCTTAAATCTCTTAAACCGTGTGGCCGTGGACTTGGATTCAGACCGCGCGAGGTGAAAAAAAAAAAACAGAAAGACTGGGTAGATAACTATTCATTTTGGAAATTAATTCGTATGTTTAGGGGCCAGGGCCAGTTGCCATTATCGTGCAGTCGTCGGCATAGGGTATGTTGGTATCTCATTGGGGAAGGGAGCTTTGATATGTACATATTAAACAGAATAGGGGATAAGAAACTACCCTGCACTACCCCTTGTATAACTCTCCTAGGTTTTTAGGTTTCCCTCTTAAATAGAACAGAGATTTGCCCATCACTCTTATAACTTGCGTTCAATCTTATCAGACAAAGGGTGAACCTTCTATGTCTCGTAGTAGCGCACGGTGGTTGACTGTGTCAAAGGGTTTCGGCAGGTCAAGTGCCACCAGCTTTGTCCTCTGATGGAGTTTTTAAGTATTCAAAATCTAACTAGTATAGTATACACGAACGCGTAGTGAGCACGAAAGCCAAATCTTTAATTTCAGCTTTTGTATCGTGGGAACTCTGTTTTAAGCGCGAGTAGGAAACTTTTTAAAGCTCCTTCACATAACCAGTTTTTCATATAGATGCGTTTAACACAATCTTATGCAAAATGGGTAGATTGCACGCATTTTTATGGAGAACGGCAGATCGAGTGACACTAGCGCCATCTGACATGAAAAGGTAGCCATCATCCAACTTTTGTTGCAAGCAAAGCGTAAGAGGAAGAATTTGACAATTGATTTGGCTAAGGATGCTTTCACACTTTGCAAATGAAATAAGTTTTCCCACTTCTTGATACTTTTCTAAAATTGTTCACAGTCAAACCCTGAAATTTAACAAATGAATAGAAAACTATATATGATAGCAAGTATATTTTTATATAAACGGATCCTAATAAAATTGGGTACAAAAATGTTCCCAACACCAGGAAATATTTCTAGAAAAAATGGTCGAGATCGGTTAAAGACCACGTACACTTTTATATAAAATATTTTTAAAAGGGTCGTAGACGAAAAGAATAATATAGCGAAAAGACCTTTGTACCTATAGAATTTTACTTTCTAAATAGAATTATAACATTAAATTGGAAAACACTAAAATTTTTAAAAATGGGTGTGGCACCACCCCTTTTTTGTCTAAGCAATTTTCAATGTCGGCCGCCGTGGTGTGATGGTAGCGTGCTCCGCCTACCGCAACGTATGCCCTGGATTCACACCCCAGGCAAAGCAACATCAAAATTTTAGAAATAAGGTTTTTCAATTAGAAGAAAATTTTTCTAAGCGGGGTTGCCCCTCGGCAGTGTTTGGCAAGCGCTCCGAGTGTATTTCTGCCATGAAAACCTCTCAGTGAAAACCCATTTGCCTTGCAGATGTCGTTCGGAGTCGGGAAAATAATCATTTTTCTGAAACACCCTAATATACCCTTATATATTTATTATTTCGCAAAAACATAATTTTCTCTGCCCGCATACGGCAAATATTTTGGTTGGATACTATATTTTGCATAGAGATCAAACGGAAAAACTTTGACTTTGCATTGAGATCAACGAACCTACTGGAATTCTAAACAACGATGGGAATACAGCAATACAATAAGCAATACACATAAGCTCCCATTGCAAGAGCACCAAAAACGTACAAACATACGTATACCAAGAAATTGCGACCAAGCACAGCAGGCATTGAAGCGAACCGTCAAGGCGGACATCGCACAAAGAGGAAACAAAAAAATGCAATGTACTAGAAAAGCGTCACCTCGGCATACCAACAACACATTATGGGTACTAGGCAGCCATAAACATTACACTTGCAAGTTACTACGAGGGGCAACCAATTCGTTGACAACAACAAGGCACAATAAGAAGGCAGCAGAGGGAAATTGAAATTAACTATGCTAACTAACTGGAGATGCGTACCAATGAACTCGCATGCTAGGGTGAAGTCCATGGATAATTACTACATTTGTAATTTAGAAATAAATACTTATATGCAAGTAGATAATTGAATATATGGGTAGAATAATACCGTTAAACGTAGGATACCTTATGTAAATACATATAATAAGTAAGATTTATTGTTGCAGGATAACTGTCCACCTGCCCGTGGACAAGTATAAAAGGGCGACAAATTTTGCGAATTTGAGTAGTAGCAAGCTAGGTATAGTAGCCTGCTAACGCCTTTTTTAGGGATGAATAAGACTCCTGGAATTTTTCCATCTCACGAGTTCTTTATTTTAGGTACTTTGGGGGGTTTTCTAACCCCACCGTTAGAGGGATTGTGGTGGTTTTTCCACCTCCGCAACCTTCAGGAAGGGCAGGGTATCTTTAAGTTTTATACTCGGTGGGGGTTTTGCCAACTCCACCGACTGGGAGGAAGTGGTGGTTCTCCACCTCCGCTATCTTTACGAAGGTAGGGTAGTCCCGGTGGGGGTTTTCGGCGTAGAACCGATGGTGGTTTCCCACCTCCGTCGCTGTAGCTTTAAGGGTAGTTTTGCAATTGATTTGAATAAAGAGTTTATAACGTCTTAACAACAAAAAGGATCTTTCTATTTAACGAGCTGGTAAAATATACCACGGAGTTTGAAGTGGAGAGCACAGGGACGGTAGAAGAGCTACGGAAACGCTTGGCGAACTTTATCCAGGCACAGGGCAACGACTCAGCGTTTGAGACACGTTTTGAAGAGCTAGCTGTTCAACATACCTGGCCGGTGAGGCCACCAACACCAACACCAAACAACAACGAATTAGTAGTGCCCGGCGGCAGCGGTCCCGCACCAAAAGTGATAAGTAAGACGGCAGATCCAAGAGGAAGTTTGCAAACGCCGATATACGCTACGCACCAGCCGGTGTCGCACGCCAACGTAATGGACCGAGTACGTAAGTGGGGGTTGAAGTACGACGGCGGTATGGAGCCACTTAGTTTTATTGAGCGGGTGGAGGAGCTCGCGGACAGTTACGAGGTTGGTCGCGATTCCATCCCACGAGCGTTGCCTGAGTTGCTGAAGGACAATGCTTTGGTGTGGTACCGGAGCAACAACAGACAGTGGCAAGAGTGGGAAGCCTTCAAGAAGGAATTTCTAAAATTTTTCCTGAGATCGAGGTATTTCGAGCAGCTAGATGATGAGATCCGGCAGCGTGTGCAACGAGCAGGTGATCAGTTTACAGATTACGTTTTATCGTTACGGGCACTCATGTGTCACGCTGACTATAACGGCGAGCAGAAGCTGAACCGGATTTACAAAAATTTCCGACGAGAGTGCCAGCTTTACATCAAACGGAGCGAGTTCACCAGCCTAGAGGAGCTGGTAAGCATGGCCGAGGACTACGAGAACATCATACCGGAGAAAAAACCGCTGAGGCCAGCGGCGAAACCTTTTGTGCTGCGACGGCCAGGCGAGCATTATCACTATATGAACGAAGATGAGAGAGAAGGAGATCGGAGACCGGAGGCGCAACTACAAACGAGCACCGCAGAGCATGCGACGATACCACACCAATGGCCATCGATCCACGGAACGCATGCAGGCGATGCGGGGAAAGCGGACACTACGCACATGGGTGTCGCAACGAACGAAGAAATTTCTGCTGGCAGTGTGGCCGAGTAGGTATACTAACGCGTGACTGCTGTCGTGGACAGCAGGGAAACGGGCAGAGACCTCATTGGTATCGAGGCGTGGCGTCTCAACAAACCCAACCTCGTACTCAGTAATCACATTTAGGCAGACCCAAGGGCGAATCTTGGCTGCAGTAACCCTGGATGGAGAAGAAGTCATGGCGTCAGTAGATACGGGGGCGACACGAAGTTTCATCAGCGAGAAGACAGCGGCGAAAATAGACGCACGGAGGTGAAGACACAGAACCAAGTGGTGATGGGCGATGGCAGGGCAGCATGGATAGCGGAGGCAGCGGACGCGGAGGTAAAACTGGGGAATCAAGGGCATCAGAGTGAGTTGTTAGTTCTGCCTGGGTTAGTCGGCAGCGTGGTGATCGGAACAGACTATCTGGCAAAGGATAAATTTGAGCTGAGGAGAGAGCGCAGGTGACGGCAACGTTTACAACCATGATGGAGTACGAAGGTAGCGCAAATATGGGGAAATACGTGAGGAGTGACGTAGCGGTGAGTACCTTTCAGATTTACAGATTTTCGAAGAGATGACAGGAGTATCCAACATTGCCACGCATGAGATAGTGATGCGAGATGACCGTCCAATCAAACAGCGGTATTTCCCTAAGAACGCAAAGGTGCATAAGTTCGTAAATAAGGAGATAGACGAGCTGATAGAGAAAGGTTGCATCGAACCATCTCACAGGCCACACAGTGCACCAATAGTTCTAGCCCGGAAGAAGAACGGCAAATGAAGGCTCTGCGTTGACTATCGGCAGCTCAACGCCCGCTCAGTGCCAGATGCGTACCCACTCCCAAGAATACAACATATCTTGGATAGACTTCGTAGCGCGCATTTGCCTACCTGGATGATATCACCATCACAAGCACAACCTGGGAAGAGCACGAAAAGCACCTAGGAGAAGTACTTCGGCGGCTACGGAGGGCGAATCTGAAGATCAACCCAGAGAAATTCGAGTTTTTTAAGAAAAGTTTCAAAATATCTAGGACACGTCGTCAGCGAGGAAGGAATACACACGGATCCCGACAAAGTTGCGGCTATCAAGGAGCTGACGCCACCACAGAACATACGAGAGTTAAGGTGATTTCTGGGGATAGTTTCATGGTACCGGAGGTTCGTACCCGACTTTTCACAAGTTGCGCACACACTGACGTCAATGTTGAAGAAGGTGGAAATTGTCCGAAGAATAACAGGCGGCATTTGAAACGTTAAAGAATGCACCAATACAAGCACCGGCACTAGCTTGCCCAGATTGTACTAAAAGATTTCGATTACAGACGGACGCGAGCGATTATAGTCTCGGAGCAGTTCTCACACAGGGGTTCGATGACGAGGAGCGAGTGATAGCGTAAGCTAGCCGCCGGTTGAATAACGCCGAGATGAACTACTCACCAACTGAGAAGGAATGTTTAGCAATCGTGTGGGCAATAAGGAAAATGAGACCGTATTTAGAAGGGTATAATTTCACGGTGATCACCGATCACCTGGCTTTGAAATGGTTGAACGCGATCGAAAATCCGTCAGCCCGGATCGCTAGATGGGCGCTCGAGTTACAGCAGTATTCGTTCGACGTACAGAATAGGAAGGGTAAGATGAACGTGGTCGCAGATGCACTGTCGAGGCAGCCACTGGAGGAAAAGCTGGGTAGCCTTACGACACAGGAAGACAGTTTGAGTTGCTAGTGGTACACTTCAAAGATGGCTGAAGTAACGAGGATACCAGCGAAGTTTCTCGAACACGTCATAGAGGAAGGAAGACTATACAGACGAATTGGAAGTCAAATAGATGCGGTACCATGGAAGTTATGCGTGCCGACATTGGAGAGGCAAAGAGTGCTTAACAAGATTCACGACACACCAAGCGAAGGACACATGGGGATACGGAAATCCATCGCGCGTGCAATGATGCGGTGTTACTGGCCTGGGATGTTCAGGGACGTACGGAAGTACGTGCAACAGTGTCACGTAAGCCAATTCTACAAACCCAGCCAGCAACAAGTTGCAGGTAAGATGCTCACGCAGACTTCAGATGAACCTTTTGCTATCGTTTGTGCAGATTTCGTTGGACCAATCCCTCGTCCGAACAATGGTAACACAATGGCATTAGTTTTCGTGGATCGATTCTCGAAATGGGTAGACATCAAAGCAACACAGAAAGAAACGACGGAGAATCTGATCAGGGGAGGGAGATAGAGGATTTCGGCACGATTTGGCGCACCAAAAGTTCTAATAACAGACAATGGAGAACAGTTCACAAGCAGGTATTTTAAGAAATTTTTGCAAGAGGCTGGCATAAATCACCATCTGACGGCACCGTACATACCACAAGAGAACCCGACGGAGAGAGCGAATCGTAACATCAACAGATGATAGCGCAATTCACTGTGAAGGAGCATAAGACATGGGATGAGTTGCTGCCAGATATGACACTAGCACTGAATACGAGCGTATGCGAGTCAACAGGCTATAGTCCAGCATTCGTGGTATAGGGTAGGGAACCGAGGATCCCCAACGTCCTCTACGATGAGCAAACATTTGGCACAGGCGAGGGCAAGGTGGCTCTCAGTGAAAAGATGGCAAAAATGAAAGAGGTATATCAGATGGCACATAGTAGACAACAGCAAGCATCAGCGGAGCAGGCAGGGCATTATAATTTACGTACGAGACAGTGGCAACCGGCGGTGGGCGACTTGGTACTAGTAGAAGAGCATCGGCTGTCCAAGGTAGTGGACAACTTCCCAGCAAAGTTAGCACCAAGATACAGTGGGCCTCATCGTGTAACGAACTTCGTATCGCCCGTAATCGTCGAGCAAGAGAAGGTGCATAACGCCAAAAGGAGAACGGCACATATAAGCGAGCTAAAAGCATACCATCAGGCGACAGTCGAAGAAAAGCAAGTCCGGAAACAGAAAGAAAGTACGTTCACTCCGCGAGCGTGGTAAGTCAAAAGCGCTCCGCCAAGCCCCGAATGGTGGCTTCACCGAAGTTCCCATCGGGGAACAAACGAGACGACTGACGACGATATCAACAACACAACACGCACCAACATCGGCATCGTGTAGTAGAACGCGCAGATATAATCAACAATCAACAGTTGGTAGATGGAGACCGGAGTGGGTGGCACACAGCACAAGCGCAAGCCCCAATCCTGGACAACGGGATCCAGACGGTGATGAACCAAGCCAACAACATAGCCAGCAATGCTATAACCTGATGACTGAATTCTGCATAACATTTAATTTTAAAACAAGGCCCAGATCGCGAGAGATTATCCCATAAAGAACGCAATCATTGACCGTTACGAGAAATTTTACAATGGTGACAGTAAGTCACATTAAGGCAGGTGAGGGGAGAGTGTGAGGACCCAACTCCACCGGCTTTGGGGCCCACACATTCGAACCTAGATAATCTACAATTACAAATTATATATCATTTTTCGAAACACCCTAATGTATATGACAATGAATTTATATCAGTGCATATAGCATGGAAAACGTATAAACCTGAATTATATAAATTGAATTTACACACCTAAAATAATCATTTTTCTGAAACACCCTAATATACACTTATATATTTATTATTTCCCAAAAACATAATTTTCTCTGCCCGCATACGACAAATATTTTGGCTGGATACTATATTTTGCACAGAGATCAAACGGAAAAACTTTGGCTTTGCATTGAGATCAACGAACCTACTGGAATTCTAAACAACGATGGGAATACAGCAATGCAATAAGCAACACACCTAAGCTCCCATGCAAGAACAACGTACAAACATAAGTATACCAAGAAATTGCGACCAAGCACAGCAGGCATTGAAGCGAACCGTCAAGGCGGACATCTCACAAAGAGGAAACAAAACAAATGCAATGCACTAGAAAGACGTCACCTCGGCATACCAACAACACATCATGGGTACTAGGCAGCCATAAACATTACACTTGCAAGTTACTTACGAAGGGCAACCAACTCGTTGACAACAACAAGGCACAATAAGAAGGCAGCAGAGGGATATTGAAATTAACTATGTTAACTAACTGGAGATGCGTACCAATGAAGTCCCAAGCTAGGGGGCCGTACAAAGGGAATGGAATTACTACATATGTAATTTAGAAATAAATAATTATATGCAAGTAGATAATTGAATATATGGGTAGAATAATACCGTTAAACGTAGGATACCTTATGTAAATACATATAATAAGTAAGATTTATTGTTGCAGGATAACAGTCCACCTGCGCGTGGACAAGTATAAAAGGGCGACAAATTTGGGAATTTGAGTAGTAGCCAGCTAGGTATAGTAGCCTGCTAACGCCTTGTTTAGCGGTGAACAGGACTCCTGGGATTTTTCCATTTCACGTGTTCTTTATTTTAGTAACTTTGGGGGTTTTTCCAACCCCATCGTTAGAGGGATTGTGGTGGTTTTTCCAACTGCGCAACCTTCAGGAAGAGCAGGATATCTTTAAGTTTTATACTCGGTGGAGGTTTTACCAACTCCACCGACTGGGAGGAAGTGGTGGCTCTCCACCTCCGCTTTCTTTACGAATAGGTTAAGATTTTAGTTTAAGCGTAGTCCCGGTGGGGGTTTTCCAACCCCATCGGCGTAGAACCGATAATGGTTTCCCACCTCCGTCGCCGTAGCTTTAAGAGTAGTTTTGAAATTGATTTGAATAGTTTATAATGTTTTAAGAACAAACAGGATCTTTCTCTTTAAAAGAAGACGATAGGGATTCTTCTCTCTTCCCACAGGGATCCTGGACGGACTGAGCATACCCCGGCGTAAGGAAAAGTCCGTCATAGCAGGAAATATTTCTAGTAAAAGCGGATAAGATGAGTAAAGGACCACGCCCACAAATGAATTTAAAAAGGGTCGTAGGCAAAAATAATAAGTTAAATATTAGTGAAAAATAATTTTGTAACAATCGTATTTTGTGCCATTATAACAAGAAGTGGGAAAAATTTAATTCTTGAAAAGTGGGCGTGGGACTGCCCCTTTCTTACAATGCATTTTCCAACGTTTCTGGAGCCATAACTCGACGAAAAATTTGGTACACATGTATGCCTTTTAACAGGAATTATTTTCAGTAAAAATGGAATAAATCGGTTAAATCGCCGTCTTTTATATAAAAGATTTTGTAAAAGTGCGTAGATGCAGGTAATAAGCTATTTCTAGTAAAAGTTGGAAAATTTCGTTAATAACCCTGCCCTTTTTTTATAATAACGCTTTTTAGTACAATGGCATTTGTGTGTTTATGTTTATTGTTCTCTTATATCTTTATTTTAAAATAAACAGTAGGGAAATCCCCATATCTGAAGGAAACCCGCATTATTACCCGCTCAATGTCATTGGTGTTAGCCTCTGTATCCTTTTTGCTTCTTTTAAACGAAAATTAGTTCAAAATAGAACCATATGTATATGTACTATGGCGCAGCCTTGTAACACTATTATGCACACAAAACAAACAACAACAGTATTTCAAGTGTACAGCTGGGTATGTAAGTTCGGTTTCACCCGAACTTAGACTTCTTATTGTTGTATACTGAGAATGTTTATAACAGTGCTTCGCGAAATTTCGTATGTGAATGGACAAGGCGAAACAAACTTCAATTGCCAAGTCTGAAGTTCCTTTATATTTACAAACGCAACATCTTGTTTGACTGTGGCGATGTTAGTGGAATGCATAAGATTGCGTTGAACGCATCTATATGAAAAACTTAATTGTGGCTCGGCGATTACTGTACGAGCACCATAAAAGAAAATGAGTTGTCGTTGATATTGACGAAGTAGTCGTTGTGGTGCTCCCGCTTAACGCATACGTGTCAGGGATGACAAATGGATTTTTTCATTTTGTACCAAACGAGGAAAAAACATGTACCAAATCATCCAAAAATGTACCAAAAGTCTTCGGATGTGAAGTTGAACCAAACTAGAGCTATATTCTGCGATTGAAGCGTACAATTGAGGGGATGTGTGGAATAACGGTATAACTCAAGAATCAACCTTTTGAGAAAAGCGAAAAAAACTTAACAATGCAGGTAAAAATAAATTTATAATAATCCTACTTGGTAGGATTTTAGATAGTATGATTCTTTGATAAGAAAAAGTAACAAATTTTGAATATACATAATTTTATTAGTAAATGGATAATTTCTTTTTTTTTTTTTTTTGAGTTATACCGGTATTCTATAAATCGAATATCAAATATTTTGATTGAGATACTTTATTAAACAAAATAGTAGATACATTAATAACCATTGTTAAATACATTATATTCTATTATTTAGATGTGCTTATAACTATTTGTTATTTTCTTTTGTTATTTTTAGCAATCTTTTTTTTACTACTTTTATTATTTTTAAACTTTTTCTATTTTTAACAATGGAGTTCTCTGTCTGCTTAGTCGTTTTTGAAACCACTTCAATTCTTTTATTTTTCAGTTCTTTCTGGTCTACGACATTGAATATATTTTCATACCATTTCGATGCTTCACTACAGCAAAATTTTATTAGAGAGTTATACCGGTTTTCCATAAATGAAACTAATATCTTTGTTAAATATCACTATTATTTTCTAAGATTAATATGGTATGTGTATGTAATCGTTCTCTTTTTATTTAGTTGATTTATGTAAAAACGGTGTAACTCGACATATACAATTATTCCACACATCTCCTCGATTATGTACATATATAAAAATATTTCTTTATTGAGTACCAGTAACGAACATAAAATTAGTATTAAAAAAAAAAAAATAACAGCTGCATTAAAGCCAAAAACATTTCACAAAAACATTTTGGGTACGAAAGATTTAGATTCAGGTATAAAAGTTGACAAATTGTCGCCGACATATGTACTAATAACTCATGTTTCAATCAGTACATTAACAGTTCTTGTTTGAGTTCTTTAAATACCTCAGTTGACAAAAAGTTTTTTTTTCGTATTTATATTATGACAACTATTTTTAGTTGATTTCATCAAGTCTTTAGTTTTTATTAAATTCGAAACTGTGTTTGTTTAAAGTATATTTCTACACTAAGTTTTAATTAAATTTTGTATAGAAAATATCCTTTCTATGTTTGTGGATGAATGTGGAATCCACAATATGCCTTGCACTATTCTATACATTTTGGAAAAGATTTGCACATTTAATATATTTCTAGCTGATCGTAATTCTTCTCACCAGCTGCATTTATTTAAATTCTCTAAATTAAGAATTAATTTTCTCTATTTTCTCAAATGCAGATTTCGGGAACAAGTCCATAACTAAAGGCACAATACTAAAAATACTTTCTGGTGGAAGCTTTGCAGCCCACAGCAAAGTTCTATCATTCAAATTTACTTTCTTTACTAAAGTACTACAAAATTGTTTATAAAATTGTTTAACACAGCTCTTAAATATGTGTACGTCATCTTCTTTCGAGAAGGTTGTTTGATAGAATAATATCACATTAACACCGCTGTAAACTTCATCTGGAGTTAAGTGATTTTTGTCTGAATTAATATTTAACATCGAAATAGGACTGAAGTCTAAATACGATTTTTTTATAAAATTTTTAATTTGGTAATAAGTAAAGGTATGCGAATATCTTCAGACTGCATTTCTACATTCACATTATTTAATTCATTTAAAATATAAGAAAGAAATGTAAAATATTCTTTATAAATAAAATAAAATTTTCACATATAAGATTAATATTTTGATTACTGCTTTTATTTTCAAATACGTAAAGATTGAAATAATACTAGAGGGCATCCCATTGCTCAAGAATTATATCTATGACTGCTTGTCTAGAAAGCCACCTTGTGGGGGCGTACTTTAGTATAACATGCATTTTTGTACCGAAATGTTCTTTAAAACTGTGAAAGTCTGCCCCCCTAAGGGGGCTGTTACAAAAATGATAGTTTACGTCTTTTAAAACTGTATCAATTTTGTTGGGAAATACACCAGAAGCGGCCATTGAAGCTAAATTTAAAATGTGACAAACACATCCATTAACATGCAGATTTGGAACAACTTGCTTCAGCCTTGCTTGCCCTCCGCTTTTTCTCCTCATAACCCAGGAATTGTCGGCAGTGAAACCAACAATTTTTTCAAGTGGTATTGAATGTTCTTTCAAAGATTTAATAATTGCATTAAAAATACCCTCCGTGCTACTATCGGTCAAAGGTATCAAATCTAAAAATCTATCAATGCACTTTGTGTCAAAAATTCGAATCGAAACTGCCAAATTTTTTGCTATACATATTAACCTGGGTAGATTTGTATGGACGAAAGTTAACCGATATCGCGCCATCGATTTTTCGATAGGATTTGGGCTTAGGAAAAAAAAAGTTCCACTACGCATACCCAAAAAAAATAATTTTCTAGCCTGCCCAAAAAAAGGGCGAAAGGGTAAATTTTTCGACCAAAATACTCCTCAAAGCCCTAAAAATATTTTTTTTTTCAAAAAACTGTTATCGCCAACGTCTTTAGGGCTTTGAGGAGTGTTTTGGTCGAAAAATTTACCCTTTCGCCATTTTTTTTTTTTGCAGGCTCGAAAATTATTTTTTTGGGTATGCGTAGTGGAACTTTTTTTTCCTAAGCCCAAATCCTATCTAAAAATCGATGGCGCGATATCGGTTAATAAATCGACCCAGTATAATACATTTATAAGTCGTTTCATCTATTATTAGAGAGTAATAATTCTTCTGACAAAATGCAATTATGGATTTATAATTTTCTGGCGCTGTTATTTGGGTTTTTATTTTCTGTGCTTTAATTCTATTGATCCAAAATTTGTTCACAATTTTAGAATCAGTTATGTTATTTTTCATAATTGCAAATGGTAAATTGTGCTCGGCAAAAAAACAACTTAACTATATATTTTCTTCGAAAAATTTAAAATTCTTTTGTCCATTCAGAGCTGGTTTGCAAATTACTTGAAGTGTAGTGCTGTATTTTGTAAAAATGTACCAAATATGTCAATGTAATACCAACGTACTTTCGGGAAGCGAAATGTACTAAAAAAAGTACAAATATACCAGGATTATCATCACTGATACGTATATGGTCGCTAAGCAGGTGCTAAACTCACGCCCACCTCTGGTTATGATTTTTGAATTAAGCGTCTATTCATTTATTACATTCCTAAACTTTTAATGATTTTGAATCGTATTCATAATAATTTCTCATATTAAATTAAAGTTGTTTTTTTATGATGGAAAAATTGAAAGGTATTAAACATACTGGCTGATCTTATAGCTATTTCGACCCTGCCAAAGATCTCTTCAGATATCTTTGTATTTTTAAATTAGAAATAATATTCTCCAGGAGTGAGACTCGAACTCGAGTAGGCAAATTTCTAACACCGCAGTCCTACCATTAGGCTATCATTGCGTCATTATTAAAAACGTAAGGCCGGCGAGAATTTAAAAAGGGAAAATTGATTTGGAATAGCAGTATCTGGTGAAAATTTTACTAACATTATTTTTAATTTTCAAATCTTAGTAAAGATGTAAAAATGTCAAATTGAAAATTTAGCCAACTAGTTCAGCCTGCGACTGCGGGAACTACCTCATTAAATTACCATTGTGTATACCATAGCAACCATCAAAAGAAAGAACCAGTACAGGACTTAAATTAAAACCCCTTAGGTACAAAAAAATTAAAACAACTCGAGAATCACAAATCAGCTGGAAAAAATTTGTGCGCAATATTAAAAAATGGAACAATATTACACGCATGCAAGCATACACGCATATATTTATCAATTTCCTTTTATAAACTCACTAGCAGATCCGGCAGATGTTGTTCTGCCCTAAATTCGGCCTATCTGCATATATTTTAATAAGCTTTTTCCGTCTAACTCTGCTCTACCCCTCTATACTTTTTCCTAATCTCTTTATTCACTCCTCCCTCCATCTTTTTCGCTTCATCACCATCTTCGTCTCATTCT
Source organism: Eurosta solidaginis (assembly GCF_040869045.1). Lineage (NCBI taxonomy): Eukaryota > Metazoa > Arthropoda > Insecta > Diptera > Tephritidae > Eurosta > Eurosta solidaginis. Next base: position 89,320,404 of record NC_090320.1, read on the forward strand.
ATCTCTTTCTCAGTCTCCTTCTCTCTTTTCTCTTCTCTCAAGTTTTTCTCCCTCTTCTTCATCTCTTATTGCCAGTCCCAGAGGGTGGTATGTATTTTGTTCCAGTCCCATTCCGAGTCTCAGTCCCAGTCCCACTCCGAGTCTCAGTCTCAGTCCCAGTCCTAGTCCTAATCCCAGTCCCAGTCCGTCTCTACTATATTTCCTGGCAAAAAGCATCGTAAATACTAATATAGGCAAATTTATATACGAAATTTCAGGCAAATCGAATAGGACGTATGCAAATAAGTATGTGGGTATTATTAATTCATGTCTTTATTTCGGCTTCGCATGCAAATTTATCAGTTTTGCCAGGTTAATGCGACTAAATCGAATATCACAAGGAACTTCACAGCTCTCAGCAATAGCTTTCATTTGATATCCATTATACACACACACATTCTAGCGGTATCCGGGTCCATGTTTTGGCCTATATCTCGAGACCGTAGTCACCCAGCGGTGTAAAACTTACTCTGTACTAAAGCATACATCAACAGCTTCAATTTGATACCCATAATGTAAAAGCACATTCTAGGTGTATCCGGGTCCACGTTTTGGGCTATATCTCGAGACCCTATCCTCCCAGTTGTATGAAAATTATCCTGTACTATAGCACTCATCAACAGCTTTCATTTGATATCCATATTGTATAAACACATTCTAGGGGTACCCGGGTCCACGTTTTGGGCTATATCTCGAGACCCTAGCCTCCCAGTTGTATGAAAATTATCCTGTACTATAGCACTCATCAACAGCTTTCATTTGATATCCATATTGTATAAACACATTCTAGGTGTACCCGGGTCCACGTTTTGGGCTATATCTCGAGACCCTAGCCTCCCAGTAGTATGAAAATCACCCTGTACTATAGCACTGATCAACAGTTTTCATTTGATATTCACAGTGTATAAACACATTCTAGGGGTAGCCGGGTCCACCTTTTGGGCTATATCTCGAGACCCTAGCATCCCAGTTGTATGAAAATTATCTGTACTATAGCACTCATCAACAGCTTTAATTTTATATCCATATTCTATAAATACATTCTAGGGGTACCCGGGTCCACGTTTTGATCTCAAGACCCTAGACACGTAGCGAAAAAAAGGTAGACGTTGGCCGATTCTCAGACCTACCCAATATGCTCACAAAATTTCATGAGAATCGGTTCAGCCGTTTCGGAGGAGTTCAGCCTCTAAAACCGTGACAGAAGAATTGTATATATTAGATAAAAACTTCCTTTGATACTATGGCGATATTGCAGAACGAAATGGTCTTGCAGGGAATATCAACTGTTCGATGTGGTGCCTTTGGATTGCATTCCAAAAGCAATGAATATTAAGTATTGCATTCTGGAAAAGTTTTGAATAGTGCATTTGCACCTGATTGTGAACTGCCCTAATAAAACTTTTCTTAAGCCAGAATTTTATCGTGTTGTCAAACACAATTCCAAAGCTCTTTGAATAATATGTTTAGTAAAAAAATTTGCAAGACGATATTTTGATGCGTCAAATTTGCGATTCAAAAACATGCGATTTAAATAGCAAATGTTCCGAAAGAGCTCTTTATTTTTTTCATTATTGTCACGAAAATATTTTACTGACACTGTAGTATTTGAAGTAATTTAGCTGCCTATGGGTGTCTATAAAACATAAAATTGAGGCCGACAGTTTTCCCTTATGTCTGGCATAACAAGAAGAGCTTCCGGGAAGATACTTCTCATCGCCGAAAGAAAAAATGCAAACCTATGCTGTTGTGAATTAATGTTCTTTTGTCCCATTTAATAGAATAACTTTTTGTTAGCAATGTGCTAAAAGCTGTCAGCATTACGAAACTTTCATATCGTACATGTTTTCAGCCTACTCATGAAAGACTATCACGTTTCATTATTTGAGTGGAATACTAACACATTTCGTTTGTTTGCGTTCAGGACCATTATGTTTTAATCATATATAATATTTCAACGCGAAAAAACGAAATATTCGTGTTTAAAACTTCTAAGGTACTGTTAATTGATAAAGTTATTCTTAATTGAAGAAACTCCAATTTTAGCTTTATGGCCTTGAGCTGGAATTCGACCCCAAGTTAACGTACCGCCAAACTACAACCATTATAAAGATACAAAAAAACGTAAAGAAAATTAAAATTTAAAAGAGACAAACAATCACATCATCTTTGCGATATATGTTGCAACTTTGTGAAAAGATGAGTTTTGAGGTTCCCCCCATAAATTCAGAAAACAAAAATTCAGAAACACATTTTTTCAGAAAACATTAGTCGGAGCCCTTTCTTAAGAAGGCCAAAATTCAGAAGTCAAAACTCAGAAAAAAAAATACAGAAATCAAATTTCAGACGTCAAAATTCGGAAGTCAAATTTCAGAAGTCAAATTTCAATTTCAGAAGTCAAAATTCAGAAGTCAAATTTCAGAAGTAAAATTTTAGAAATCAAAATTCATAAAGTAATCAGACAGCAAAAAACATTAAACTTTGCGCAAAAATTAATGTTTCTTTGCTGTCTGATTACTTTCTGAATTTTGATTTCTGAAATTTTACTTCTGAATTTTTTTTCAGCCTGGAACACAGCAACGTCGAAAGAAGGCGTTATATTCAATCGAATTATGGAATATGTTTAATATCACCAAATTTGATGAAGTCCGTACAAATAATTCCATCGAAAGGTGGCACAACGTCATTCGAAGTGCGTTTGAGACACACCCTAATATATTTAATTACATAAATAAAATAAAAACCGAACAGGCAATAATAGAAACAAAACTGCAGCAATTTTCAGCTGGAGGCGAGCCATATCCGAAACGGAAGAAAAAATATAAAGACTTTGTTTTTTTAATACTGTAAATTCAAAAGATCGCGGGTTCGAATTGAGCTCAAGGCCTAAAAATAATTATTTTAACATTATTATTGTTATGATACATTTTTTCTTAATTGAAATAACAAAAATGGTTAATACATTCTAGAGCATGGGAAGTGGCAATAAATATGACACTTTAGCATCATTGCAATTAAACAAGTAAACTTTTAACATCCATTCTTCAACAGATGTCGCAGTGCTGTGAATATCAATTGGCAAGAAACAGGGTAGAAGTAGAAATAATGAAGACAAACAAACAAACAACCGCTGTGATAGCTGAATGGTTATAGCAGCGGCACCTAAACGTTGCCGATGAAAGAATTTAGGAGTTTCCGTTATGGATCTATACAACGACCTTTGGCAGTTGTCTAAATTTTTTCTTTCTTCTATTCTTATTTAAAATTTTTTCAATTCAGAAAAAATGTATCATATCCACAATAGAGAAAAAATAATTATTGTTAGGCCTGGAGCTCGTTTCGAACCCGCGATCTTACAAATCAGCAGGCCGATATAACAACACAAATTGTAATTTATTTGAAAAAGATAAATGCGAAAAAATTAATAAATTACATGCTTGTGCAATAGGCATACAATTGAAAATTTTAGATTGTATTACTTTTCTTTATACATAATTCCTTCCAAATAAATAAACGTTTTTGAATTTTGAGAAAATTTAATGTTTTTTCTGTCGTCTGATTGCTCTCTGAATTTTGATTTCTGAATTTTGCCTTCTGAAATTTGACTTCTGAATTTTCACTTCTGAAATTTGACTTCTGCAATTTGACTTCTGAAATTTGAACTCTGAAATTAGACTTCTGAGATTTGACTTCTGAGTTTTGACCTCTGAATTTTTTCTTTCCGAAAAAAGCGTTCTGACTAATGTTTTCTGAAAAAATGTGTTTCTGAATTTTTGCTTTCTGAATTTATGGGAGGCAACGAGTTTGAGATTTAGCAACCCTCGATATTAATCTATATAATGAGCAGTGGAAGTTGTCTGACAAATGCCTCCTTTTATTCTAATTTAAAAAAAAAAACACGTTTTACTTACATAAAAATTTCTCACTACAATAGTAATTATAAGATCGCGGGTTCGAATCGAGCTCAAGGCCTAACAATAATTTTTTATCATTATTATTGTTATGATAAATTTTTTCTTAATTGAAAAATTTTTTAAATTAGAATAGAAGAAAGAAAAAATGTTGACAACTGCCAAAGCTCGTTGTATAGATCCATTTCGGGAACTGCTAAATTCCTTCATCGGCAATGTTTAGGCGCCGCTGCTGTAACCATTCAGCCATCACAGCGGTTTTTTGAATGGTTACAGCAGCGGCGCCTAAACTTTGCCGATGAAAGAATTTAGCAGTTCCCGAAATGGATCTATACAACGAGCTTTGGCAGTTGTCTAAATTTTTACTTTCTTCTATTCTAATTTAAAAAATTTTTCAATTAAGAAAAAATTTATCATAACAATAATAATGATAAAAAATTATTGTTAGGCCTTGAGCTCGATTCGAACCCGCGATCTTACAAATCAGTAGGCCGATATAACAACAAAAATTGTTAATAGTAATTATAGACAATGAGTTCTACGGCATTGAGCTCGAATATATGAACGAAATATCCTGAAGTCAGTTTAAGAAATATGCACATATATATCAGTTTTATATTTTGCGTTGACATAAAATGGGGACTTTTCTTTCTATTACGTAAAAAATCTTATGTCACATTGTTCTCTTTTAAGAAAAAACTCCTTAATTACATTGTAGATGAACCTAAAAGAAATACCGAAATCTTTGACCTATTCGTGGAGAATACTTAATACCTACATAGTATGTTAATATGTACATATGTTACGTGAAAGAAATCTAGTAATAAGTGAAAGGTGATACACAAAATAAAACTATATATGTAGAATTTTCTAACATGCTCTAGTTAGAAGCGAAAAATACTACGTAGTCACAATATATATATATATATATATGGTATTACATAAATTTTCACTTACAACCTCATTATTTTTCGTTTATCGTCGCAGCAGTACTTAGTTAGGTTCTAATATTTAGTAAGATGGGTTAAATTGCACAAAAATATCACCGTCTGTAAATATAATACGTATTTTGATACCTTTATGGTTTTATCCAAAATTGTTGCTTAATGTATGTAGTTTTATTTATAAACGGTTGATATATATATATATAGCAACAGGTGTTTTCTTTAAATAATTCGTTTACATTTATGACGGCCGACGTAGTGGTAGCGTTCTCCGCCAACCACATCAAAGATCCTGGATTCAAGTTCCGAGAAAAACAACACTAAAAATTTCTATACATGTTTTTCAATAAAAAGATGCTTTTCTAAACCGGTTCGCACTTCGGCAGTGATTTGGCAAACATTCCCAAGTGTATTTCTGCCATGAAAATCTTCTCCCGTCTGGAGTCAGCATAAAACATGTAGGTCCCGTTCCGCCCGAGAAGTTCGACCTAAATCTCTTCGGATATATAGCGCTCTTTGCATTTATTTTATTCTAGTCACAAACTATACTTACTTACTAAAAATTGTATATGCAACCTATAAAATGCATTTTCCCCATTATAACATACAATATGTTGTGCATAATTGGGGTCCGTCGAAATTATAGTATTTATTGTATGTGAAAACTTCCTCTAAATACCTACATGTGCCTAGAAACTATTTAAGATTAGCGTTACCTGGATCACTTGCTTCTATAATTTAACTTATATTAAAAAAAATGTATAAAAGAATAGTATAAAAAGGGTTGTAAAGAAATTACTTTCGAAGGTTTTTTGAAAAGAATGTCATTTGTCATGCTATATTTAACCTTTTTTAGTATATAGTTTGACGAAGATTTAAATAATGAGAAATATCGACTACTTATTTAATTTTTAATCCATTAAAACATTTGAATTATCACTAAAATCGAGCATTCTCTATTCAAAAACCATTTTCATATCCAAAACCTCGATTTTAAAAAACATTTAAACCGAGCATTATCATTCGAACAAAGTAAATTATATAATTTTGGCGGGAAAATGCAACTCCTTTTTAGCACGATATGCTAATGTACATTTGTATGTTTGAGCAACTTTTTATTATAAACATAGTTTCGACGTATCACTATTAAGCCCTTTGTCGCATTCAGATGTTTGATGTGGTTGTGGCTTGCTGATGCAGTTGTGGATGATATCGTGGTGGCCACTGATGTGCGTTGATATGCGAAACTGACTGATGGTTGCTAGTTGCAACTGCCGCAGCAGCAGCTGCCGCATGTTGCCCTCCAATAACAAGTTGTCGTCAGAGGTAAAACTCAGGAGTGTTTTGGCTATCTGTATTGAGATGCGATTGTGTAAGAGTAATAACACCTGACTGACTACTTTCGTTGGTATTAGATAATGCAGAAATCACACCACTACCATTATTGGCCGGTCGCATTTGTAAGCGTTGCTTCAATTGGTCACGCTCTTGACATACGCGAGAAAACTCTAATTTCAAACGATGCAGATCTTGATTTAACTGACGATTGGTTTTTTCAAGTTCATGTCGTTGTTGCAGACGTTTTGAGCGACAGTTTTGTGCGTATCCACGATTTTTTAGAGTCCGTCGCTTCGCTTTAAGGCGGACTACCTCTTCTCGCGGGCACCCATGCAAGCGTTTATTCAATTCACGTACTGTGAGCGTAGTTAGGAGTTCATCGTTAATGCAATCTTCTAAACCTAAATTGCTGGATGTACTATACTGTCTGGAGCAGGTGCGCGGGGAATTAGTAGATGATCTAGTTGAGCTAACAGACATTGGCCGATTAAGGTGAACGACTGAGGTGGAACTTTGTGAACTAGCTGGTGGTTGATTGCCACTTCCACCACCTCCGATACCAGTTGCGCCACCTGGTATACCGGCATGATAAGACGTATGCATGTTAATTGGGGCTACATGTTCAATTGGTTGAAAATGATGATGATGATGAGGGTGATGCTGTGATTGCGCCACCAAGTGTCCATGATGATGATGGGCTACAGCTGCAGCTGCTGATGCGTGCATGTATTCACGTTGTCGTTCCCATTCCTCCTCCTGAGTAGGGCATGCCAACGGTCTCAAATCTAGTGGTTGTGGATCTGATCGTATAGAGTTTGGTAGCCACATCATTTCTTGAGTGAGGCCAGCACTCGAAGTGATTGGGCGATGTATAGGGTATGAAGCACTTGTAATTGTTGCATATGTTTGTGCACATGTACTACCAGTTGGTGAACTGATAACTGGTGGGGTTTCCGGGGGAGTTGATGGCACATCACAAGGAACGGATGTATTGACAAGTATGGCTTGCCCTGCCATGGGACCATGGGTATAAATTTCTGGTGGTGGAGATAATGGTTGCAGTCGGCGCTCATCTAGATGCCAACTTTGAGGAAAGGATCGTAACCTTATAACTGGGGGATCGGCAGGCTCCTCTTCTCCTAGTGTAATTGTGGTTGTTGCCCAGGCGATTTTTGAACCTGCATTAGGGCTGTGATCTTCACGTTTAACTCCGACAGCAGTCACAGTAGCCGAATCGTCCTCAAGATGGTCCAGAACGAATTCTTGCACGTACTGCTCGGCGAGGTTTGGATCCTCCATTCTCATTTATACCTATTTTTCTCACTCACTTTATATGAGACTAAAAAGTCATCAAAAATATCATAAATTTCTTTGTTTCATGCCTTTTAGTATTAAACGGTATCCTTTTAACTATATGATATTTAGAACTATAATTTTTTAAACGCACTATTTTGATCTTGTTTCCATAAAATAAGATTTGCAACTTTTAAATTAGTTATTACACGTTCACTGTAAAACTCTTAAGCCAATATTTAAGTTAGCAGCTTCAATTGTAACTTCGGTCGAGAGGGTGGGATTTCAAATCTGTTTGTTTGGGGCGTGATACTAGTTTCAATAACAGGTCAATAATCTTTAAATTCGTTATGAAGATGTACGCCGCGGGAGTTGTAGAATTAGTGAATCGAAGCTATTTATGCAGATGCTTATTCCCGACAAAGAAAATAAGGCCGTTCTACCGTGCGCGTGTAAGCGAAAATTTCGTTTGGTCGCGCCACCACGTACTAAGCGTCCACACACATTATACTGGAATGCTTTTCCAATCATACCGAAGCTTTAATATCCCGGTAGCACAAGAACGCGGGCTTGAGACCAACACTACGAAAATCCACCAATGTGTAGGCATCATGCGCAGTGTCACTTAATAAATATATACCTAAATATGTAATACATGTTATGTATGAAACCTCTTATGTATGTATATACCATATAAACATGTGCGCATATGTAAGTATATATGTACATACATTAGACCGTTTTCAAAGGCACTAGGTAAACCACTCAGATGGTTTTGGTACTTATACATTCAACATAAATCAATTAAAATCTATTAGTTTTCTTCTCTCAAATTTACTTCAGCAACATTCATGCATGTATGGAGTACTCGCTGTGGACCAAGCGAGTGTCCAAAATTAACCACAATTCATACAAAAAATATGGTCCAATTAACATTGAGATTTCATAGGACTGGACCCTATACTCCAGCTCAGCATTAGATTAGAGTAATCCATGGAGTACCCACTATGGCACAATTAACATTGCGATGTCCTAGGACTGGACCATATACTTCAGCTCAGCATTATATCAGGGTAATCCATGGAGTACTCCATAATGACATGAGTAGACCATATGATCCAGTGATTTTTGCAGGGAATCTTTCAGAAGCTTCATTTGAGCTTTTCGTTTACAGCAACACGGGTGACCAAGTCCTAATTAAATCAACAATTATGAATATTTTGAAGAATTCAATTGCAGAAATCTATTATGAATACACGCAAAAAAGTAAAACTGCTGACTATTGTTTGTACTTTCCCCAGCACTTAACTAAGGCATAAGCATAGACAAAGCGAAAATTTCTGTAACAAAGATAAGTGACTAATTGAAGATGGTGAAAAAGGCCGTTAAATAGAAGTGGAGTTCAAATATGGTTCGGCAGCTCGATAGAAACTCCTTAAACTAGTTGTTATTAAGTAGGTAATAAAAGATATAATAATGCAGTTATTTATTTTAGTGGCTTAGTAACTAAACTGAAGGCTAAAAACAAATATTTATTTTAAATGCTTTCACTAGTATTTAAATATGACGAACACCATTACATTATATTTTGCATGCTGAATTAAAAATTTTAAGTGGTTATACAAAGTCAGAAATTGGAACCTACTTATATTATACACAATTCATCGGTTTACACAACTTTTTAAACTTTCATGAAACATTTTATAAGGCTTTCAAAAGACTACAGATTATTTGAAATGAAAGAAATAAAGACAAAAAAGAATTAAACGCCTAAAGTTTTTACATTATGCTAAATATTTTTCACCAGGGTAAAAAACATTGTCCCTCACTATCAGGGCTGCTCAACCCCTATACACTTGTAGCACTTTTGTTTTTGTTTTGCCCTTAATCATAGGCACAGACACAAATTCACACTTCAAATATTAAAAAAAAATTTCATAGCACTCCCATATGCCCTCACATATAATTTTTAATCATATGAAAATGCTCGAATTTCTTATGAATGTGCCAAGAAAAAGCACTCCCGTATGAAGCTCAAGCACTGGTGTATGATGAAAAAAATTTACATTAACAATTTGACAACTAAAAATTATTCAAAAATATAATACAACTGGAAAAAATTTGTAATCAAAATTGATTCATAAATAAAATTAAAGTAGATAACTGACCGCAGAGCTGAAATATATGGGGCATAAGACCAAAGAATATAAGCAAAACTGTACCAAAAGAAGAGGAGCCTCTTTTAACTTCATATTATAATTGTTAATTATCCTCAAGGAAAGTCAGTAACTAGTGATAAACATTTTCTGTTCAGAACTAGACCTAGTGCCAATAAAGAACTAGTTCTAAAGTGGAAATTTGTATATAGTTGTGGGAACAATTTCCATCGCCTAAAACATCGCAATGTTAAATTCGCCAGTTGAAAGTATGTAAAAGGGATAGATGGCGAACTATTAGTGGTTCAGAATGCAGTAGAAGTGCTCTAGTTTTGAACTAGAGATTCTCTTACGGTGTATGTTATTTTTCGTGGTTATGATACATTTTTTGACTGAAAATGGAGGGAGCCATTAAGCAACCCTGCCTATCATTTACTTGTTAAACATTTTATTAAATTCAGGTGGTATTTCAGCACCTCAGTAATCTCTGTTGCTAATATATGTATGTAAACTTTAACTCAGAAAGTTATCAAATTCAATTTCTAATGCAATATTCGCGGAAATCTCCACATTTACTTTTAGTATGATTATTGAAAACCAAATTCCGACGATATATATAAAATATGTTACTACAAAAACTGAGGCTATACATATGTTAATGTAATTTTTCGCAACTTTCAGAATTAAATTTAAGGCTATTTTATGTTGACGATATAACTATTTACGTAATATTTTAAGCGACCATTTTGTAACTTGAAACGAAATCTTCAACTTTTCCCGACCTCAAACAATTATAATTTTTATACTCAGTTGAGCAGAGCTCACAGAGTATATTAACTTTGATTGGATAACGGTTGGTTGTACAGTTATAAAGGAATCGAGATAGATATAGACTTCCATATATCAAAATCATCAGTATCGAAAAAAAATTTGATTGAGCCATGTCCGTCCGTCCGTCCGTCCGTCCATTAACACGATAATTTGAGTAAATTTTGAGTTATCTTGATGAAATTTGGTATGTATGCATGTTCCTGGGCACTCATCTCTGATCGCTATTTAAAATGAACAATATCGGACTATAACCACCCCCACTTTTTCGATATCGAAAATTTCGAAAAATCGAAAAAGTGCGATAATTCATTACCAAAGATGGATAAAGCGATGAAACTTGGTAGGTGAGTTGAACTTATGACGCAGAATAGAAAATTAGTAAAATTTTGGACAATGGGCGTGGCACCGCCCACTTTTAAAAGAAGGTAAAAGGCCACCGTGGTGTGATGGTAGCGTGCTCCGCCTATCACACCGTATGCCCTGGGTTCAACTCCCGGGCAAAGCAACATCAAAATTTTAGAAATAAGATTTTTCAATTAGAAGAAAATTTTTCTAAGCGGGGTCGCCCCTCGGCAGTGTCTGGCAAGCGCTCCGATTGTATTTCTGCCATGAAAAGCTCTCAGTGAAAACTCATCTGCCTTGCAGATGCCGTTCGGAGTCGGCATAAAACATGTAGGTCCCGTCCGGCCAATTTGTAGGGAAAAATCAAGAGGAGCACGACGCAAATTGGAAGAGAAGCTCGGCCTTAGATCTCTTCGGAGGTTATCGCGCCTTACATTTATTTTTATTTTAATTTAGAAGTTTTGTAAGCTGTAATTTGGCAGTCGTTGAAGATATCATGATGAAATTTGGCAGCAGCGTTACTCCTATTACTATATGTATGCTTAATAAAAATTAGCAAAATCGGGGAACGGCCACGCCGTCAAATTAAAAAAAAAAAAAGTTAATATCTTTACAGTATATAAGTAAATTATGTCAACATTCAGCTCCAGTAATGATATGGTGCAAAAAAATACAAAAATAAAAGAAAATTTTAAAATGGGCGTGGCTCCGCCCTTTTTCATTTAATTTGTCTAGGATAAGTTTAATGCCATAATTCGAACAAAAATTTACCAATCCTTGTGAAATTTGGTAGGGGCTTAGATTCTAGGACGGTAACTCTTTTTTGTGAAATAGGGCGAAATCGGTTGAAGCCACGCCCAGTTTATATACAAAGTCGACCGTATGTCCTTCCGCTCGGCCGTTAACACGATAACTTGAACAAAAATCGAAATATCTTTACTAAAATTAGTTCACGTACTTACCTGAACTCACTTTATCTTGGTATAAAAAATGGCCGAAATCCGACTATGACCACGCCACTTTTTCGATATCGAAAATTACGAAAAATGAAAAAAATGCCATAATTCTATACCAAATACAAAAGAAGGGATGAAACATGGTAATTGGATTTGTTTATTGACGCAAAATATAACTTTAGAAAAAACTTTGTAAAATGGGTGTGACACCTACCATATTAAGTAGAAGAAAATGAAAAAGTTCTGCAGGGCGAAATGAAAAGCCCTTGGAATCTTGGCAGGAATACGTAGTATTAAATATATAAATAATTTAGCGATACCCGAGAGATGATGGTCTGGGTCACCCTGGTCCACATTTTGGTCGATATCTCGAGAGCGCCTTCACATATTCAACTACCACCACTCCCTTTTAAAACCCTCATTAATACCTTTAATTTTCCCTCACTAGGGTAGGCACCTTGTCGTTGGTGTGAGGGCTTAGCCGAACTCCATAGCGCCCGACTATGAGGCGGAGCTGTTTAGGACTGACATCTACGCCGTTTCGCCTCATAGGAGGGCGGCGGGATGTCGGTGACCAAGAACTGCCAACCCCCTAATCCAGGGTGTTATGCGGACCGTGCCTATTGGACGATTTGCAGCCAGGGGATAAATTCGGCTGTATTCGAACGGAGCCTTCCCGATACCGGGCCATCTCGGGAAGTATTTATGGCCTTACCGCAGTAAGGGGCGCTGCTGTGGCGGACGGTTCTTTCCCCGTTTATAATACTGGACCGCTGAGCCCGCCTTGTCGGGCAGGTGGTCGTACGACCAAGATGAACAACTCATTACCTGAATGTAATAAGGAGGATGTAAAGAGGAGGACTGAGTCGCAATCCAAGGACGACAAATACGAATTAAGCGATGCGTCGGACTCGGGGAGCGAGAGTAGTGCTGATTCAATGAACTCCGTGTTGGAGAAGCACACAAATGAAAACGGAGTAGAAGAGTGGAGAAGGGTACGGAGCAGAGGAAGTAAAAGAGCTCTCTCGCAGTACCGTGCAGCACTAAGAATTGTACAACGCTTGGGAGCAGTGGTCGACCCAACAGAAGTGGAGATCGAGCGCTTGGAATGGGCCCATGAAGCGGTAGAAGTAGGTCGAAGGCAGTTCAAAAGGTTTGCTGCGAGAAACCCTCGGTTCTGCAACCGGTACGAGGAGGAAGAAGCGTCGAATGGCAGAATGAAGAGGCAACGTTCGGCAGAAGGCGACAAGCCTGCTTTCAAGAGGCAGAAAGGACCCAGTCCTAGAGCCGCGAGGCAGGGCAATCGCATAGACAAGACAAGTAGGCCCAAAGCTGTAAGACAGATGGGTTCCAATAGCGAGGTAGCAACTACCTCGAAAGCTGCCAGTCAGAGGGAAGTTCCAACTACGGAAGTAGGAGATAAGCCAAAGGGAGAAAACGCTAAGACTCCGGCTTTCTCGGAGGCGCTAAAGGGAGTTAACGCGAAGACTCCGGTGTTCTCGGAGGTTCTAAAGGGAGATAACACTAAGACTCCTGCTTTTCCCGAGAAGATGAGTGATGTGGCAAAGCAGTCACTGACTGTGGCGCTGGTTGATCGTAGCAGTCCGTTCGGACAAATGACCACTGAAAGGTGGAGATCTGTGGAAAGGGAGCTTATTAGCTTAATGCTTAAGATGATGCGGGAACAACCAAGTAAGCCCCTTCCAACCTTTGATTCGGGGGGATGGTATAATGGTGTGAAGATGATAGCGTGCGACAACATCGCGAGCTTGCGGTAGCTGGAGGAAGTCGTTCCAAAGCTCCAAAGGCAAGGCACGAACGCGCGGTTTGAGGTGGTGGATAAAGCGCAAATCCCCACGGTACCAAAAGTTAAGGTATGGATACCATGCGTGATGAAGTCGGAGGATACACTGCGACTTCTGCAGAATCAGAATCCGAACATACCGACACAGGATTGGAAGGTACTTACTGTATCTCGGCCTACCGAGGATGGTCAGTTCTACATCTTCCAAATAAACAAGCAGGCGGAGGATATTTTGTAAACGCAGCTTGGCAAAATGTCCTTTGGCACTGGCAAAATTTACATGCGACTCAGGAAAAGAAGTCCCGAGGATAAAAATCCTAACACGCTGGAAGTGGGCGAAGTCGAAAAGGACCTCAGAAGCCTAAGGGAAAAAAAAACAGGTGGAGGTCCCCGACGTCACCACGAACGTGCTAGAAGAGGACCAACCGCTAAATGGTGCTGTGACTCGCACAGAGGAACACACGGCACAACATTCACGAGGGGCTGAAGGGGGCCTCGAATACTCTAAACCAAAAGGGCAAGAGGAGGACGACGACGTCAAGACGAAGGTGCTGGAGGGGGACAAACAGCCCAATGGCGCTGCGAGTCCTACAGATAAACCTCCAACACAGTAAAGTGGCGTCGAGCGAACTCCTCCTAACCCTTGAGGAGGGTTCGTTTGACGTGGCGCTGATCCAGGAGCCGTGGCTCTCATCGGGAGGAAAGGTTTCTGGACTTAGCGCGCGCGGGTTTGGCGTTTACTACGCACAAACGGAAGGACGGGTGCGAGCTGTAGTAATGGTAAGGAAACAGCTGCATTCATATATGCTGCCTAATTACACCACCGAGGATCTCGTAGCGGTGGCCGTTGAGCAAAAGAATAAGCAGGCATTTATCCTGGCTTCCTGCTACATGGCCCATGCTGCGGAGGTTCCACCGATGGAGTGCAAAAGGCTAGTACAGGAGGAAGGGCGCAAAGGGCGGTTGGTCATAGGCGCAGATGCAAATGCTCACCACAATGCGTGGGGAGGAGCAGATACGAACGAGAGAGGCGAATCTCTATTTTGTTACATCCTGCAAACCAATTTGCAGATAGCCAACAGGGGAAATGTTCCTACATACATTGGTCCAACATCCAGCAATGTTCTGGATATTACATTGAGCTCCGAGCGTGATATATCAAGGTATGATTGGATGGTTCTCGATAGACCATCCTTCTACGACCATGCGTATATAAGCTTCAGCATCCCACTAAAGAGGGTAGAGAAGGGAGGAACCTTTAGAAACCCTAGGGCAACGAATTGGACTAAATTCCAGAAACATGTAGAAACGAAACTGGGACAACCCAAAGAGGTTGCTAATGTAGAGGAACTGGAGGAGTCGAATGAATTCCTAACAAGGACGCTTATGACTGCGTATAACAAAGCTTGCCCTCTAAGAAGATTCAGAGGAAAAGCAAAGCCGCCATGGTGGAGCAATGAGCTGAGTCTTCTAAGAAGACAGGTAAAAGAAATGTTTAAACTCGCAAAGACCGCGGAAAGCGAAGCGTGTCGGGACGAGTACAGGGATCTACTGAGGATCTACAAGCGTGAAATTACCAGGGCGAAGAGAAACTCATGGGAAAGTTTCTGTACGGACATAGAGTGCTCCAGTGAAACAGCACGGTTGAAAAAAGTCCTAGCAAAGGGAAACATAGTCCAGGGACTAATAAAGAAAGAGAACGGGGAATGGTCACGTGATAGTGAGGAATCCCTTGAGGTGCTTCTCGATACACATTTCCCATCGGGAGACGGTTTAGAAGAACCAGCAGACATCACTCACACTTCGATCACGGAGCTAGTGGTGCCGGGCTTGGTGACCGATACCAAGATCGAGTGGGCAGTGAAGACGTTTTCTAAGTTTAAATCGCCGGGCCCAGATAGTATATTCCCGGCCATGCTACAATTCTCAAGCACGGCGGTCGTGGAATGACTTAAAATAATATTCGATGGGTGCATAAGACTGAATCATGTTCCGCACTCTTGGAGAACTGCTCGTGTAGCTTTTCTACCAAAGGCGGGGAATATCGGTCACGTGTATCACAAAGACTATAGACCCATTAGCTTAACATCATTTCTGCTCAAAACCTTTGAGAGGCTGATAGATGTGTACATAAAGTCCAACGTGGATGGAAAGCTGCTCTCCACAACACAGCATGCGTACACCAAAGGCAAGTCGGTAGACACCGCATTGCATAGGGTGGTAATAAGCATAGAGAAATCCCTGGAATATAAGGAGTATGCTCTAGGAGTCTTCTTGGACATTGCCGGAGCTTTCAATAATGTTGCAAAATGGGCGATTATGGACGGTCTTAACTACATTAAAGTACATCCTGCCTTAATCAGATGGATCGGCTGCATGTTAAATTGCAGAAAGATTACATCACAATGGGGATTGTACGAGGCCACGAAATCAGTGGACAGGGGCACGCCGCAGGGAGGGGTGCTATCACCTCTGCTGTGGACACTGGTCATCAACCAACTGCTCAGGCAATTCGATGAGGGACCCGTAAAACTTACGGCTTACGCAGATGACGTTGCAATTGTCATAAGTGGAAAATGCCTTCCAACGATTAGTTCTTTGATGGGTCGGGCGCTTCGGGATATTCATACCTGGGCATCTAATGTCGGGCTGAAAGTCAATGCGGAGAAGACGGATATGGTCTTGTTTACAAAGAGGTACAAGGTCCCAAATTGGACCAGGCCTAAGTTAGGAGCGGGGACCTTACAGGAGAAACCTTGCACAAAATATCTAGGAATCATCCTAGACAGTAAGCTGTCATGGAAGCTCAACGTGGAGGAGAGGGTCAAGAAGGCCTCAACGGCACTCTATGCATGTAAAAGAATGCTGGGGTGTACGTGGGGCCTATCGCCCTCTCTTTCTCATTGGGTTTTTACAGCGATTGTAAGCCCTATTCTATACTATGGAGTTCTTGTTTGGTGGAAAGCCACACAAAAAACAACATACCTCAAAAAATTAAAGAGGGTATGCAGACTATCGATGCTTTGCATTACGGGAGCCCTGAAAACAACCCCGACGGCTGCACTGTATGCCATTCTGCACATTCCACCTGTAGACCTGGTAGCAAAGAACAAAGCATTAACGACCGCAACCAGGCTCGGTGCTTCGGGGCAGCTTGAGCGCCGACCATATGGCCATAGTAGTATAGCGTCCTCAGTCACAAGACGAACAGACTACATGATTCCCTACCTGCACTTTGAGGGAGATCTTAAGGCCACAATAGAGGTGGACGGTTGGCGCAAGGGTGCGCAAATGGCGGACGAGGCGATACATGTGTACACCGATGGTTCCAAAATAGTGGAAGGAGTAGGGTCTGCGGTATACTGCGCTGATCCGGAATTAAGCAGATCCTACAGGCTGCCGGATTACTGTAGCGTTTTCCAAGCGGAAATATTAGCCGTAACCAAAGCAGTAGAAACCCTGGAAGAGAATAGCTTAAGCTGCAACCGTGTTAACTTTTATATTGACAGTCCAGCAGCAATTAAGGCAATAATCTCGCATAGCACAGCATCTAAATGCGTGTTAGAGTGTAAGCAGTGTCTGGAGAGAATCGGGACAGGGAGAAGCATACATCTATATTGGGTCCCAGGGCATATGGGAATAGATGGGAATGAAAAAGCGGACGAATTAGCTAAAAAGGGCGCATCCCTTGAAGCTTGCTCCGTAGACGTCCCAATTAGATTGGGCGAGATTAAGCGAAGGCGAGAGGTGCACATTATCGACCAAGCAGAAAAGGCGTGGGTTCAAGCGCGGGGCTGTAAAGTGTCGAAGATTATGTGTAGGTCTTACAACCTTAGACTAACACAGTTGCTTCTATCATTAAAAAGAGAGGACTGTAGACTCATGACGGGTATTCTGACTGGACACTGCCTTCTGGCGTCACATGCCTTTAAATTAGGCTTGGTCAGTGATAGCAGGTGTAGGAAGTGCGGGTTGGAGGAGGAAACGATCGAGCACGTTCTGTGCTCGTGCCCTGCACTTGCCAGGCTAAGACTCCAGCTATTGGGAGTGATACAGCTGTCAGATCTAGAAGCAGCAAGTGGCTTAAGTCCTAGGAAGCTTCTAGTATTTGCCAAGAGGACGGAGTTATTTTATAACATAGGTCCTGGTTTTTGATAGGGTTTTTCAGTTTGGTCGTTAAAACAAACTTCTGGTAACACTACGGACTCAATCAGTCTATGTGAGGTCCTCATGGACCGGCCAGTTCAACCTACCTACCTACCTTTAATTTTATACCCATATCGTAAAAACACATTATAGAGTCACCCCTGGTCACCTTTGTGGTGATATCTCGAAAAGGCGTTCACCTGTAGAACTAAGGCCCGCTCCCTTTTAAAATACTCATTAACACATTTCATTTGATAATATCGTACAAACAAATTCTAGAGTCACGCTGGTCCACCTTTATGGTGATATCTCGTATATATATATATACCTAATGCCCACGCCCTTTTAAAAAACTCATTAACAACTTTCATTTGATACCCGTATCGTACAAACAAATTCTAGAGTCACCCCTGGTCCACCTTTATGGCGATATCTCGAAAAGGCGTCCATCTGTAGAACTAAGGCCCGCTCCCTTTTAAAATACACATTAATACCTTTCATTTGATATCCATATAGTACAAAAAAATTCTAGAGTCACCCCTGGTCCACGTTTATGGCGATATCTCGAAAAGGCGTCCACCTATAGAACTAATGCCCAGGCCCTTTTAAAAAACCCATTAACACCTTTCATTTGATACCCGTATCGTACAAACAAATTCTAGAGTCACCCCTGGTCCACCTTTATGGCGATATCTCGAAAAGGCGTCCACCCATAGAACTAAGCCGAACTCCCTTTTAAAATACTCATTAACACCTTTCTTTTGATACGCATATTGTACAAACGCATTCTAGAGTCGCGCCTGGTCCACCTTTATGACGATATCTCGAAAAGGCGTCCACCTATAGAACTAAGGCCCACTTCCTATTAAAATACTCATTAACACCTTTCATTTGATATCCATATCGTACAAACAAATTCTAGAGTCACCCCTGGTCCACCTTTATGGCGATATCTCGAAAAGGCGTCCACCTATAGAACTAAGGCCCACGCCCTTTTAAAAAACTCATTAAACCCTTTCATTTATTACCCATATCGTACAAACAAATTCTAGAGTCACCCCTGGTCCTCCTTTATGGCGATATCTCGAAAAGGCGTCCACCCATAGAACTAAGCCTAACTCCCTTTTAAAATACTCATTAACACCTTTCTTTTGATACGCATATTGTACAAACGCATTCTAGAGTCACGCCTGGTCCACCTTTATGACGATATCTCGAAAAGGCGACCACCTATAGAACTAAGGCCCACTTCCTTTTAAAATACTCATTAACACCTTTCATTTGATATCCATATCGTACAAACAAATTCTAGAGTCACCCCTGGTCCACCTTTATGGCGATATCTTGAAAATCGTCCACCTATAGAACTAAGGCCCACTCCCTTTTAAAATACTCATTATATTCTTTCGTTTGATACCCATGTACAAACGCATTCTAGAGTCAACCCTGATCCACATTTATAACGATATCCCGAAAAGGCGTCCACCTATAGAACTAAGGCCCACTCCCTTTTAAAATACTCATTAACACCTTTCGTTTGATACCCATATCATACAAACAAATTCTAGAGTCACCCCTGGTCCACCTTTATGACGATATCTCGAAATGGCGTCCACCTATAGAACTAAGGCCCACTCCCTTTTAAAATACTCATTAACACCTTTCATTTGATATCCATATCGTACAAACAATTTCTAGAGTTACCCCTGGTCCACCTTTATGGCGATATCTCGAAAATGCGTCCACCTATAGAACTAAGGCCCACGCCCTTTTGAAAAACTCATTAACACCTTTCATTTGATACCCTTATCGTTCAAACAAATTCAGTCAGCCCTGGTCCACCTTTATGGCGATATCCCTAAATGGGGTGCACCTATAGAACTATGGCCCTCTTAAAATACTCTTTAATACCTTCCAAATGATACACATGTCATACGAACACATTCCAGGTTTAACCTAGGTTCATTTTCCTACATGGTGATTATCCCTTATTTTGTCTCCATAGCTCTCAACTGAGTATGTAATGTTCGGTTACATCCGAACTTAGCCTTCCTTACTTTTTTAATTTATTTTGTTTTTTTCTTTTTAACAAAAAAATTTCAGTGCACATATAATTTTGTACATGTATTGTGATTTGCACTTCCATAAAAAAACTTTGAGCAGCACTGCTCACTATAGTTGGAGCCTTGTTGGCTTATACAACTCCACAGAACTCCACAGAGAAATGCCAACTTCCTGATCCAGAGTATTATGCGAACGGGCCTGTTGAACGATTTGAAACCAGGGTATTTTCGGTTAAGTTTGAACGGAGCCTTTCCGATACCGGACCGACTCGCGAAGTATCGATGGTGTAACATGGGCGTTGTTGTGGCGAACGGCTTTTATCCCCACTTTTAACATTAGACCGAGATTAAATGGCCTCCAAAACTTCAGAACAAATGAAGGATAAGAAGGAAAAGAAGGGGAAGAGGAAATCGCTATCAGCGATGAATTGGAGGCGGATAGCGATGATGGTGTGCAGTCAGTGCGATACCTCACAATACCGACCACAAAATCGAATGCTTGCCATGATCCCGTTTGTGGAAGAAACTAAAAGACTAGTGCGAGCAACCCTCAATTTTATTTATTTATTTATTTATTATTATTTTTATTTTATTTAGGTCTGCAGTACCAAATACCTTACAGACTAGAACAATATATTGTGATAAATCCCAAACAGGGAAGTAAATATTGTAACGGATTTACTGCAATTCCTTTAATTTGCAACCTTCTACTAACGTTTGAATCACTAATCTGTTGAATAAATAACTCCACTATTCAATAATGGAAAATGGCCTTTATTTAAGTACTTCATAATAACACATATCTTCGCAACTAATAGCTTGCTTAAATAAAACTGATTGTCACGCCTCCACTGTCGCTGCTTTTATACTGTGCGGTTTCCTCGTTGACATATTTCTAGGCGCTTCTATTTCCAGAACTTACCAGTTAGTTTTCAGCTATAAAATTACTAAGCTGTAATTTCAGATGCACGATTTTATAGCTTCTCTCATTGCATACTTTCGGGAGTATCTCAGATATATGCATGTGGTTGTGCGTTGCTTCTCCACTGCGTGTATGTACATATGTGTAGACATAATGATTGATTCGTTTATGTAGATACAAGTGACTGTCTGCTTTATTGTTGTTGTGACTTCATTTACTTAGCATCAGACTAGTGATGTGAGTATCACTTAGTGTCACTAATATTCGTCACAATATTATATAGAATAATACAAAACACAAGTTTTTTACTAACAAATTACATTAAGTCTTTTTACAAAATGTGATTTTGAGGAAGTAAAGTCAACATGGTTTTTGATTGAAAATAAAGCATTCTTTACACGCAATGCCCGATCAATGGGCGCCATACTCGCATATTTTGTTTTAAAATTTTCTATATAAAAGGTGAACATTGTACTCAGATTTCTTCGCGGAACATTAAAACTAATACGCTCAAGTAAAACTGGACAATCAATTATTCCATTAATAATATTAAACACGAACCTAAGTGAAAGAACTTTCCGTCGCTTTTCCAAGGAATCCAAATTTATTGGCATACGTCGAGCATCGTACGAGGGAGCTGGATCCTCAAACCGAGTGGAACGTAATGCGTGTTTTAGAAAAACTCTTTGCACCCGCTCGATCCTATTGATCGAAAACTGATTTCCAACCAGATCGTGGAGAAAGAAGCCCCAAAAACAAGATGCAGCGGTCGGCTGAAACCAAAAAGCCAGGTTTTAAGAAGCACAAAGGGGAGGTCGAGCGCCCCAGACCCAGAACCAGAAGGCGTGCTAGTCGGAATGGCATAAGTTACACCTCTCAATCTGTGGCAGTACTAGATTGCAGTAACCGCAATGAGCAGATGTCTACGGAAAGGTGGAGATACGTAGAAGGGGAGCTGGCTAGTACGAGTAACACGATCAAAATTATGCAAAATAAACCAATTAAACCGCTTTTAACTTTTGAAAAAGCTGGACGGTACAATGGGGTTAAACATATGACCGCACCATTAATACGACTTTAGAATGGCTGCAGATTGTTGCTCCGGACGTACAAAGACAAGAAGTTGAAAGTGGTGGGTAGAGAAGTGATCCGACATTACCGAAGGCCAAGGTTGATTTATAGACGGAGGAACCACTAAACATGATGCAGCGTCAAAACCTGAGTATACCAACACGGGACTAGAAGGCACTTCCTTTATCTCGACACAGGGAGGGGTGTTGCACTCACAACTTGAAATAATAATGTGGAGCGCTCGCAGTATTTAAGTATTCTCCTAAGAAAAAGGAATTCCAAAGGCCAATTACTCCAATACGCTAAAGGCAGTGGAGGTATAAACGTCCTCGCGACTCAATGTTTCTGCGAGTATTTAAAATAACCTAAATATGCTTAAAGGAGGAAGCTTTACGAAGGCATAGGCGTAGAGGTAGAGGTTTTGGAAGTGGACAATCAGGTCAATGATGGCGTGAGTCTTACAAATAACCAAATCGACCTCCAGAACCTTAGCGCAGTGGCAGAGGATTTGAATTGAGACATTCGAGGGGACAAAAGAACCGTCCCTTATCCTAGCAACCTGATACATAGCCTATAACGTGGACGCCTCACAATAAGAGTTAAAAAAAGCTGGTGGAATAGGAAGGATGGAAAGAGGGCTTGCCATATGCGCGGATACGAGTGTCCATCGCAGCATACAGGGAGGGCATGATATTGACGATAGGGGTGAGTCACTTTTATATTATATACAACAGAGTAGTGTACAAGTGGCTCAAAAGGGCAGCGGCCTACGTTAAGTATTGTGCTTGATAGCGCATTGAGTTCTGACCATGATATTTCAAGGTATGAATGGAAAGCCTTGACAATACATCCTTCTCTGAGCATTCGTATATGTATAAACCCCACTATTCCCCTAATGAGATAGAGAAGGACTAAACCTTTAAGAATCCTAGGACCACGGACTGGTACAAATTCCAGCAAGAAGTCTGGCGAATTTTAAAGAGGTTACCACCGTAAACGAGCTGGGGAGTACAACAACTTCATATAACCGAGCTTGTCCTCGGAAAAGATTCAAGGGAAAAGCAAAGCCACCATGGTGGAGTAAGGTGGTGATAGTTGTGGAAAGCGAGAAGTGCTAGGAAGAATATAGAGATCTCCAGCAAAATGGCGAGTCTGAGGAAAGTCCTATCTAAAAAGCACCAGGAATGGTTACGCAGTAGTGTGGACTCCCTTAAGTGGCTACTTATCATACACATCGGTAGATGATGTGGAAAAGTTGTGTTACAACGGCTACACTCCACATAAAACCAGGTAACACATACTAAAATCTAATGGGCGAGAAAAACTTTTGCAAAGTTAATATCGCCGATTCCAGACGACATATTTTCGGTCACTCGTTTAGAAGTTTAAGCCAAAATATGAAACATTTTTGTGCTACATATAAGAACAAACCAAAGTGGGTTTGAAAAAAGTTAAGTTCATATTTTTGTCTCTGTTGTTAACTCAAATGAATCAAAAAAACTTACTGCATTGCTTCTTATATTTATACTAGCTTATGCCCGCGGGTTTCATCCCACATTTCTATAAAAATATCCCAAATAAATTTTTAAACCTCTTTTAAGTCTACTTGCGAATTTAAGTATTGCTGAAAACTATAGGATATACGATATTTTTATACCCAGCTGTACTTGTACACAGGGTATTATAACTTTAATTGGATAACGGTTGGTTGTAGAGGTATAAAGGAATCGAGATAGATATAGACTTCCATACATCAAAATCATCAGTACCGAAAAAAAACTTTTATTGAGCCATGTCCGTCCGTTCTTCTGTCCGTCCGTTAACACGATAACTTGAGTAAATATTGAGATATCTTCACAAAATTTGTTACACGAACTTACCTGGACCCAGAATAGATTAGTATTGAAAATGAGCGAAATCGGATGGTGGTTATCACTTTTTATACCACTTTGTATATATATAACGTTTTGGAAAACACAAAAAACCTGATTACTTAGTAAATAATACACCTAGAATGTTGAAATTTGACGTATGGACTGACATTAAGACTCTTGATAAAAATTTTTTAAAAAAATTGTAAAATGGGCATGGCGTCGCCCACTTGTGATAAAATAAATTTACAAATATTATTAATCATAAATCAAAAATCGTTAAACTTGTCGTAACAAAATTCGGCAGAGAGGTTGCCTTTACTATAAGGAATGCTTTGAAGACGAAATTAACGAAATCGGCTAAGGACAACGCCCACTTTTATATAAAAGATTTTTAAATTGGTCGTGGACGAATAAAATAATCTATATCTTTGCAAAAAAGAGCTTTGTATCAATGGTATTTCATTTCACAAGTGGATTTATAACAACAAATAGGAAAAAATTCAAATTTTAAAAATTGGCGTGGCACCGCCCCTTTTATGACTAAGCAATTTTCTATGTTTCGGGAGCCATAACTCGAAGAAAAATTAATTCAGAATAGAACCATATGTATATGAATTACACGACTCTACAAAAAAATTTTGTTCTTTGTCCTAAAATTTATTTCATGATTTTCTGTTTTATTATAAACAAAAACCAAAAGAAAATACCTTTTTTCGGTATAAAGTTTGCTTTCGTAATAATTATAGTAACAATACTCATGGCGCTAGAGTGATAACTAAACAACGATCAGGTGTTTTGTAAAAATCTAGAATAACCTAAAATGTCGTCGCGAAAGTGTAAATATGAAGCTGGTGCTTTTTGTTATATATGTGGGCAATTTATTAAAGTTCGTGATATAAAATATGAATTAAATACATCTCTCATCCTCTGTAAAGCATATTTTGGCTGTCCTGTTTGGAATCAAGACAAGACATGGGCCCCACATGTTGCTTGTGGCTATTGTAAAAGATGTTTGGAAGGTAAAAAAATTTTTTTTAAATAGTAAATTAAATAAAGTAGATATATTGATTTCTCTTCCTGTATTTAGGAGGTGAAAAAAGAGCTATGAAATTTGCAACACCAAGAATCTGGTGAGAACCAAAAGACCACGTTAAACACATTGCATTGTGAACCCGAATAAAAGACGTAGAGGTAAAAATGAAAAACCTATCGAATATCCTGATCTTGAACCTTCTTCTGCTCCAGTTGCACACGATCTAACACGACCAGTACCAGAGCCACCGAAAAAATTATGGCAGAGAAGTGGCTCATATAATGCAAATATGATGGGATACATGTCCGTCAAGTTAGCACTACCACTTTGAAATTTCAAACTCAAATATAGCTAATTAATACCGTTTTTTAACCGTGAAATCGAAAAAATTACCTCTCGAATTTTTTTCAAGTAAATCCCTGGTAGTGCTAACTTGACGTCAAGTTAGCACTACCACCCCGAAAAACCGATTTCAACTATTATTACAATAAAGCCGATTATGTCAATAATTGCCGTTTTTTTCACCGTTTTTTACCGTGAGTAATTGCCGCTTTTTAACTGTAACTGATAACCCAAAACAGATTTTGAATCTCATTATTATTTTTTAAACTATGGCCCAAAATGTGCTAACAAGGCGTCAAGTTAGCACAACCACTCTAGTAACTTTTGAGTGGGTGGGTGAAAATGAAAAAAGTATGCCAATAACTCCCGTTTTTTTTATCGTTTTTCACCGTGGAAACGAGAAATTTACCGTTCAACTTTTTTTAAAAATAACCCCTGGTAGTGCTAACTTGATGCCTACATAGCACTACCACCCTAGTAACTTTTGAGTGGGTGGGTGAAAATGAAAAAAAAGTATGCCAATGACTCCCGTTTTTTTACCGTTTTTCACCGTGAAAACGAGAAATTTACCGTTCGACTTTTTTAAAAAATAACGGCTGGTAGCGCTAACTTGATGCCTACATAGCACCACAACCCTAGTAACTTTTGAGTAGGTGGGTGAAAATGAAAAAAAGTATGCCAGTATTTCCCATTTTTTACCGTCTTCACCGTGGAAACGAAAAACTTACCGTTCGAATTTTTTAAAAAATAACCCCTGGTAGTGCTAACTTGATGCCTACATAGCACAACCACCCTAGTAACTTTTGAGTGGGTGGGTGAACATGAAAAAAGTATGCCAATATTTCCCGTTTTTTTACCGTTTTTCACCGTTCAAACGAAAAACTTACCGTTCGACTTTTTTAAAAAATAACCCCTGGTAATGCTAACTTCATGCCTACATAGCACTACCACCCTAGTAACTTTTGAGTGGGTGGGTGAAAATGAAAAAATATATGCCAATAACTCCCAATTTTTTGCCGTTTTTCACCGTGGAAACGAGAAATTTATAGTTCGAATTTTTTAAAATTTTTTTTTAAATAGTAAATTAAATAAAGTAGATATATTGATTTCTCTTCCTATATTTAGGAGGTGAAAAAAGATCTATGAAATTTGCAACACCAAGAATCTGGTGAGAACCAAAAGACCACGTTAAAGACATTGCATTATGAACCCGAATAAAAGACGTAGAGGTAAAAATGAAAAACCTATCGAATATCCTGATCTTGAACCTTCTTCTGCTCCAGTTGCACACGATCTAACACGACCAGTACCAGAGCCACCGAAAAAATTATGGCAGAGAAGTGGCTCATCTCTTAGTTCTTACAAAAAGCAATGCCGATAAGGAGTTTTTACTGAAACCAGAACAACCAAAATATCATTTCATTACTACTGAAGGTTTTAATGATTTGAGTAAAAATTTAAATTTACCAAAAAGTAAAACAGAGCTTTTAGGCTCTTCTTCGAATAATGTTATCAAGGCCCATATAATGCAAATATGATGGGATACATGTCCGTCAAGTTAGCACTACAACTTTGAAATTTCAAACTCAAATATAGCTAATTAATACCGTTTTTAACCGTGGAATCGAAAAAATTACCTCTCGACTTTTTTTCAAGTAAACCCCGAAAAACCGATTTCAACTATTATTACAATAAAGCCGATTGTGTCAATAATTGCCGTTTTTTCATCGTTTTTTACCGTGAGTAACTGCCGCTTTTTAACCGTAACTGATAACCCAAAACAGATTTTGAATCTCATTATTATTTTTTAAACAATGGCCCAAAATGTGCTAACAAGGCGTCAAGTTAGCACAACCACTCTAGTAACTTTTGAGTGGGTGGGTGAAAATGAAAAAAGTATGCCAATAACTCCCGTTTTTTTTACCGTTTTTCACCGTGGAAACGAGAAATTTACCGTTCGACTTTTTTTAAAAATAACACCTGGTAGTGCTAACTTGATGCCTACATAGCACTACCACCCTAGTAACTTTTGAGTGGGCGGGTGAAAATGAAGAAAAAGTATGCCAATAATTCCCGTTTTTTTTACCGTTTTTCACCATGGAAAAGAAAAATTTACCGTTCGCATTTTTTAAAAATAACCCCTGGTAGTGCTAACTTGATGCCTACATAGCACTACCACCCTAGTAACTTTTGAGTGGGTGGGTAAAAATGAAGAAAAAGTATGCCAATAATTCCCGTTTTTTTTTACCGTTTTTCACCCTGGAAACGAAAAATCTACCGTTCGACTTTTTTAAAAAATATCCCCTGGTAGTGCTAACTTGATGCCTACATAGCACCACCACCCTAGTAACTTTTGAGTAAGTGGGTGAAAATGAAAAAAAGTATGCCAGTATTTCCCGTTTTTTACCGTCTTCACCGTGGAAACGAAAAACTTACCGTTCGACTTTTTTAAAAATAACCCCTGGTAGTGCTAACTTGATGCCTACATGGCACTACCACCCTAGCACCTTTTTAGTGGGTGGGTGAAAATGAAGAAAAAGTATGCCAATAATTCCCTTTTTTACCGTTTTTCACCGTGAAAACGAGAAATTTACCGTTCGACTTTTTTTTAAAAAATAACGCCTGGTAGCGCTAACTTCATGCCTACATAGCACCACCACCCTAGTAACTTTTGAGTAGGTGGGTGAAAATGAAAAAAGTATGCCAGTATTTCCCGTTTTTTACCGTCTTCACCGTGGAAACGAAAAACTTACCGTTCGAATTTTTTAAAAAATAACCCCTGGTAGTGCTAACTTGATGCCTACATAGCACTACCACCCTAGTAACTTTTGAGTGGGTGGGTGAAAATGAAAAAAAGTATGCCAATATTTCCCGTTTTTTTTACCGTTTTTCACCGTTCAAACGAAAAACTTACCGTCCGACTTTTTTAAAAAATAACCCCTGGTAATGCTAACTTCATGCCTACATAGCACTACCACCCTAGTAACTTTTGAGTGGGTGGGTGAAAATGAAAAAAATATATGCCAATAACTCCCAATTTTTTACCGTTTTTCACCGTGGAAACGAGAAATTTATCGTTCGACTTTTTTAAAATTGTTTTTTAAATAGTAAATTAAATAAAGTAGATATATTGATTTCTCTTCCTATATTTAGGAGGTGAAAAAAGATCTATGAAATTTGCAACACCAAGAATATTGTGAGAACCAAAAGACCACGTTAAAGACATTGCATTATGAACCCGAATAAAAGACGTAGAGGTAAAAATTTAAAAACCTATCAAATATCCTGATCTTGAACCTTCTTTTGCTCCAGTTGCACACGATCTAACACGACCTGTACCATAGCCACCGAAAAAAGTATGGCCGAGAAGTGGCTCATCTCTTAGTTCTTACAAAAGCAATGCCGATAAGGAGTTTTTACTGAAACCAGAACAACCAAAATATAATTTCATTACTACTGAAGATTTTAGTGATTTGAGTAAAAATTTTAATTTACCAAAAAGTAAAACAGAGTTTTAGGCTCTTCTTCGAATAATGTTATCAAGGCCCATATAATGCAAATATGATGGGATACATGTCCGTCAAGTTAGCACTACAACTTTGAAATTTCAAACTCAAATATAGCTAATTAATACCGTTTTTTAACCGTGGAATCGAAAAAATTACCTCTCGAATTTTTTTCAAGTAAATTCCTGGTAGTGCTAACTTGACGTCAAGTTAGCACTACCACCCCGAAAAACCGATTTCAACTATTCTTACAATCAAGCCGATTATGTCAATAATTGCCGTTTTTTCACCGTTTTTTACGAGAAATTTACCGTTCGACTTTTTTAAAAAATAACGCCTGGTAGCCCTAACTTGATGCCTAGATAGCACCACCACCCTAGTAACTTTTGAGTAGGTGGGTGAAAATGAAAAAAAGTATGCCAGTATTTCCCGTTTTTTACCGTCTTCACCGTGGAAACGAAAAACTTACCGTTCGAATTTTTTAAAAAATAACGCCTGGTAGCGCTAACTTGATGCCTACATAGCACCACCACCCTAGTAACTTTTGAGTAGGTGGGTGAAAATGAAAAAAAGTATGCCAGTATTTCCCGTTTTTTACCGTCTTCACCGTGGAAACGAAAAACTTACCGTTCGACTTTTTTAAAAAATAACCCCTGGTAGTGCTAACTTGATGCCCACATAGCACTACCACCCTAGTATCTTTTGAGTGGGTGGGTGAAAATGAAAAAAAGTATGCCGATAATTCCCTTTTTTACCGATTTTCACCGTGGAAACGAAAAATTTACCGTTCGTCATTTTAAAAAAATAACCCCTGGTAGTGCTAACTTGATGCCTACATACCACTACCACCCTAGTAACTTTTGAGTGGGTGGGTGAAAATGAAAAAAAGTATGCCGATAATTCCCGTTTTTTACCGATTTTCACCGTGGAAACGAAAAATTTACCGTTCGACATTTTAAAAAAATAACCCCTGGTAGTGCTAACTTGATGCCTACATAGAACTACCACCCTAGTAACTTTTGAGTGGGTGGGTGAAAATGAAAAAAAAGTATGTCAATAACTCCCGTTTTTTACCGGTTATCACCGTGGAAACGAGAAATTTACCGTTCGACTTTTTTAAAAAATAACCCCTGGTAGTGCTAGCTTGATGCCTACATAGCACTACCACCCTAGTAACTTTTGAGTGGGTGGGTGAAAATGAAAAAAAGTATGCCAATATTTCCCGTTTTTTACCATTTTTCACGGTTCAAACGAAAAACTTACCTTTCGACTTTTTTAAAAAATAACCCCTGGTAATGCTAACTTCATGCCTACATAGCACTACCACCCTAGTAACTTTTGAGTGGGTGGGTGAAAATGAAAAAATATATGCCAATAACTCCCAATTTTTTACCGTTTTTCACCGTGGAAACGAGAAATTTACCGTTCGACTTTTTTAAAATTTTTGTTTTAAATAGTAAATTAAATAAAGTAGATATATTGATTTCTCTTCCTATATTTAGGAGGTGAAAAAAGATCTATGAAATTTGCAACACCAAGAATCTGGTGAGAACCAAAAGACCACGTTAAAGACATTGCATTGTGAACCCGAATAAAGGTCGTAGAGGTAAAAATGAAAAACCTATCGAATATCCTGATCTTGAACCTTCTTCTGCTCCAGTTGCACACGATCAAACACGACCAGTACCAGAGCCACCGAAAAAATTATGGCAGAGAAGTGGCTCATCTCTTAGTTCCTACAAAAGCAATGCCGATAAGGAGTTTTTACTGAAACCAGAACAACCAAAATATCATTTCATTACTACTGAAGATATTAATGATTTGAGGAAAAATTTAAATTTACCAAAAAGTAAAGCAGAGCTTTTAGGCTCTTCTTCGAATAACGTTATCAAGGCCCATATAATGCAAATATGATGGGATACATGTCCGTCAAGTTAGCACTACAACTTTGAAATTTCAAACTCAAATATAGCTAATTAATACCCTTTTTTTAACCGTGGAATCGAAAAAATTACCTCTCGAATTTTTTTCAAGTAAATCCCTGTTAGTGCTAACTTGACGTCAAGTTAGCACTACCACCCCGAAAAACCGATTTCAACTATTCTTACAATCAAGCCGATTATGCCAATAATTGCCGTTTTTTTCACCGTTTTTTACCGTAAGTAATTGCCGCTTTTTAACCGTAACTGATAACCCAAAACAGATTTTGAATCTCATTATTATTTTTTAAACTATGGCCCAAAATGTGCTAACAAGGCGTCAAGTTAGCACAACCACTCTAGTAACTTTTGAGTGGGGGGTGAAAATGAAAAAAAAGCATGCCAATATTTGCCGTTTTTTTACCGTTTTTCACCGTGGAAACGAAAAACTTACCGTTCGCCTTTTTTAAAAAATAACCCCTGGTAGTGCTAACTTGATGCCTACATAGCACTACCACCCTAGTAACTTTTGAGTGGGGGGGTGAAAATAAAGAAAAAGTATGCCAATAATTCCAGTTTTTTTACCGTTTTTCACAATGGAAAAGAAAAATTTACCGTTCGACTTTTTTAAAAAATAACCCCTGGTAGTGCTAACTTGATGCCTACATAGCACTACC
The DNA here is from genome assembly GCF_040869045.1 of Eurosta solidaginis. NCBI lineage: Eukaryota > Metazoa > Arthropoda > Insecta > Diptera > Tephritidae > Eurosta > Eurosta solidaginis. The sequence continues at coordinate 89,351,571 of NC_090320.1, forward strand.
ACCCTAGTAACTTTTGAGTGGGTGGGTGAAAATGAAAAAAAAGCATGCCAATATTTGCCGTTTTTTTACCGTTTTTCACCGTGGAAACGAAAAACTTACCGTTCGCCTTTTTTAAAAAATAACCCCTGGTAGTGCTAACTTGATGCCTACATAGCACTACCACCCTAGTAACTTTTGAGTGGGGGGGGTGAAAATAAAGAAAAAGTATGCCAATAATTCCAGTTTTTTTACCGTTTTTCACCATGGAAAAGAAAAATTTACCGTTCGACTTTTTTAAAAAATAACCCCTGGTAGTGCTAACTTGATGCCTACATAGAACTACCATCCTAGTAACTTTTGAGTGGGTGGATCAAAATGAAAAAAAAATATGCCAATATTTCCCGTTTTTTTACCGTTTTTCACCGTTGAAACGAAAAACTTACCATTCGACTTTTTTAAAAAATAACCCCTGGTAATGCTAACTTCATGCCTACATAGCCCTACCACCCTAGTAACTTTTGAGTGGGTGGGTGAAAATGAAAAAATGTATGCCAATAACTCCTACTTTTTTACCGTTTTTCACCGTGGAAACGAGAAATTTACCTTTCAACTTTTTTAAAAAATAACCCCTGGTAGTGCTAACTTGATGCCCACATAGCACTACCACCCTAGTAACTTTTGAGTGGGTGGGTGAAAATGAAAAAAAGTATGCCGATAATTCCCTTTTTTACCGATTTTCACCGTGGAAACGAAAAATTTACCGTTCGTCATTTTAAAAAAATAACCCCTGGTAGTGCTAACTTGATGCCTACATAGCACTACCACCCTAGTAACTTTTGAGTGGGTGGGTGAAAATGAAAAAAAGTATGCCAATATTTCCCTTTTTTTACCGTTTTTCACCGTGGAAACGAAAAATTCACCGTTCGATTTTTTTAAAAATAACCCCTGGTAGTGCAAACTTGATGCCTACATAGAACTACCACCCTAGTAACTTTTGAGTGGGTGGGTGAAAATGAAAAAAAAGTATGCCAATATTTCCCTTTTTTTACCGATTTTCACCGTTCAAACGAAAAACTTACCATTCGACTTTTTTAAAAAATAACCCCTGGTAGGGTAGAGCGAGGATGATTAGACAAAAGGAGGATTTGTCATTTTCAAATATAACGAAAACCTTTATAGATACACAGAATATCAAAATCCTTATTTTAAGCCTGTTGACTATTCAGCAATATACATGAATATGTCAGTCATTTTTCTGGTCTGCTTGGTGCTGCACGTGTTTTTCGGTTTTGTGGCGTTTTGTTGCTGATTTTGCTTGTTTAGTTCCTCTGCGTCCAGCGTTACAGTGAATTGGTATTATTTTAACTCTCTGAGTTTTAAAATATTATTTTTCATACAAAACCAATTAAAAGATCAGTTGTGTAATAATATTAAGCATATTCGGTAAGTTTGATAACAAATACTTATTGATCGTTAAAGGAGGATTTGACATTTGCCCAGTAGGAGGATTTATCAAATTGTGAAATCCTCCTTTTATCTTCCTAGTGCTCTGTTATAGTTTTTTTTGTTGTTGTGCTTTTATTGTTATAATATTTAGGGTAATATGCCTAATATATACAAAAGGAAACATCCCGAGAGGGTAATTAATGAAGAAGGTCTTCAGCAAGCGCTGCACGACATAAAAAATAAAATTGATACGCCAACGAGTGCTTCTCGAAAATATAATGTAAACAGGACAAACATAATTTGTCGGCTCAAGCTTCTTTCTGATAACCGGCTACCTAACGAGTTACAAGGCAAGGCTAGCACTAAATATTCTGTAGGGCAAGTCCTATCAAACTTTCAGGAAAGAGAGCTGGCGGAATACTTTAAAAGCTGCTCAAATTTGCATCACGGATTAACTTTTGATATGGCAAAACGATTTGTTTACGAATATGTAAAAAGGAGCAATATAAGAAACCCATCTTCTTGGGATAAGGATCAAGCTGCAGGAAAAGTTTGGTTATGGGGTTTTATGAGACAAAATCCAACTATTAGTTTACGCAAACCAGAAAATATAAGTTTAGCTCGCCTTCGAGCTTTTACCAAACCTGTAGTCTAAGACTTCTTCGGAAAACTTGAAAGTCTTCTCTTAAAACACTCGTTTAACCCTGAAGATATATACAGCCTCGACGAGACTGGTATCATAACAGTAATGGATTCTGTTAAAGTAAGTTCGCATATTTTTTTAAAAGGATATTTGGACTTAATTAAAAAAAATGTCAGATCATTGCTGAAATAGGCAATAGAACTGTTTCACAAACTGCTTCAGGAGAGAGAGGAACTCTTGTAACAATGTTTGCCATCGTCAATGCAGCAGGAAATCATGTGCCTCCGGTATATGTGTACCCCCACAAACGAGTGAACCCTTTATTCATGAAAGGAGCATTGTCGGGATCCCTCTAACTTTTTGCAGACAGTGGTTGGATAAATGCAGTAATTTTCCTTGATGTTTTGAAACATTTGGGAAATTTTACGAAATAATCCAAAGGAAATCTCATTCTTCTTCTTCTGGACAATCATGCGCCTCACTGTTCACTTGAAGCTATTTTATTCTGCCGCAATAACGGGATTGTTTTACTCTCTTTTCCACCGCACACGTCTCATCGATTGCAGCCATTAGATGTAGGGGCATTTGGGCCATTTAAGAAACAATGCAAGGCCTCATTAGCAATAACATTGTAAATAACCCAGAAAAAACACAAGGAATCACAATATACGATATTCCGTCGCTGTCATCTACCCCTTTTCTCAGAGCATTTTCCCCAGAGAACATTACAAAGGGATTTTCGTCTACAGGAATTTACTCTTTCAACTCCGATATATTTGATGAAAGCGAGTTTTGTGTAGTAGAAGAATTTGAAGGGAACAAAGAACATAATGAAGGACCGATTTGCTCTTTAAACTTTCCGACTGAAAACAGCTTGGCTGAGATTCCTTTAAGTCCTAATGTTTTAACCACTTCAGTGGATAAAACGCCTCATAGCACACCAGAGAACATTCGACCGCTGCCAAAACTAAAACCCCGAAAAAAGTTCAAAGGTCGTCCGGCAGGAAAATCAAGAATTTACACTGCAACCACGGAAAAAACTCGATTAATAGATCTCTCATTGCAAAAGACCAAAAAACAAGTAGCAGAAAAAATTAAAAAAGCAAAGATCGTAAAACGTGTACTACTTGATTCTTCCAGTAATGACAGTGATAACTATAGCGTCAGAGACTCCGACAATTCGTTGATATGGCAGGAAAGCGATGAGTCCATGAGTGAAGAATTGGAAAAAAATTAAATTTACCGAGAATGTGGAGGCCGTTTGCGATGATTATGTCCTCAATAAATTTGGAAATGATAGGAATTTCTATTATGTTGGATTGGTAATAGTTGTTGCAAGGGTGAGTAATTTGCCGTACACAATCAAATATTTTAGAAGGCCAAACAATACATCTACTTTTTGCGAACCTGTAGTTGAAGATATCAAATTAGCACTACCAGCCGATTTGGTAGCCAAACTTCCAGATCCTATACAATTGCCTGGGACCTCTACACGAAAAGGAAATATACAATTTAAAGTGAATTTTTCAGGTCTTGATGTCCGCTAAAATTTTATTTGCATTGTCTTCATGTACCCTTTTTTAATACTCATGTAAACAAATGAACTAAAATAATAAATGAAATAAATGTCTAAACAAAATAAAAAATAAATCTTTGAAGTTTCTTTGGAATTAGTAACATGATAAATCCTCCTGCATATTGTGAAATCCTCCTAAGACAGTGACAAATCCTCCTTAAAAGTGGGATGATTTGACGCATTTGTCATTTTCTCTATTTCGCTTTATACCAATAAAAACATTAAGTGTTCGTGTTTCGATTATAAATGATTTTGAACTTAAATATCTAAGGAACAGTAACCAATGTAAATATTTTAATAATATGATAAGCTTTTGTCGAAAATAACAAAAATTCAATTTTATGTCAAATTCTCCTCGCTCTACCCTAATGCTAACTTCATGCCTACATAGCCCTACCACCCTAGTAACTTTTGAGTGGGTGGGTGAAAATGAAAAAATGTATGCCAATAACTCCTACTTTTTTACCGTTTTTCACCGTGGAAACGAGAAATTTACCGTTCAACTTTTTTAAAAAATAACCCCTAGTGCTAACTTGATGCCCACATAGCACTACCACCCTAGTAACTTTTGAGTGGGTGGGTGAAAATGAAAAAAAGTATGCCGATAATTCCCTTTTTTTACCGATTTTCACCGTGGAAACGAAAAATTTACCGTTCGACATTTTAAAAAAATAACCCCTGGTAGTGCTAACTTGATGCCTACATAGAACTACCACCCTAGTAACTTTTGAGTGGGTGGGTGAAAATGAAAAAAAGTATGTCAATAACTCCCGTTTTTTACCGTTTATCACCGTGGAAACGAGAAATTTACCGTTCGACTTTTTTAAAAAATAACCCCTGGTAGTGCTAGCTTGATGCCTACATAGCACTACCACCCTAGTAACTTTTGAGTGGGTGGGTGAAAATGAAAAAAAGTATGCCAATATTTCCCTTTTTTTACCGTTTTTCACCGTGGAAACGAAAAATTCACCGTTCGATTTTTTTAAAAATAACCCCTGGTAGTGCAAACTTGATGCCTACATTGCACCACCACCCTAATAACTTTTGCGTGGATGGGTGAAAATTAAGAAAAAGTATGCCAATAATTTCCGTTTTTTTTAACGTTTTTCACCGTGGAAACGAAAAATTTTCCGTTCGACCTTTTTAAAAAATAACCCCAGGTAGTGCTTACTTGATGCCTACATAGCACTACCACCATAGTAACTTTTGAGTGCGTGGGTGAAAATGAAGAAAAAGTATGCCAATAACTCCCGTTTTTTACCGTTTTTCACCGTGGAAACGAAAAGTTTACCGTTCGACTTTTTTAAAATATAACCCCTGGTAGTGCTAACTTGATGCCTACATAGCACTACCACCCAGTAACTTTTGAGTGGGTGGGTGAAAATTAAGAAAAAGTATGCCAATAATTTCCGTTTTTTTTAACGTTTTTCACCGTGGAAACGAAAAATTTTCCGTTCGACCTTTTTAAAAATAACCCCAGGTAGTGCTTACTTGATGCCTACATAGAACTACCACCCTAGTAACTTTTGAGTGGGTGGGTGAAAATGAAAAAAAGTATGTCAATAACTCCCGTTTTTTACCGTTTATCACCGTGGAAACGAGAAATTTACCGTTCGACTTTTTTAAAAAATAACCCCTGGTAGTGCTAGCTTGATGCCTACATAGCACTACCACCCTAGTAACTTTTGAGTGGGTGGGTGAAAATGAAAAAAAGTATGCCAATATTTCCCTTTTTTTACCGTTTTTCACCGTGGAAACGAAAAATTCACCGTTCGATTTTTTTAAAAATAACCCCTGGTAGTGCAAACTTGATGCCTACATTGCACCACCACCCTAATAACTTTTGCGTGGATGGGTGAAAATTAAGAAAAAGTATGCCAATAATTTCCGTTCTTTTTTAACGTTTTTCACCGTGGAAACGAAAAATTTTCCGTTCGACCTTTTTAAAAATAACCCCAGGTAGTGCTTACTTGATGCCTACATAGCACTACCACCATAGTAACTTTTGAGTGCGTGGGTGAAAATGAAGAAAAAGTATGCCAATAACTCCCGTTTTTTACCGTTTTTCACCGTGGAAACGAAAAATTTACCGTTCGACTTTTTTAAAATATAACCCCTGGTAGTGCTAACTTGATGCCTACATAGCACTACCACCCAGTAACTTTTGAGTGGGTGGGTTAAAATAAAGAAAAAGTATGCCATTAAATCCCATTTTTTACCGTTTTTCGCCGTGGACCCGAAAAATTTACCGTTCGACTTTTTTAAAAAATAACCCCTGGCAGTGCTAACTTGATGCCTACATAGCACTACCATCATAGTAACTTTTGAGTGCGTATGTGAAAATGAAGAAAAAATATGCCAATTATTCCAGTTTTTTTACCGTTTTCACCGTGGGAACGAAAAATTTACCGTTCGACTTTTTTTAAAAATAACCCCTGGTAATGCTAACTTGATGCCTACATAGCAATACCACCCTAGTAACTTTTGAGTGGGTGGGTGAAAATGAAGAAAAGGTATGCCAATAATTCCCGTTTTTTTACCGTTTTTCACCATGAAAACGAAAAATTTACGGTTCCACTTTTTTAAAAAATAACCCCTGGTAGTGCTAACTTGATGCCTACATAGAACTACCACCCTAGTAACTTTTGAGTGGGTGGGTGAAGATGAAAAAAAAACTATGCCAATAACTCCCGTTTTTTTTACCGTTTTTCACCATGGAAACGAGAAATTTACCGTTCGGCTTTTTTAAAAAATAACCCCTGGTAGTGCTAACTTGATGCCTACATAGCACTACCACACTAATAACTTTTGAGTGGGTGGGTGAAAATGAAAAAAAACCTATGCCAATAACGCCCGTTTTTTACCGTTTTTCACCGTGGAAACGAGAAAATTTACCGTTCGACTTTTTTAAAAATAACCCCTGGTAATGCTAACTTGATGCCTACATATACCCCTAGTAACTTTTGGATGGGTGGGTGAAAATGAAAAAAAGTACGCCAATATGTCCCGTTTTTTTTTACCGTTTTTCACCGTTCAAACGAAAAACTTACCGTTCGACTTTTTTAAAAATAACCCCTGGTAATGCTAACTTCATGCCTACATAGCACTACCACCCTAGTAACTTTGAGTGGGTGGGTGAAAATGAAAAAAAAACTATGCCAATAACTCCCGTTTTTTTTACCGTTTTTCACCATGGAAACGAGAAATTTACCGTTCGGCTTTTTTAAAAAATAACCCCTGGTAGTGCTAACTTGATGCCTACAGCACTACCACACTAATAACTTTTGAGTGGGTGGGTGAAAATGAAAAAAAACCTATGCCAATAACGCCCGTTTTTTACCGTTTTTCACCGTGGAAACGAGAAATTTACCGTTCGACTTTTTTAAAAAATAACCCCTGGTAATGCTAACTTGATGCCTACATAGTCCTACCACCCTAGTAACTTTTGAGTGGGTGGGTGAAAATGAAAAAATGTATGCCAATAACTCCTACTTTTTTACCGTTTTTCACCGTGGAAACGAGAAATTTACCGTTCAACTTTTTTAAAAAATAACCCCTGGTAGTGCTAACTTGATGCCCACATAGCACTACCACCCTAGTAACTTTTGAGTGGGTGGGTGAAAATGAAAAAAAGTATGCCGATAATTCCCTTTTTTTACCGATTTTCACCGTGGAAACGAAAAATTTACCGTTCGACATTTTAAAAAAATAACCCCTGGTAATGCTAACTTGATGCCTACATAGCACTACCACCCTAGTAACTTTTGGCTGGGTGGGTGAAAATGAAAAAAAGTACGCCAATATGTCCCGTTTTTTTACCGTTTTTCACCGTTTTTCACCGTTCAAACGAAAAACTTACCGTTCGACTTTTTTAAAAATAACCCCTGGTAATGCTAACTTCATGCCTACATAGCACTACCACCCTAGTAACTTTTGAGTGGGTGGGTGAAAATGAAAAAATATATGCCAATAACTCCCAATTTTTTACCGTTTTTCACCGTGGAAACGAGAAATTTATCGTTCGACTTTTTTAAAATTGTTTTTTAAATAGTAAATTAAATAAAGTAGATATATTGATTTCTCTTCCTATATTTAGGAGGTGGAAAAAGATCTATGAAATTTGCAACACCAAGAATATTGTGAGAACCAAAAGACCACGTTAAAGACATTGCATTATGAACCCGAATAAAAGACGTAGAGGTAAAAATGAAAAACCTATCAAATATCCTGATCTTGAACCTTCTTTTGCTCCAGTTGCACACGATCTAACACGACCTGTACCATAGCCACCGAAAAAAGTATGGCCGAGAAATGGCTCATCTCATAGTTCTTACAAAAGCAATGCCGATAAGGAGTTTTTACTGAAACCAGAACAACCAAAATATAATTTCATTACTACTGAAGATTTTAGTGATTTGAGTAAAAATTTAAATTTACCAAAAAGTAAAACAGAGTTTTAGGCTCTTCTTCGAATAATGTTATCAAGGCCCATATAATGCAAATATGATGGGATACATGTCCGTCAAGTTAGCACTACAACTTTGAAATTTCAAACTCAAATATAGCTAATTAATACCGTTTTTTAACCGTGGAATCGAAAAAATTACCTCTCGAATTTTTTTCAAGTAAATTCCTGGTAGTGCTAACTTGACGTCAAGTTAGCACTACCACCCCGAAAAACCGATTTCAACTATTCTTACAATCAAGCCGATTATGTCAATAATTGCCGTTTTTTCACCGTTTTTTACCGTTTTTCACCGTGAAAACGAGAAATTTACCGTTCGACTTTTTTAAAAAATAACGCCTGGTAGCCCTAACTTCATGCCTACATAGATTACCACCTTAGTAATTTTTGAGTGGGTGGGTGAAAATGAAAAAAAAGTATGCCAACGACTCCCGTTTTTTTACAGTTTTTCACCGTGAAAACGAGAAATTTACCGTTCGACTTTTTTAAAAAATAACGCCTGGTAGCCCTAACTTGATTACTAGATAGCACCACCACCCTAGTAACTTTTGAGTAGGTGGGTGAAAATGAAAAAAAGTATGCCAGTATTTCCCGTTTTTTACCGTCTTCTCCGTGGAAACGAAAAACTTACCGTTCGACTTTTTTAAAAAATAACGCCTGGTAGCGCTAACTTGATGCCTACATAGCACCACCACCCTAGTAACTTTTGAGTAGGTGGGTGAAAATGAAAAAAAGTATGCCAGTATTTCCCGTTTTTTACCGTCTTCACCGTGGAAACGAAAAACTTACCGTTCGACTTTTTTAAAAAATAACCCCTGGTAGTGCTAACTTGATGCCCACATAGCACTACCACCCTAGTATCTTTTGAGTGGGTGGGTGAAAATGAAAAAAAGTATGCCGATAATTCCCTTTTTTACCGATTTTCACCGTGGAAACGAAAAATTTACCGTTCGTCATTTTAAAAAAATAACCCCTGGTAGTGCTAACTTGATGCCTACATACCACTACCACCCTAGTAACTTTTGAGTGGGTGGGTGAAAATGAAAAAAAGTATGCCGATAATTCCCGTTTTTTACCGATTTTCACCGTGGAAACGAAAAATTTACCGTTCGACATTTTAAAAAAATAACCCCTGGTAGTGCTAACTTGATGCCTACATAGAACTACCACCCTAGTAACTTTTGAGTGGGTGGGTGAAAATGAAAAAAAGTATGCCGATAATTCCCGTTTTTTACCGATTTTCACCGTGGAAACGAAAAATTTACCGTTCGACATTTTAAAAAAATAACCCCTGGTAGTGCTAACTTGATGCCTACATACCACTACCACCCTAGTAACTTTTGAGTGGGTGGGTGAAAATGAAAAAAAGTATGCCGATAATTCCCGTTTTTTACCGATTTTCACCGTGGAAACGAATAATTTACCGTTCGACATTTTAAAAAAATAACCCCTGGTAGTGCTAACTTGATGCCTACATAGAACTACCACCCTAGTAACTTTTGAGTGGGTGGGTGAAAATGAAAAAAAGTATGTCAATAACTCCCGTTTTTTACCGTTTATCACCGTGGAAACGAGAAATTTACCGTTCGTCATTTTAAAAAAATAACCCCTGGTAGTGCTAACTTGATGCCTACATAGAACTACCACCCTAGTAACTTTTGAGTGGGTGGGCGAAAATGAAAAAAAATATGTCAATAACTCCCGTTTTTTACCGTTTATCACCGTGGAAACGAGAAATTTACCGTTCGACTTTTTTAAAAAATAACCCCTGGTAGTGCTAGCTTGATGCCTACATAGCACTACCACCGTAGTAACTTTTGAGTGGGTGGGTGAAAATGAAAAAAAGTATGCCAATATTTCCCTTTTTTTACCGTTTTTCACCGTGGAAACGAAAAATTCACCGTTCGATTTTTTTAAAAATAACCCTGGTAGTGCAAACTTGATGCCTACATTGCACCACCACCCTAATAACTTTTGCGTGGATGGGTGAAAATTAAGAAAAAGTATGCCAATAATTTCCGTTTTTTTTAACGTTTTTCACCGTGGAAACGAAAAATTTTCCGTTCGACCTTTTTAAAAAATAACCCCAGGTAGTGCTTACTTGATGCCTACATAGCACTACCACCATAGTAACTTTTGAGTGCGTGGGTGAAAATGAAGAAAAAGTATGCCAATAACTCCCGTTTTTTACCGTTTTTCACCGTGGAAACGAAAAATTTACCGTTCGACTTTTTTAAAATATAACCCCTGGTAGTGCTAACTTGATGCCTACATAGCACTACCACCCAGTAACTTTTGAGTGGGTGGGTGAAAATTAAGAAAAAGTATGCCAATAATTTCCGTTTTTTTTTTAACGTTTTTCACCGTGGAAACGAAAAATTTTCCGTTCGACCTTTTTAAAAAATAACCCCAGGTAGTGCTTACTTGATGCCTACATAGAACTACCACCCTAGTAACTTTTGAGTGGGTGGGTGAAAATGAAAAAAAAGTATGTCAATAACTCCCGTTTTTTACCGTTTATCACCGTGGAAACGAGAAATTTACCGTTCGACTTTTTTAAAAAATAACCCCTGGTAGTGCTAGCTTGATGCCTACATAGCACTACCACCCTAGTAACTTTTGAGTGGGTGGGTGAAAATGAAAAAAAGTATGCCAATATTTCCCTTTTTTTACCGTTTTTCACCGTGGAAACGAAAAATTCACCGTTCGATTTTTTTAAAAATAACCCCTGGTAGTGCAAACTTGATGCCTACATTGCACCATCACCCTAATAACTTTTGCGTGGATGGGTGAAAATTAAGAAAAAGTATGCCAATAATTTCCGTTCTTTTTTAACGTTTTTCACCGTGGAAACGAAAAATTTTCCGTTCGACCTTTTTAAAAAATAACCCCAGGTAGTGCTTACTTGATGCCTACATAGCACTACCACCATAGTAACTTTTGAGTGCGTGGGTGAAAATGAAGAAAAAGTATGCCAATAACTCCCGTTTTTTACCGTTTTTCACCGTGGAAACGAAAATTTACCGTTCGACTTTTTTAAAATATAACCCCTTGGTAGTGCTAACTTGATGCCTACATAGCACTACCACCCAGTAACTTTTGAGTGGGTGGGTTAAAATAAAGAAAAAGTATGCCATTAAATCCCATTTTTTACCGTTTTTCGCCGTGGACCCGAAAAATTTACCGTTCGACTTTTTTAAAAAATAACCCCTGGCAGTGCTAACTTGATGCCTACATAGCACTACCATCATAGTAACTTTTGAGTGCGTATGTGAAAATGAAGAAAAAATATGCCAATTATTCCAGTTTTTTTACCGTTTTCACCGTGGGAACGAAAAATTTACCGTTCGACTTTTTTTAAAAATAACCCCTGGTAATGCTAACTTGATGCCTACATAGCAATACCACCCTAGTAACTTTTGAGTGGGTGGGTGAAAATGAAGAAAATGTATGCCAATAATTCCCGTTTTTTTACCGTTTTTCACCATGAAAAGGAAAAATTTACGGTTCCACTTTTTTAAAAAATAACCCCTGGTAGTGCTAACTTGATGCCTACATAGAACTACCACCCTAGTAACTTTTGAGTGGGTGGGTGAAGATGAAAAAAAAAACTATGCCAATAACTCCCGTTTTTTTTACCGTTTTTCACCATGGAAACGAGAAATTTACCGTTCGGCTTTTTTAAAAAATAACCCCTGGTAGTGCTAACTTGATGCCTACATAGCACTACCACACTAATAACTTTTGAGTGGGTGGGTGAAAATGAAAAAAAACCTATGCCAATAACGCCCGTTTTTTACCGTTTTTCACCGTGGAAACGAGAAATTTACCGTTCGACTTTTTTAAAAAATAACCCCTGGTAATGCTAACTTGATGCCTACATAGCACTACCACCCTAGTAACTTTTGGCTGGGTGGGTGAAAATGAAAAAAAGTACGCCAATATGTCCCGTTTTTTTTACCGTTTTTCACCGTTCAAACGAAAAACTTACCGTTCGACTTTTTTAAAAATAACCCCTGGTAATGCTAACTTCATGCCTACATAGCACTACCACCCTAGTAACTTTTGAGTGGGTGGGTGAAAATGAAAAAAAAACTATGCCAATAACTCCCGTTTTTTTTACCGTTTTTCACCATGGAAACGAGAAATTTACCGTTCGGCTTTTTTAAAAAATAACCCCTGGTAGTGCTAACTTGATGCCTACATAGCACTACCACACTAATAACTTTTGAGTGGGTGGGTGAAAATGAAAAAAAACCTATGCCAATAACGCCCGTTTTTTACCGTTTTTCACCGTGGAAACGAGAAATTTACCGTTCGACTTTTTTAAAAAATAACCCCTGGTAATGCTAACTTGATGCCTACATAGCCCTACCACCCTAGTAACTTTTGAGTGGGTGGGTGAAAATGAAAAAATGTATGCCAAAAACTCCTACTTTTTTACCGTTTTTCACCGTGGAAACGAGAAATTTATCGTTCAACTTTTTTAAAAAATAACCCCTGGTAGTGCTAACTTGATGCCCACATAGCACTACCACCCTAGTAACTTTTGAGTGGGTGGGTGAAAATGAAAAAAAGTATGCCGATAATTCCCTTTTTTTACCGATTTTCACCGTGGAAACGAAAAATTTACCGTTCGACATTTTAAAAAAATAACCCCTGGTAATGCTAACTTGATGCCTACATAGCACTACCACCCTAGTAACTTTTGGCTGGGTGGGTGAAAATGAAAAAAAGTACGCCAATATGTCCCGTTTTTTTTACCGTTTTTCACGGTTTTTCACCGTTCAAACGAAAAACTTACCGTTCGACTTTTTTAAAAATAACCCCTGGTAATGCTAACTTCATGCCTACATAGCACTACCACCCTAGTAACTTTTGAGTGGGTGGGTGAAAATGAAAAAATATATGCCAATAACTCCCAATTTTTTACCGTTTTTCACCGTGGAAACGAGAAATTTATCGTTCGACTTTTTTAAAATTGTTTTTTAAATAGTGAATTAAATAAAGTAGATATATTGATTTCTCTTCCTATATTTAGGAGGTGAAAAAAGATCTATGAAATTTGCAACACCAAGAATATTGTGAGAACCAAAAGACCACGTTAAAGACATTGCATTATGAACCCGAATAAAAGACGTAGAGGTAAAAATGAAAAACCTATCAAATATCCTGATCTTGAACCTTCTTTTGCTCCAGTTGCACACGATCTAACACGACCTGTACCATAACCACCGAAAAAAGTATGGCCGAGAAGTGGCTCATCTCTTAGTTCTTACAAAAGCAATGCCGATAAGGAGTTTTTACTGAAACCGGAACAACCAAAATATAATTTCATTACTACTGAAGATTTTAGTGATTTGAGTAAAAATTTAAATTTACCAAAAAGTAAAACAAAGTTTTAGGCTCTTCTTCGAATAATGTTATCAAGGCCCATATAATGCAAATATGATGGGATACATGTCCGTCAAGTTAGCACTACAACTTTGAAATTTCAAACTCAAATATAGCTAATTAATACCGTTTTTTAACCGTGGAATCGAAAAAATTACCTCTCGAATTTTTTTCAAGTAAATTCCTGGTAGTGCTAACTTGACGTCAAGTTAGCACTACCACCCCGAAAAACCGATTTCAACATTCTTACAATCAAGCCGATTATGTCAATAATTGCCGTTTTTTCACCGTTTTTTTACCGTTTTTCACCGTGAAAACGAGAAATTTACCGTTCGACTTTTTTAAAAAATAACGCCTGGTAGCCCTAACTTCATGCCTACATAGATTACCACCTTAGTAATTTTTGAGTGGGTGGGTGAAAATGAAAAAAAAGTATGCCAACGACTCCCGTTTTTTTTACAGTTTTTCACCGTGAAAACGAGAAATTTACCGTTCGACTTTTTTAAAAATAACGCCTGGTAGCCCTAACTTGATTACTAGATAGCACCACCACCCTAGTAACTTTTGAGTAGGTGGGTGAAAATGAAAAAAAGTATGCCAGTATTTCCCGTTTTTTACCGTCTTCTCCGTGGAAACGAAAAACTTACCGTTCGACTTTTTTAAAAAATAACGCCTGGTAGCGCTAACTTGATGCCTACATAGCACCACCACCCTAGTAACTTTTGAGTAGGTGGGTGAAAATGACAAAAAGTATGCCAGTATTTCCCGTTTTTTACCGTCTTCACCGTGGAAACGAAAAACTTACCGTTCGACTTTTTTAAAAAATAACCCCTGGTAGTGCTAACTTGATGCCCACATAGCACTACCACCCTAGTATCTTTTGAGTGGGTGGGTGAAAATGAAAAAAAGTATGCCGATAATTCCCTTTTTTACCGATTTTCACCGTGGAAACGAAAAATTTACCGTTCGTCATTTTAAAAAAATAACCCCTGGTAGTGCTAACTTGATGCCTACATACCACTACCACCCTAGTAACTTTTGAGTGGGTGGGTGAAAATGAAAAAAAGTATGCCGATAATTCCCGTTTTTTACCGATTTTCACCGTGGAAACGAAAAATTTACCGTTCGACATTTTAAAAAAATAACCCCTGGTAGTGCTAACTTGATGCCTACATAGAACTACCACCCTAGTAACTTTTGAGTGGGTGGGTGAAAATGAAAAAAAAGTATGTCAATAACTCCCGTTTTTTAACCGGTTATCACCGTGGAAACGAGAAATTTACCGTTCGACTTTTTTAAAAAATAACCCCTGGTAGTGCTAGCTTGATGCCTACATAGCACTACCACCCTAGTAACTTTTGAGTGGGTGGGTGAAAATGAAAAAAAGTATGCCAATATTTCCATTTTTTACCATTTTTCACGGTTCAAACGAAAAACTTACCTTTCGACTTTTTTAAAAAATAACCCCTGGTAATGCTAACTTCATGCCTACATAGCACTACCACCCTAGTAACTTTTGAGTGGGTGGGTGAAAATAAAAAAATATATGCCAATAACTCCCAATTTTTACCGTTTTTCACCGTGGAAACGAGAAATTTACCGTTCGACTTTTTTAAAATTTTTGTTTTAAATAGTAAATTAAATAAAGTAGATATATTGATTTCTCTTCCTATATTTAGGAGGTGAAAAAAGATCTATGAAATTTGCAACACCAAGAATCTGGTGAGAACCAAAAGACCACGTTAAAGACATTGCATTGTGAACCCGAATAAAGGTCGTAGAGGTAAAAATGAAAAACCTATCGAATATCCTGATCTTGAACCTTCTTCTGCTCCAGTTGCACACGATCAAACACGACCAGTACCAGAGCCACCGAAAAAATTATGGCAGAGAAGTGGCTCATCTCTTAGTTCCTACAAAAGCAATGCCGATAAGGAGTTTTTACTGAAACCAGAACAACCAAAATATCATTTCATTACTACTGAAGATATTAATGATTTGAGGAAAAATTTAAATTTACCAAAAAGTAAAGCAGAGCTTTTAGGCTCTTCTTCGAATAACGTTATCAAGGCCCATATAATGCAAATATGATGGGATACATATCCGTCAAGTTAGCACTACAACTTTGAAATTTCAAACTCAAATATAGCTAATTAATACCCTTTTTTTAACCGTGGAATCGAAAAAATTACCTCTCGAATTTTTTTCAAGTAAATCCCTGTTAGTGCTAACTTGACGTCAAGTTAGCACTACCACCCCGAAAAACCGATTTCAACTATTCTTACAATCAAGCCGATTATGCCAATAATTGCCGTTTTTTTCACCGTTTTTTACCGTAAGTAATTGCCGCTTTTTAACCGTAACTGATAACCCAAAACAGATTTTGAATCTCATTATTATTTTTTAAACTATGGCCCAAAATGTGCTAACAAGGCGTCAAGTTAGCACAACCACTCTAGTAACTTTTGAGTGGGGGGTGAAAATGAAAAAAAGTATGCCAATAACTCCCGTTTTTTACCGTTTTTCACCATGGAAAAGAAAAATTTACCGTTCGACTTTTTTAAAAAATAACCCCTGGTAGTGCTAACTTGATGCCTACATAGCACTACCACCCTAGTAACTTTTGAGTGGGTGGGTGAAAATGAAAAAAAAGTATGCCAATATTTGCCGTTTTTTTACCGTTTTTCACCGTGGAAACGAAAAACTTACCGTTCGCCTTTTTTAAAAAATAACCCCTGGTAGTGCTAACTTGATGCCTACATAGCACTACCACCCTAGTAACTTTTAAGTGGGGGGGGGGGGGGGGGGTGGAAATAAAGAAAAAGTGTGCCAATAATTCCAGTTTTTTTACCGTTTTTCACCATGGAAAAGAAAAATTTACCGTTCGACTTTTTTAAAAAATAACCCCTGGTAGTGCTAACTTGATGCCTACATAGAACTACCATCCTAGTAACTTTTGAGTGGGTGGATCAAAATGAAAAAAAAATATGCCAATATTTCCCGTTTTTTTACCGTTTTTCACCGTTCAAACGAAAAACTTACCATTCGACTTTTTTAAAAATAACCCCTGGTAATGCTAACTTCATGCCTACATAGCCCTACCACCCTAGTAACTTTTGAGTGGGTGGGTGAAAATGAAAAAATGTATGCCAATAACTCCTACTTTTTTACCGTTTTTCACCGTGGAAACGAGAAATTTACCTTTCAACTTTTTTAAAAAATAACCCCTGGTAGTGCTAACTTGATGCCCACATAGCACTACCACCCTAGTAACTTTTGAGTGGGTGGGTGATAAAAAAAAGTATGCCGATAATTCCCTTTTTTACCGATTTTCACCGTGGAAACGAAAAATTTACCGTTCGTCATTTTAAAAAAATAACCCCTGGTAGTGCTAACTTGATGCCTACATAGCACTACCACCCTAGTAACTTTTGAGTGGGTGGGTGAAAATGAAAAAAAGTATGCCAATATTTCCCTTTTTTTACCGTTTTTCACCGTGGAAACGAAAAATTCACCGTTCGATTTTTTTAAAAATAACCCCTGGTAGTGCAAACTTGATGCCTACATAGAACTACCACCCTAGTAACTTTTGAGTGGGTGGGTGAAAATGAAAAAAAAGTATGCCAATATTTCCCTTTTTTTACCGATTTTCACCGTTCAAACGAAAAACTTACCATTCGACTTTTTTAAAAAATAACCCCTGGTAGGGTAGAGCGAGGATGATTTGACAAAAGGAGGATTTGTCATTTTCAAATATAACGAAAACCTTTATAGATACACAGAATATCAAAATCCTTATTTTAAGCCTGTTGACTATTCAGCAATATACGTGAATATGTCAGTCATTTTTCTGGTATGCTTGGTGCTGCACGTGTTTTTCGGTTTTGTGGCGTTTTGTTGCTGATTTTGCTTGTTTAGTTCCTCTGCGTCCAGCGTTACAGTGAATTGGTATTATTTTAACTCTCTGAGATTTAAAATATTATTTTCATACAAAACCAATTAAAAGATCAGTTGTGTAATAATATTAAGCATATTCGGTAAGTTTGATAACAAATACTTATTGATCGTTAAAGGAGGATTTGACATTTGCCCAGTAGGAGGATTTATCAAATTGTGAAATCCTCCTTTTATCTTCCTAGTGCTCTGTTATAGTTTTTTTTTGTTGTTGTGCTTTTATTGTTATAATATTTAGGGTAATATGCCTAATATATACAAAAGGAAACATCCCGAGAGGGTAATTAATGAAGAAGGTCTTCAGCAAGCGCTGCACGACATAAAAAATAAAATTGATACGCCAACGAGTGCTTCTCGAAAATATAATGTAAACAGGACAAACATAATTTATCGGCTCAAGCTTCTTTCTGATAACCGGCTACCTAACGAGTTACAAGGCAAGGCTAGCACTAAATATTCTGTAAGGCAAGTCCTATCAAACTTTCAGGAAAGAGAGCTGGCGGAATACTTTAAAAGCTGCTCAAATTTGCATCACGGATTAACTTTTGATATGGCAAAACGATTTGTTTACGAATATGTAAAAAGGAGCAATATAAGAAACCCATCTTCTTGGGATAAGGATCAAGCTGCAGGAAAAGTTTGGTTATGGGGTTTCATGAGACAAAATCCAACTATTAGTTTACGCAAACCAGAAAATATAAGTTTAGCTCGCCTTCGAGCTTTTACCAAACCTGTAGTCTAAGACTTCTTCGGAAAACTTGAAAGTCTTCTCTTAAAACACTCGTTTAACCCTGAAGATATATACAGCCTCGACGAGACTGGTATCATAACAGTAATGGATTCTGTTAAAGTAAGTTCGCATATTTTTTTAAAAGGATATTTGGACTTAATTAAAAAAAATGTCAGATCATTGCTGAAATAGGCAATAGAACTGTTTCACAAACTGCTTCAGGAGAGAGAGGAACTCTTGTAACAATGTTTGCCATCGTCAATGCAGCAGGAAATCATGTGCCTCCGGTATATGTGTACCCCCACAAACGAGTGAACCCTTTATTCATGAAAGGAGCATTGTCGGGATCCCTCTAACTTTTTGCAGACAGTGGTTGGATAAATGCAGTAATTTTCCTTGATGTTTTGAAACATTTGGGAAATTTTACGAAATAATCCAAAGGAAATCTCATTCTTCTTCTTCTGGACAATCATGCGCCTCACTGTTCACTTGAAGCTATTTTATTCTGCCGCAATAACGGGATGGTTTTACTCTCTTTTCCACCGCACACGTCTCATCGATTGCAGCCATTAGATGTAGGGGCATTTGGGCCATTTAAGAAACAATGCAAGGCCTCATTAGCAATAACATTGTAAATAACCCAGAAAAAACACAAGGAATCACAATATACGATATTCCGTCGCTGTCATCTACCCCTTTTCTCAGAGCATTTTCCCCAGAGAACATTACTAAGGGATTTTCGTCTACAGGAATTTACTCTTTCAACTCCGATATATTTGATGAAAGCGAGTTTTGTGTAGTAGAAGAATTTGAAGGGAACAAAGAACATAATGAAGGACCGATTTGCTCTTTAAACTTTCCGACTGAAAACAGCTTGGCTGAGATTCCTTTAAGTCCTAATGTTTTAACCACTTCAGTGGATAAAACGCCTCATAGCACACCAGAGAACATTCGACCGCTGCCAAAACTAAAACCCCGAAAAAAGTTCAAAGGTCGTCCGGCAGGAAAATCAAGAATTTACACTGCAACCACGGAAAAAACTCGATTAATAGATCTCTCATTGCAAAAGACCAAAAAACAAGTAGCAGAAAAAATTAAAAAAGCAAAGATCGTAAAACGTGTACTACTTGATTCTTCCAGTAATGACAGTGATAACTATAGCGTCAGAGACTCCGACAATTCGTTGATATGGCAGGAAAGCGATGAGTCCATAAGTGAAGAATTGGAAAAAAATTAAATTTACCGAGAATGTGGAGGCCGTTTGCGATGATTATGTCCTCAATAAATTTGGAAATGATAGGAATTTCTATTATGTTGGATTGGTAATAGTTGTTGCAAGGGCGAGTAATTTGCCGTACACAATCAAATATTTTAGAAGGCAAAACAATACATCTACTTTTTGCGAACCTGTAGTTGAAGATATCAAATTAGCACTACCAGCCGATTTGGTAGCCAAACTTCCAGATCCTATACAATTGCCTGGGACCTCTACACGAAAAGGAAATATACAATTTAAAGTGAATTTTTCAGGTCTTGACGTCCGCTAAAATTTTATTTGCATTGTCTTCATGTACCCTTTTTTAATACTCATGTAAACAAATGAACTAAAATAATAAATGAAATAAATGTCTAAACAAAATAAAAAATAAATCTTTGAAGTTTCTTTGGAATTAGTAACATGATAAATCCTCCTGCATATTGTGAAATCCTCCTAAGACAGTGACAAATCCTCTTTAAAAGTGGGATGATTTGACGCATTTGTCATTTTCTCTATTTCGCTTTATACCAATAAAAACATTAAGTGTTCGTGTTTCGATTATAAATGATTTTGAACTTAAATATCTAAGGAACAGTAACCAATGTAAATATTTTAATAATATGATAAGCTTTTGTCGAAAATAACAAAAATTCAATTTTATGTCAAATTCTCCTCGCTCTACCCTAATGCTAACTTCATGCCTACATAGCCCTACCACCCTAGTAACTTTTGAGTGGGTGGGTGAAAATGAAAAAATGTATGCCAATAACTCCTACTTTTTTACCGTTTTTCACCGTGGAACCGAGAAATTTACCGTTCAACTTTTTTAAAAAATAACCCCTGGTAGTGCTAACTTGATGCCCACATATCACTACCACCCTAGTAACTTTTGAGTGGGTGGGTGAAAATGAAAAAAGTATGCCGATAATTCCCTTTTTTTACCGATTTTCACCGTGGAAACGAAAAATTTACCGTTCGACATTTTAAAAAAATAACCCCTGGTAGTGCTAACTTGATGCCTACATAGAACTACCACCCTAGTAACTTTTGAGTGGGTGGGTGAAAATGAAAAAAAGTATGTCAATAACTCCCGTTTTTTACCGTTTATCACCGTGGAAACGAGAAATTTACCGTTCGACTTTTTTAAAAAATAACCCCTGGTAGTGCTAGCTTGATGCCTACATAGCACTACCACCCTAGTAACTTTTGAGTGGGTGGGTGAAAATGAAAAAAAGTATGCCAATATTTCCCTTTTTTTACCGTTTTTCACCGTGGAAACGAAAAATTCACCGTTCGATTTTTTTAAAAATAACCCCTGGTAGTGCAAACTTGATGCCTACATTGCACCACCACCCTAATAACTTTTGCGTGGATGGGTGAAAATTAAGAAAAAGTATGCCAATAATTTCCGTTTTTTTTTAACGTTTTTCACCGTGGAAACGAAAAATTTTCCGTTCGACCTTTTTAAAAAATAACCCCAGGTAGTGCTTACTTGATGCCTACATAGCACTACCACCATAGTAACTTTTGAGTGCGTGGGTGAAAATGAAGAAAAAGTATGCCAATAACTCCCGTTTTTTACCGTTTTTCACCGTGGAAACGAAAAATTTACCGTTCGACTTTTTTAAAATATAACCCCTGGTAGTGCTAACTTGATGCCTACATAGCACTACCACCCAGTAACTTTTGAGTGGGTGGGTGAAAATTAAGAAAAAGTATGCCAATAATTTCCGTTTTTTTTTTAACGTTTTTCACCGTGGAAACGAAAAATTTTCCGTTCGACCTTTTTAAAAAATAACCCCAGGTAGTGCTTACTTGATGCCTACATAGAACTACCACCCTAGTAACTTTTGAGTGGGTGGGTGAAAATGAAAAAAAAGTATGTCAATAACTCCCGTTTTTTACCGTTTATCACCGTGGAAACGAGAAATTTACCGTTCGACTTTTTTAAAAAATAACCCCTGGTAGTGCTAGCTTGATGCCTACATAGCACTACCACCCTAGTAACTTTTGAGTGGGTGGGTGAAAATGAAAAAAAGTATGCCAATATTTCCCTTTTTTTACCGTTTTTCACCGTGGAAACGAAAAATTCACCGTTCGATTTTTTTAAAAATAACCCCTGGTAGTGCAAACTTGATGCCTACATTGCACCACCACCCTAATAACTTTTGCGTGGATGGGTGAAAATTAAGAAAAAGTATGCCAATAATTTCCGTTTTTTTTTAACGTTTTTCACCGTGGAAACGAAAAATTTTCCGTTCGACCTTTTTAAAAAATAAACCCAGGTAGTGCTTACTTGATGCCTACATAGCACTACCACCATAGTAACTTTTGAGTGCGTGGGTGAAAATGAAGAAAAAGTATGCCAATAACTCCCGTTTTTTACCGTTTTTCACCGTGGAAACGAAAAATTTACCGTTCGACTTTTTTAAAATATAACCCCTGGTAGTGCTAACTTGATGCCTACATAGCACTACCACCCAGTAACTTTTGAGTGGGTGTGTTAAAATAAAGAAAAAGTATGCCATTAAATCCCATTTTTTACCGTTTTTCGCCGTGGACCCGAAAAATTTACCGTTCGACTTTTTTAAAAAATAACCCCTGGCAGTGCTAACTTGATGCCTACATAGCACTACCATCATAGTAACTTTTGAGTGCGTATGTGAAAATGAAGAAAAAATATGCCAATTATTCCAGTTTTTTTACCGTTTTCACCGTGGGAACGAAAAATTTACCGTTCGACTTTTTTTAAAAATAACCCCTGGTAATGCTAACTTGATGCCTACATAGCAATACCACCCTAGTAACTTTTGAGTGGGTGGGTGAAAATGAAGAAAAGGTATGCCAATAATTCCCGTTTTTTTACCGTTTTTCACCATGAAAAGGAAAAATTTACGGTTCCACTTTTTTAAAAAATAACCCCTGGTAGTGCTAACTTGATGCCTACATAGAACTACCACCCTAGTAACTTTTGAGTGGGTGGGTGAAAATGAAAAAAAAACTATGCCAATAACTCCCGTTTTTTTTACCGTTTTTCACCATGGAAACGAGAAATTTACCGTTCGGCTTTTTTAAAAAATAACCCCTGGTAGTGCTAACTTGATGCCTACATAGCACTACCACACTAATAACTTTTGAGTGGGTGGGTGAAAATGAAAAAAAACCTATGCCAATAACGCCCGTTTTTTACCGTTTTTCACCGTGGAAACGAGAAATTTACCGTTCGACTTTTTTAAAAAATAACCCCTGGTAATGCTAACTTGATGCCTACATAGCACTACCACCCTAGTAACTTTTGGCTGGGTGGGTGAAAATGAAAAAAAGTACGCCAATATGTCCCGTTTTTTTTTACCGTTTTTCACCGTTTTTCACCGTTCAAACGAAAAACTTACCGTTCGACTTTTTTAAAAATAACCCCTGGTAATGCTAACTTCATGCCTACATAGCACTACCACCCTAGTAACTTTTGAGTGGGTGGGTGAAAATGAAAAAATGTATGCCAATAACTCCCGTTTTTTGCCGTTTTTCACCGTGGAAACGAGAAATTTACCGTTCGACTTTTTTAAAAAATAACCCCTGGTAGTGCTAACTTGATGTGTACTCTAGTAACTTTTGAGTGGGTGGGTGAAAATGAAAAAAAAAACTATTCCAATAACTCCCGTTTTTTACCGTTTTTCACCGTGGAAACGAGAAATTTACCGTTCGACTTTTTTAAAAAATAAACCCTGGTAGTGCTAATTTGATGCCTACATAGCACTACCACCCAGTAACTTTTGAGTGGGTGGGTGAAAATTAAGAAAAAGTATGCCAATAATTTCCGTTTTTTTTTAACGTTTTTCACCGTGGAAACGAAAAATTTTCCGTTCAACCTTTTTAAAAAATAACCCCAGGTAGTGCTTACTTGATGCCTACATAGAACTACCACCCTAGTAACTTTTGAGTGGGTGGGTGAAAATGAAAAAAAAGTATGTCAATAACTCCCGTTTTTTACCGTTTATCACCGTGGAAACGAGAAATTTACCGTTCGACTTTTTTAAAAAATAACCCCTGGTAGTGCTAGCTTGATGCCTACATAGCACTACCACCCTAGTAACTTTTGAGTGGGTGGGTGAAAATGAAAAAAAGTATGCCAATATTTCCCTTTTTTTACCGTTTTTCACCGTGGAAACGAAAAATTCACCGTTCGATTTTTTTAAAAATAACCCCTGGTAGTGCAAACTTGATGCCTACATTGCACCACCACCCTAATAACTTTTGCGTGGA
This sequence comes from Eurosta solidaginis, assembly GCF_040869045.1. Lineage (NCBI taxonomy): Eukaryota > Metazoa > Arthropoda > Insecta > Diptera > Tephritidae > Eurosta > Eurosta solidaginis. Next base: position 89,375,279 of record NC_090320.1, read on the forward strand.
TGGGTGAAAATTAAGAAAAAGTATGCCAATAATTTCCGTTTTTTTTTAACGTTTTTCACCGTGGAAACGAAAAATTTTCCGTTCGACCTTTTTAAAAAATAACCCCAGGTAGTGCTTACTTGATGCCTACATAGCACTACCACCATAGTAACTTTTGAGTGCGTGGGTGAAAATGAAGAAAAAGTATGCCAATAACTCCCGTTTTTTACCGTTTTTCACCGTGGAAACGAAAAATTTACCGTTCGACTTTTTTAAAATATAACCCTTGGTAGTGCTAACTTGATGCCTACATAGCACTACCACCCAGTAACTTTTGAGTGGGTGGGTTAAAATAAAGAAAAAGTATGCCATTAAATCCCATTTTTTACCGTTTTTCGCCGTGGACCCGAAAAATTTACCGTTCGACTTTTTTAAAAAATAACCCCTGGCAGTGCTAACTTGATGCCTACATAGCACTACCATCATAGTAACTTTTGAGTGCGTATGTGAAAATGAAGAAAAAATATGCCAATTATTCCAGTTTTTTTACCGTTTTCACCGTGGGAACGAAAAATTTACCGTTCGACTTTTTTTAAAAATAACCCCTGGTAATGCTAACTTGATGCCTACATAGCAATACCACCCTAGTAACTTTTGAGTGGGTGGGTGAAAATGAAGAAAAGGTATGCCAATAATTCCCGTTTTTTTACCGTTTTTCACCATGAAAAGGAAAAATTTACGGTTCCACTTTTTTAAAAAATAACCCCTGGTAGTGCTAACTTGATGCCTACATAGAACTACCACCCTAGTAACTTTTGAGTGGGTGGGTGAAAATGAAAAAAAAACTATGCCAATAACTCCCGTTTTTTTTACCGTTTTTCACCATGGAAACGAGAAATTTACCGTTCGGCTTTTTTTAAAATAACCCCTGGTAGTGCTAACTTGATGCCTACATAGCACTACCACACTAATAACTTTTGAGTGGGTGGGTGAAAATGAAAAAAAACCTATGCCAATAACGCCCGTTTTTTACCGTTTTTCACCGTGGAAACGAGAAATTTACCGTTCGACTTTTTCAAAAAATAACCCCTGGTAATGCTAACTTGATGCCTACATAGCACTACCACCCTAGTAACTTTTGGCTGGGTGGGTGAAAATGAAAAAAAGTACGCCAATATGTCCCGTTTTTTTTTACCGTTGTTCACCGTTTTTCACCGTTCAAACGAAAAACTTACCGTTCGACTTTTTTAAAAATAACCCCTGGTAATGCTAACTTCATGCCTACATAGCACTACCACCCTAGTAACTTTTGAGTGGGTGGGTGAAAATGAAAAAATGTATGCCAATAACTCCCGTTTTTTGCCGTTTTTCACCGTGGAAACGAGAAATTTACCGTTCGACTTTTTTAAAAAATAACCCCTGGTAGTGCTAACTTGATGTGTACATAGCACTACCAATCTAGTAACTTTTGAGTGGGTGGGTGAAAATGAAAAAAAAAACTATTCCAATAACTCCCGTTTTTTTACCGTTTTTCACCGTGGAAACGAGAAATTTACCGTTCGACTTTTTTAAAAAATAAACCCTGGTAGTGCTAATTTGATGCCTACATAGCACTACCACCCTAGTAACTTTTGGGTGGGTGGGTGTAAATGAAAAAAAGTATGCCAATAATTCCCGTTTTTTTACCGTTTTTCACCGTGGAAACGAAAAATCGACCGTTCGACTTTTTTAAAAAATAACCCCTGGTAGTGCTAACTTGATATCTACATAGCACTACCACCCAGTAACTTTTGAGTGGGTGGGTTAAAATAAAGAAAAAGTATGCCATTAAATCCAATTTTTTACCGTTTTTCGCCGTGGACCCGAAAAATTTACCGTTCGACTTTTTTAAAAAATAACCCCTGGCAGTGCTAACTTGATGCCTACATAGCACTACCACCATAGTAACTTTTGAGTGGGTGGGTGAAAATGAAGAAAAAGTATGCCAATAATTCCCGCTTTTTTACCGTTTTTCACCGTGGAAACGAAAAATTTACCGTTCGACTTTTTTAAAAAATAACCCCTGGTAGTGCTAACTTGATGTGTACATAGCACTACCTCTCTAGTAACTTTTGAGTGGGTGGGTGAAAATGAAAAAAAAACTATTCCAATAACTCCCGTTTTTTACCGTTTTTCACCGTGGAAACGAGAAATTTACCGTTCGAATTTTTTAAAAAATAACCCCTGGTAGTGCTAACTTGATGTGTACATAGCACTACCACTCTAGTAACTTTTGAGTGGGTGGGTGAAAATGAAAAAAAAACTATTCCAATAACTCCCGTTTTTTACCGTTTTTCACCGTGGAAACGAGAAATTTACCGTTCGACTTTTTTAAAAAATAACGCCTGGTAGCGCTAACTTCATGCCTACATAGACTAACACCTTAGTAACTTTTGAGTGAGTGGGTGAAAATGAAAAAAAAGTATGCCAATGACTCCCGTTTTTTTACCGTTTTTCACCGTGGAAACGAGAAACTTACCGTTCGACTTTTTTAAAAAATAACCCCTGGTAGTGCTAACTTGATGCCTACATAGCACTACCACCCTAATAACTTTTGGGTGGGCGGGTGAAAATGAAAAAAAGTATGCCGATAATTTCCGTTTTTTTACAGTTTTTCACCGTGGAAACGAAAAATTTGCTGTTCGAAATTTTTAAAAAATAACCACTGGTAGTGCTAACTTGATGCCTACATAGCACTACCACCCTAATAACTTTTGGGTGGGTGGGTGAAAATGAAAAAAAAGTATGCCATTAATTCCCGTTTTTTTACCGTTTTTCACCGTGGAAACGGAAAATTTACCATTGGACTTTTTTAAAAAATAACCCCTGGTAGTGCTAACTTGATGCCTACATAGCACTACCACCCAGTAACTTTTGAGTGGGTGGGTTAAAATAAAGAAAAAGTATGCCATTAAATCCCATTTTTTACCGTTTTTCGCCGTGGACCCGAAAAATTTACCGTTCGACTTTTTTAAAAAATAACCCCTGGCAGTGCTAACTTGATGCCTACATAGCACTACCACCATAGTAACTTTTGAGTGGGTGGGTGAAAATGAAGAAAAAGTATGCCAATAATTAACCAAACTTGATGCCTACATTGCACCACCACCCTAATAACTTTTGCGTGGATGGGTGAAAATTAAGAAAAAGTATGCCAATAATTTCCGTTTTTTTTTAACGTTTTTCACCGTGGAAACGAAAAATTTTCCGTTCGACCTTTTTAAAAAATAACCCCAGGTAGTGCTTACTTGATGCCTACATAGCACTACCACCATAGTAACTTTTGAGTGCGTGGGTGAAAATGAAGAAAAAGTATGCCAATAACTCCCGTTTTTTACCGTTTTTCACCGTGGAAACGAAAAATTTACCGTTCGACTTTTTTAAAATATAACCCTTGGTAGTGCTAACTTGATGCCTACATAGCACTACCACCCAGTAACTTTTGAGTGGGTGGGTTAAAATAAAGAAAAAGTATGCCATTAAATCCCATTTTTTACCGTTTTTCGCCGTGGACCCGAAAAATTTACCGTTCGACTTTTTTAAAAAATAACCCCTGGCAGTGCTAACTTGATGCCTACATAGCACTACCATCATAGTAACTTTTGAGTGCGTATGTGAAAATGAAGAAAAAATATGCCAATTATTCCAGTTTTTTTACCGTTTTCACCGTGGGAACGAAAAATTTACCGTTCGACTTTTTTTAAAAATAAGCCCTGGTAATGCTAACTTGATGCCTACATAGCAATACCACCCTAGTAACTTTTGAGTGGGTGGGTGAAAATGAAGAAAAGGTATGCCAATAATTCCCGTTTTTTTACCGTTTTTCACCATGAAAAGGAAAAATTTACGGTTCCACTTTTTTAAAAAATAACCCCTGGTAGTGCTAACTTGATGCCTACATAGAACTACCACCCTAGTAACTTTTGAGTGGGTGGGTGAAAATGAAAAAAAAACTATGCCAATAACTCCCGTTTTTTTTACCGTTTTTCACCATGGAAACGAGAAATTTACCGTTCGGCTTTTTTAAAAAATAACCCCTGGTAGTGCTAACTTGATGCCTACATAGCACTACCACACTAATAACTTTTGAGTGGGTGGGTGAAAATGAAAAAAAACCTATGCCAATAACGCCCGTTTTTTACCGTTTTTCACCGTGGAAACGAGAAATTTACCGTTCGACTTTTTCAAAAAATAACCCCTGGTAATGCTAACTTGATGCCTACATAGCACTACCACCCTAGTAACTTTTGGCTGGGTGGGTGAAAATGAAAAAAAGTACGCCAATATGTCCCGTTTTTTTTTACCGTTTTTCACCGTTTTTCACCGTTCAAACGAAAAACTTACCGTTCGACTTTTTTAAAAATAACCCCTGGTAATGCTAACTTCATGCCTACATAGCACTACCACCCTAGTAACTTTTGAGTGGGTGGGTGAAAATGAAAAAATGTATGCCAATAACTCCCGTTTTTTGCCGTTTTTCACCGTGGAAACGAGAAATTTACCGTTCGACTTTTTAAAAAATAACCCCTGGTAGTGCTAACTTGATGTGTACATAGCACTACCAATCTAGTAACTTTTGAGTGGGTGGGTGAAAATGAAAAAAAAAACTATTCCAATAACTCCCGTTTTTTACCGTTTTTCACCGTGGAAACGAGAAATTTACCGTTCGACTTTTTTAAAAAATAAACCCTGGTAGTGCTAATTTGATGCCTACATAGCACTACCACCCTAGTAACTTTTGGGTGGGTGGGTGTAAATGAAAAAAAGTATGCCAATAATTCCCGTTTTTTTACCGTTTTTCACCGTGGAAACGAAAAATCGACCGTTCGACTTTTTTAAAAAATAACCCCTGGTAGTGCTAACTTGATATCTACATAGCACTACCACCCAGTAACTTTTGAGTGGGTGGGTTAAAATAAAGAAAAAGTATGCCATTAAATCCCATTTTTTACCGTTTTTCGCCGTGGACCCGAAAAATTTACCGTTCGACTTTTTTAAAAAATAACCCCTGGCAGTGCTAACTTGATGCCTACATAGCACTACCACCATAGTAACTTTTGAGCGGGTGGGTGAAAATGAAGAAAAAGTATGCCAATAATTCCCGCTTTTTTACCGTTTTTCACCGTGGAAACGAAAAATTTACCGTTCGACTTTTTTAAAAAATAACCCCTGGTAGTGCTAACTTGATGTGTACATAGCACTACCTCTCTAGTAACTTTTGAGTGGGTGGGTGAAAATGAAAAAAAAAACTATTCCAATAACTCCCGTTTTTTACCGTTTTTCACCGTGGAAACGAGAAATTTACCGTTCGAATTTTTTAAAAAATAACCCCTGGTAGTGCTAACTTGATGTGTACATAGCACTACCACTCTAGTAACTTTTGAGTGGGTGGGTGAAAATGAAAAAAAAAACTATTCCAATAACTCCCGTTTTTTACCGTTTTTCACCGTGGAAACGAGAAATTTACCTTTCGACTTTTTTAAAAAATAACGCCTGGTAGCGCTAACTTCATGCCTACATAGACTAACACCTTAGTAACTTTTGAGTGAGTGGGTGAAAATGAAAAAAAAGTATGCCAATGACTCCCGTTTTTTTACCGTTTTTCACCGTGGAAACGAGAAACTTACCGTTCGACTTTTTTAAAAAATAACCCCTGGTAGTGCTAACTTGATGCCTACATAGCACTACCACCCTAATAACTTTTGGGTGGGCGGGTGAAAATGAAAAAAAGTATGCCGATAATTTCCGTTTTTTTACAGTTTTTCACCGTGGAAACGAAAAATTTGCTGTTCGAAATTTTTAAAAAATAACCACTGGTAGTGCTAACTTGATGCCTACATAGCACTACCACCCTAATAACTTTTGGGTGGGTGGGTGAAAATGAAAAAAAAGTATGCCATTAATTCCCGTTTTTTTACCGTTTTTCACCGTGGAAACGGAAAATTTACCATTGGACTTTTTTAAAAAATAACCCCTGGTAGTGCTAACTTGATGCCTACATAGCACTACCACCCAGTAACTTTTGAGTGGGTGGGTTAAAATAAAGAAAAAGTATGCCATTAAATCCCATTTTTTACCGTTTTTCGCCGTGGACCCGAAAAATTTACCGTTCGACTTTTTTTAAAAAATAACCCCTGGCAGTGCTAACTTGATGCCTACATAGCACTACCACCATAGTAACTTTTGAGTGGGTGGGTGAAAATGAAGAAAAAGTATGCCAATAACTCCCGTTTTTTTTACCGTTTTTCACCATGGAAACGAGAAATTTACCGTTCGGCTTTTTTAAAAAATAACCCCTGGTAGTGCTAACTTGATGCCTACATAGCACTACCACACTAATAACTTTTGAGTGGGTGGGTGAAAATGAAAAAAAACCTATGCCAATAACGCCCGTTTTTTACCGTTTTTCACCGTGGAAACGAGAAATTTACCGTTCGACTTTTTTAAAAAATAACCCCTGGTAATGCTAACTTGATGCCTACATAGCACTACCACCCTAGTAACTTTTGGCTGGGTGGGTGAAAATGAAAAAAAGTACGCCAATATGTCCCGTTTTTTTTTACCGTTTTTCACCGTTTTTCACCGTTCAAACGAAAAACTTACCGTTCGACTTTTTTAAAAATAACCCCTGGTAATGCTAACTTCATGCCTACATAGCACTACCACCCTAGTAACTTTTGAGTGGGTGGGTGAAAATGAAAAAATGTATGCCAATAACTCCCGTTTTTTGCCGTTTTTCACCGTGGAAACGAGAAATTTACCGTTCGACTTTTTTAAAATTAACCCCTGGTAGTGCTAACTTGAATGTGTACATAGCACTACCACTCTAGTAACTTTTGAGTGGGTGGGTGAAAATGAAAAAAAAAACTATTCCAATAACTCCCGTTTTTTACCGTTTTTCACCGTGGAAACGAGAAATTTACCGTTCGACTTTTTTAAAAAATAAACCCTGGTAGTGCTAATTTGATGCCTACATAGCACTACCACCCAGTAACTTTTGAGTGGGTGGGTGAAAATTAAGAAAAAGTATGCCAATAATTTCCGTTTTTTTTTAACGTTTTTCACCGTGGAAACGAAAAATTTTCCGTTCAACCTTTTTAAAAAATAACCCCAGGTAGTGCTTACTTGATGCCTACATAGAACTACCACCCTAGTAACTTTTGAGTGGGTGGGTGAAAATGAAAAAAAAGTATGTCAATAACTCCCGCTTTTTACCGTTTATCACCGTGGAAACGAAAAATTTACCGTTCGACTTTTTTAAAAAATAACCCCGGGTAGTGCTAGCTTGATGCCTACATAGCACTACCACCCTAGTAACTTTTGAGTGGGTGGGTGAAAATGAAAAAAAGTATGCCAATATTTCCCTTTTTTTACCGTTTTTCACCGTGGAAACGAAAAATTCACCGTTCGATTTTTTTAAAAATAACCCCTGGTAGTGCAAACTTGATGCCTACATTGCACCACCACCCTAATAACTTTTGCGTGGATGGGTGAAAATTAAGAAAAAGTATGCCAATAATTTCCGTTTTTTTTAACGTTTTTCACCGTGGAAACGAAAAATTTTCCGTTCGACCTTTTTAAAAAATAACCCCAGGTAGTGCTTACTTGATGCCTACATAGCACTACCACCATAGTAACTTTTGAGTGCGTGGGTGAAAATGAAGAAAAAGTATGCCAATAACTCCCGTTTTTTACCGTTTTTCACCGTGGAAACGAAAAATTTACCGTTCGACTTTTTTAAAATATAACCCTTGGTAGTGCTAACTTGATGCCTACATAGCACTACCACCCAGTAACTTTTGAGTGGGTGGGTTAAAATAAAGAAAAAGTATGCCATTAAATCCCATTTTTTACCGTTTTTCGCCGTGGACCCGAAAAATTTACCGTTCGACTTTTTTAAAAAATAACCCCTGGCAGTGCTAACTTGATGCCTACATAGCACTACCATCATAGTAACTTTTGAGTGCGTATGTGAAAATGAAGAAAAAATATGCCAATTATTCCAGTTTTTTTACCGTTTTCACCGTGGAAACGAAAAATTTACCGTTCGACTTTTTTTAAAAATAACCCCTGGTAATGCTAACTTGATGCCTACATAGCAATACCACCCTAGTAACTTTTGAGTGGGTGGGTGAAAATGAAGAAAAGGTATGCCAATAATTCCCGTTTTTTTACCGTTTTTCACCATGAAAAGGAAAAATTTACGGTTCCACTTTTTTAAAAAATAACCCCTGGTAGTGCTAACTTGATGCCTACATAGAACTACCACCCTAGTAACTTTTGAGTGGGTGGGTGAAAATGAAAAAAAACCTATGCCAATAACGCCCGTTTTTTACCGTTTTTCACCGTGGAAACGAGAAATTTACCGTTCGACTTTTTCAAAAAATAACCCCTGGTAATGCTAACTTGATGCCTACATAGCACTACCACCCTAGTAACTTTTGGCTGGGTGGGTGAAAATGAAAAAAAGTACGCCAATATGTCCCGTTTTTTTTTACCGTTTTTCACCGTTTTTCACCGTTCAAACGAAAAACTTACCGTTCGACTTTTTTAAAAATAACCCCTGGTAATGCTAACTTCATGCCTACATAGCACTACCACCCTAGTAACTTTTGAGTGGGTGGGTGAAAATGAAAAAATGTATGCCAATAACTCCCGTTTTTTGCCGTTTTTCACCGTGGAAACGAGAAATTTACCGTTCGACTTTTTTAAAAAATAACCCCTGGTAGTGCTAACTTGATGTGTACATAGCACTACCAATTTAGTAACTTTTGAGTGGGTGGGTGAAAATGAAAAAAAAAACTATTCCAATAACTCCCGTTTTTTACCGTTTTTCACCGTGGAAACGAGAAATTTACCGTTCGACTTTTTTAAAAAATAAACCCTGGTAGTGCTAATTTGATGCCTACATAGCACTACCACCCTAGTAACTTTTGGGGTGGGTGGGTGTAAATGAAAAAAAGTATGCCAATAATTCCCGTTTTTTTACCGTTTTTCACCGTGGAAACGAAAAATCGACCGTTCGACTTTTTTAAAAAATAACCCCTGGTAGTGCTAACTTGATATCTACATAGCACTACCACCCAGTAACTTTTGAGTGGGTGGGTTAAAATAAAGAAAAAGTATGCCATTAAATCCCATTTTTTACCGTTTTTCGCCGTGGACCCGAAAAATTTACCGTTCGACTTTTTTAAAAAATAACCCCTGGCAGTGCTAACTTGATGCCTACATAGCACTACCACCATAGTAACTTTTGAGTGGGTGGGTGAAAATGAAGAAAAAGTATGCCAATAATTCCCGCTTTTTTACCGTTTTTCACCGTGGAAACGAAAAATTTACCGTTCGACTTTTTTAAAAAATAACCCCTGGTAGTGCTAACTTGATGTGTACATAGCACTACCTCTCTAGTAACTTTTGAGTGGGTGGGTGAAAATGAAAAAAAAAACTATTCCAATAACTCCCGTTTTTTACCGTTTTTCACCGTGGAAACGAGAAATTTACCGTTCGATTTTTTTAAAAAATAACCCCTGGTAGTGCTAACTTGATGTGTACATAGCACTACCACTCTAGTAACTTTTGAGTGGGTGGGTGAAAATGAAAAAAAAACTATTCCAATAACTCCCGTTTTTTACCGTTTTTCACCGTGGAAACGAGAAATTTACCGTTCGACTTTTTTAAAAAATAACGCCTGGTAGCGCTAACTTCATGCCTACATAGACTAACACCTTAGTAACTTTTGAGTGAGTGGGTGAAAATGAAAAAAAAGTATGCCAATGACTCCCGTTTTTTTACCGTTTTTCACCGTGGAAACGAGAAACTTACCGTTCGACTTTTTTAAAAAATAACCCCTGGTAGTGCTAACTTGATGCCTACATAGCACTACCACCCTAATAACTTTTGGGTGGGCGGGTGAAAATGAAAAAAAGTATGCCGATAATTTCCGTTTTTTTACAGTTTTTCGCCGTGGAAACGAAAAATTTGCTGTTCGAAATTTTTAAAAAATAACCACTGGTAGTGCTAACTTGATGCCTACATAGCACTACCACCCTAATAACTTTTGGGTGGGTGGGTGAAAATGAAAAAAAAGTATGCCATTAATTCCCGTTTTTTTACCGTTTTTCACCGTGGAAACGGAAAATTTACCATTGGACTTTTTTAAAAAATAACCCCTGGTAGTGCTAACTTGATGCCTACATAGCACTACCACCCAGTAACTTTTGAGTGGGTGGGTTAAAATAAAGAAAAAGTATGCCATTAAATCCCATTTTTTACCGTTTTTCGCCGTGGACCCGAAAAATTTACCGTTCGACTTTTTTAAAAAATAACCCCTGGCAGTGCTAACTTGATGCCTACATAGCACTACCACCATAGTAACTTTTGAGTGGGTGGGTGAAAATGAAGAAAAAGTATGCCAATAATTAACCAAACTTGATGCCTACATTGCACCACCACCCTAATAACTTTTGCGTGGATGGGTGAAAATTAAGAAAAAGTATGCCAATAATTTCCGTTTTTTTTAACGTTTTTCACCGTGGAAACGAAAAATTTTCTGTTCGACCTTTTAAAAAATAACCCCAGGTAGTGCTTACTTGATGCCTACATAGCACTACCACCATAGTAACTTTTGAGTGCGTGGGTGAAAATGAAGAAAAAGTATGCCAATAACTCCCGTTTTTTACCGTTTTTCACCGTGGAAACGAAAAATTTACCGTTCGACTTTTTTAAAATATAACCCCTGGTAGTGCTAACTTGATGCCTACATAGCACTACCACCCAGTAACTTTTGAGTGGGTGGGTTAAAATAAAGAAAAAGTATGCCATTAAATCCCATTTTTTACCGTTTTTCGCCGTGGACCCGAAAAATTTACCGTTCGACTTTTTTTAAAAATAACCCCTGGCAGTGCTAACTTGATGCCTACATAGCACTACCATCATAGTAACTTTTGAGTGCGTATGTGAAAATGAAGAAAAAATATGCCAATTATTCCAGTTTTTTTACCGTTTTCACCGTGGGAACGAAAAATTTACCGTTCGACTTTTTTTAAAAATAACCCCTGGTAATGCTAACTTGATGCCTACATAGCAATACCACCCTAGTAACTTTTGAGTGGGTGGGTGAAAATGAAGAAAAGGTATGCCAATAATTCCCGTTTTTTTACCGTTTTTCACCATGAAAAGGAAAAATTTACGGTTCCACTTTTTTAAAAAATAACCCCTGGTAGTGCTAACTTGATGCCTACATAGAACTACCACCCTAGTAACTTTTGAGTGGGTGGGTGAAAATGAAAAAAAAACTATGCCAATAGCTCCCGTTTTTTTACCGTTTTTCACCATGGAAACGAGAAATTTACCGTTCGGCTTTTTTAAAAAATAACCCCTGGTAGTGCTAACTTGATGCCTACATAGCACTACAACACTAATAACTTTTGAGTGGGTGGGTGAAAATGAAAAAAAACCAATGCCAATAACGCCCGTTTTTTACCGTTTTTCACCGTGGAAACGAGAAATTTACCGTTCCACTTTTTTAAAAAATAACCCCTGGTAATGCTAACTTGATGCCTACATAGCACTACCACCCTAGTAACTTTTGGCTGGGTGGGTGAAAATGAAAAAAAGTACGCCAATATGTCCCGTTTTTTTTACCGTTCGAATTTTTTAAAAAATAACCCGTGGCTGTGCTAACTTGATGCCTACATAGCACTACCACCATAGTAACTTTTAAGTGGGTGGGTGAAAATGAGGAAAAAGTATGCCAATAATTCCGGTTTTTTTACCGTTTTTCACCGTGGAAACGAAAAATTTTCCGTTCGGATTTTTTAAAAAATAACCCCTGGCAGTGATAACTTGATGCCTACATAGCACTACCACCATAGTAACTTTTGAGTGGGTGGGTGAAAATGAAGAAAAAGTATGCCAATAATTCCCATTTTTTACCGTTTTGCGCCGTGGAAACGAAAAATTTACCGTTCGACTTTTTTAAAAAATAACCCCTGGCTGTGCTAACTTGATGTCTACATAGCACTACCACCCTAGTAACTTTTGAGTGGGTGGGTGAAAATGAAGAAAAATTATGCCAATAATTCCCGTTTTTTTTTTACCGTTTTTCACCGTGGAAACGAAAAATTTACCGTTCGAATTTTTTAAAAAATAACCCGTGGCTGTGCTAACTTGATGCCTACATAGCACTACCACCATAGTAACTTTTAAGTGGGTGGGTGAAAATGAGGAAAAAGTATGCCAATAATTCCGGTTTTTTTACCGTTTTTCACCGTGGAAACGAAAAGTTTTCCGTTCGACTTTTTTAAAAAATAACCCCTGGCAGTGCTAACTTGATGCCTACATAGCACTACCACCCTAGTAACTTTTGAGTGGGTGGGTGAAAATGAAGAAAAAGTATGCCAATAATTCCCATTTTTTACGTTTTTCACCGTGTAAACGAAAAATTTACTATTCGAATTTTTAAAAAATAACCCGTGGTAGTGCTACTTAATGTCTACATAGCACTACCACCCTAGTAGCTTTTGAATGGGTGGCTGAAAATGAAGAAAAAGTATGCCAAAAATTCCCGCTTTTTTACCGTTTTTCACCGTGGAAACGAAAAATTTACCGTTCGACTTTTTTAAAAAATAACCCCTCGCAGTGCTAACTTGATGCCTACATAGCACTACCACCCTAGTAACTTGTGAGTGGGTGGGTGAAAATGAAAAAAAAGTGTGCCAATAATTCCCACATTTTTACCGTTTTTCACCGTTGAAACGAAAAATTTACCGTTCGACATTTTTAAAAAATAACTCCTGGTAGTGCTAACTTGATGCCTACATAGCACTACCACCCTAGTAACTTTTGAGTGGGTACGTGAAAATGAAAAAAAATTATGCCAATAACTCCCGTTTTTTACCGTTTTTCACCGTGGGAACGAGAAATTTACCATTCGAATTTTTTAAAAAATAACTCCTGGTAGTGCGAACTTGATGCCTACATAGCACTACCACCATAGTAACTTTTGAGTGGGTGGGTGAAAATGAAGAAAAAGTATGCCATTAATTCCCGTTTTTTTACCGTTTTTTACCGTGGAAACGAAAAATTTACCGTTCGACTTTTTTAAAAAATAACGCGTGGTAGTGCTACTTGATGTCTACATAGCACTACCACCGTAATAACTTTTGAGTGGGTGAGTGAAAACGAAGAAAAAGTATGCCAATAATTCCATTTTTGTTTACCGTTTTTCGCCGTGGAAACGAAAAATTTACCGTTCGACTTTTTTAAAAAATAACCCATGGCTGTGCTAACTTGATGCCTACATAGCACTACCACCCTTGTAACTTTTGAGTGGGTGGGTGAAAATGAAGAAAAAGTATGCCAATAATTCCCGTTTTTTTTACCGTTTTTCACCGTGGAAACGAAAAATTTACCGTTCGAATTTTTTAAAAAATAACCCGTGGCTGTGCTAACTTGATGCCTACATAGCACTACCACCATAGTAACTTTTAAGTGGGTGGGTGAAAATGAGGAAAAAGTATGCCAATAATTCCGGTTTTTTTACCGTTTTTCACCGTGGAAACGAAAAATTTTCCGTTCGACTTTTTTAAAAAATAACCCCTGGCAGTGCTAACTTGATGCCTACATAGCACTACCACCATAGTAACTTTTGAGTGGGTGGGTGAAAATGAAGAAAAAGTATGCCAATAATTCCCATTTTTTACCGTTTTGCGCCGTGGAAACGAAAAATTTACCGTTCGACTTTTTTAAAAAATAACCCCTGGCTGTGCTAACTTGATGTCTACATAGCACTACCACCCTAGTAACTTTTGAGTGGGTGGGTGAAAATGAAGAAAAAGTATGCCAATAATTCCCGTTTTTTTTACCGTTTTTCACCGTGGAAACGAAAAATTTACCGTTCGAATTTTTTAAAAAATAACCCGTGGCTGTGCTAACTTGATGCCTACATAGCACTACCACCATAGTAACTTTTAAGTGGGTGGGTGAAAATGAGGAAAAAGTATGCCAATAATTCCGGTTTTTTTACCGTTTTTCACCGTGGAAACGAAAAGTTTTCCGTTCGACTTTTTAAAAAATAACCCCTGGCAGTGCTAACTTGATGCCTACATAGCACTACCACCCTAGTAACTTTTGAGTGGGTGCGTGAATATGAAAAAAAATTATGCCAATAACTCCCGTTTTTTACCGTTTTTCACCGTGGAAACGAGAAATTTACCATTCGAATTTTTTAAAAAATAACTCCTGGTAGTGCTAACTTGATGCCTACATAGCACTACCACCCTAGTAACTTTTGAGTGGGTGCGTGAAAATGAAAAAAAAGTATGCCAATAACTCCCGTTTTTTACTGTTTTTCACCGAGGAAACGAGAAATTTACCATTCGAATTTTTTAAAAAAAAACTCCTGGTAGTGCTAACTTGATGCCTACATAGCACTACCACCCTAGTAACTTTTGAGTGGGTGCGTGAAAATGAAAAAAAAGTAAGCCAATAACTCCCGTTTTTTACCGTTTTTCACCGAGGAAACGAGAAATTTACCATTCGAATTTTTTAAAAAATAACTCCTGGTAGTGCTAACTTGATGCCTACATAGCACTACCACCATAGTAACTTTTGAGTGGGTGAGTGAAAATGAAGAAAAAGTATGCCAATAATTCCATTTTTGTTTATCGTTTTTCGCCGTGGAAACGAAAAATTTACCGTTCGACTTTTTTAAAAAATAACCCATGGCTGTGCTAACTTGATGCCTACATAGCACTACCACCCTTGTAACTTTTGAGTGGGTGGGTGAAAATGAAGAAAAAGTATGCCACTAATTCCCGTTTTTTTACCGTTTTTTACCGTGGAAACGAAAAATTTACCGTTCGACTTTTTTAAAAAATAACGCGTGGTAGTGCTACTTGATGTCTACATAGCACTACCACCGTAATAACTTTTGAGTGGGTGAGTGAAAATGAAGAAAAAGTATGCCAATAATTCCATTTTTGTTTACCGTTTTTCGCCGTGGAAACGAAAAATTTACCGTTCGACTTTTTTAAAAAATAACCCATGGCTGTGCTAACTTGATGCCTACATAGCACTACCACCCTTGTAACTTTTGAGTGGGTGGGTGAAAATGAAGAAAAGAAGCACTACCACCCTAGTAACTTTTGAGTGGGTTCGTGAAAATGAAAAAAAGTATGCCAATAACTCCCGTTTTTTACCGTTTTTCACCGAGGAAACGAGAAATTTACCATTCGAATTTTTTAAAAAATAACTCCTGGTAGTGCTAACTTGATGCCTACATAGCACTACCACCATAGTAACTTTTGAGTGGGTGAGTGAAAATGAAGAAAAAGTATGCCAATAATTCCATTTTTGTTTACCGTTTTTCGCCGTGGAAACGAAAAATTTACCGTTCGACTTTTTTAAAAAATAACCCATGGCTGTGCTAACTTGATGCCTACATAGCACTACCACCCTTGTAACTTTTGAGTGGGTGGGTGAAAATGAAGAAAAAGTATGCCACTAATTCCCGTTTTTTTTAACGTTTTTTACCGTGGAAACGAAAAATTTACCGTTCGACTTTTTTAAAAAATAACGCGTGGTAGTGCTACTTGATGTCTACATAGCACTACCACCGTAATAACTTTTGAGTGGGTGAGTGAAAATGAAGAAAAAGTATGCCAATAATTCCATTTTTGTTTACCGTTTTTCGCCGTGGAAACGAAAAATTTACCGTTCGACTTTTTTAAAAAATAACCCATGGCTGTGCTAACTTGATGCCTACATAGCACTACCACCCTTGTAACTTTTGAGTGGGTGGGTGAAAATGAAGAAAAAGTATGCCATTAATTCCCGTTTTTTTACCGTTTTTTACCGTGGAAACGAAAAATTTACCGTTCGACTTTTTTAAAAAATAACGCGTGGTAGTGCTACTTGATGTCTACATAGCACTACCACCGTAATAACTTTTGAGTGGGTGAGTGAAAATGAAGAAAAAGTATGCCAATAATTCCATTTTTGTTTACCGTTTTTCGCCGTGGAAACGAAAAATTTACCGTTCGACTTTTTTAAAAAATAACCCATGGCTGTGCTAACTTGATGCCTACATAGCACTACCACCCTTGTAACTTTTGAGTGGGTGGGTGAAAATGAAGAAAAAGTATGCCAATAATTCCCGTTTCTTTTACCGTTTTTCACCGTGGAAACGAAAAATTTACCGTTCGAATTTTTTAAAAAATAACCCGTGGCTGTGCTAACTTGATGCCTACATAGCACTACCACCATAGTAACTTTTAAGTGGGTGGGTGAAAATGAGGAAAAAGTATGCCAATAATTCCGGTTTTTTTACCGTTTTTCAACGTGGAAACGAAAAATTTTCCGTTCGACTTTTTTAAAAAATAACCCCTGGCAGTGCTAACTTGATGCCTACATAGCACTACCACCATAGTAACTTTTGAGTGGGTGGGTGAAAATGAAGAAAAAGTATGCCAATAATTCCCATTTTTTACCGTTTTGCGCCGTGGAAACGAAAAATTTACCGTTCGACTTTTTTAAAAAATAACCCCTGGCTGTGCTAACTTGATGTCTACATAGCACTACCACCCTAGTAACTTTTGAGTGGGTGGGTGAAAATGAAGAAAAAGTATGCCAATAATTCCCGTTTTTTTTTTACCGTTTTTCACCGTGGAAACGAAAAATTTACCGTTCGAATTTTTTAAAAAATAACCCGTGGCTGTGCTAACTTGATGCCTACATAGCACTACCACCATAGTAACTTTTAAGTGGGTGGGTGAAAATGAGGAAAAAGTATGCCAATAATTCCGGTTTTTTTACCGTTTTTCACCGTGGAAACGAAAAGTTTTCCGTTCGACTTTTTAAAAAATAACCCCTGGCAGTGCTAACTTGATGCCTACATAGCACTACCACCCTAGTAACTTTTGAGTGGGTGGGTGAAAATGAAGAAAAAGTATGCCAATAATTCCCATTTTTTACGTTTTTCACCGTGTAAACGAAAAATTTTACTATTCGAATTTTTAAAAAATAACCCGTGGTAGTGCTACTTAATGTCTACATAGCACTACCACCCTAGTAACTTTTGAATGGGTGGCTGAAAATGAAGAAAAAGTATGCCAAAAATTCCCGCTTTTTTACCGTTTTTCACCGTGGAAACGAAAAATTTACCGTTCGACTTTTTTAAAAAATAACCCCTCGCAGTGCAAACTTGATGCCTACATAGCACTACCACCCTAGTAACTTGTGAGTGGGTGGGTGAAAATGAAAAAAAAGTGTGCCAATAATTCCCACATTTTTACCGTTTTTCACCGTTGAAACGAAAACTTTACCGTTCGACATTTTTAAAAAATAACCCCTGGTAGTGCTAACTTTGATGCCTACATAGCACAACCACCCTAGTAACTTTTGAGTGGGTGCGTGAAAATGAAAAAAAATTATGCCAATAACTCCCGTTTTTTACCGTTTTTCACCGTGGAAACGAGAAATTTACCATTCGAATTTTTTAAAAAATAACTCCTGGTAGTGCTAACTTGATGCCTACATAGCACTACCACCATAGTAACTTTTGAGTGGGTGGGTGAAAATGAAGAAAAAGTATGCCAATAATTCCCGCTTTTTTACCGTTTTTCACCGTGGAAACGAAAAATTTACCGTTCGACTTTTTTTAAAAATAACCCCTGGTAGTGCTAACTTGATGCCTACATAGCACTACCACCCTAGTAACTTTTGAGTGGGTGCGTGAATATGAAAAAAAATTATGCCAATAACTCCCGTTTTTTACCGTTTTTCACCGTGGAAACGAGAAATTTACCATTCGATTTTTTTAAAAAATAACTCCTGGTAGTGCTAACTTGATGCCTACATAGCACTACCACCCTAGCAACTTTTGAGTGGGTGCGTGAAAATGAAAAAAAAGTATGTCAATAACTCCCGTTTTTTACCGTTTTTCACCGAGGAAACGAGAAATTTACCATTCGAATTTTTTAAAAAATAACTCCTGGTAGTGCTAACTTGATGCCTACATAGCACTACCACCATAGTAACTTTTGAGTGGGTGAGTGAAAATGAAGAAAAAGTATGCCAATAATTCCATTTTTGTTTACCGTTTTTCGCCGTGGAAACGAAAAATTTACCGTTCGAATTTTTTAAAAAATAACCCATGGCTGTGCTAACTTGATGCCTACATAGCACTACCACCCTTGTAACTTTTGAGTGGGTGGGTGAAAATGAAGAAAAAGTATACCATTAATTCCCGTTTTTTTTACCGTTTTTTACCGTGGAAACGAAAAATTTACCGTTCGACTTTTTTAAAAAATAACGCGTGGTAGTGCTACTTGATGTCTACATAGCACTACCACCGTAATAACTTTTGAGTGGGTGAGTGAAAATGAAGAAAGAGTATGCCAATAATTCCATTTTTTTTATTTAATAATTTGGGAAAAATTTAAACAACGTGACATCAGGACGGACAAGGCGACAGCTGTTTCGATTATACCTTGTAAATCTCTTCAAAGCCTTTTCTCCCGGGAGTGGGAGTCGAACTCGCACCCCTACGATAGTTGAAATGGTTGTAAACGCATTCAGCTACGTCATGCCTGTTGTGAAGTCTTTCCCAATTGCCTTCTTTTTGCATATTTTAATCTTTTACACATTGCATACTTCGTATGCAATTATGTGTTAAAGCTATGCTTGGTACGGCGGTTTTCAAAGAAACTTTGGTTTTTGTTGCTGTTTTCGTTCTATTTACGAAAACAGCAACAAAAACCAAAGTTTCTTTGAAAACCGCCGTACCAAGCATAGCTTTAACACACAATTGCATACGAAGTATGCAATGTGTAAAAGATTAAAATATGCAAAAAGAAGGCAATTGGGAAAGACTTCACAACAGGCATGACGTAGCTGAATGCGTTTACAACCATTTCAACTATCGTAGGGGTGCGAGTTCGACTCCCACTCCCGGGAGAAAAGGCTTTGAAGAGATTTACGAGGTATAATCGAAACAGCTGTCGCCTTGTCCGTCCTGATGTCACGTTGTTTAAATTTTTCCCAAATTATTAAATAAATTATAAAATTAAAAAATTGCTTCAAATAAATGTTTTCATACATTTAAAAAAAAAAAAAAAAGCAATATGGGCAATCCCCGATTATTTAAAATCATAATTCCATTTTTGTTTACCGTTTTTCGCCGTGGAAACGAAAAATTTACCGTTCGACTTTTTTAAAAAATAACCCATGGCTGTGCTAACTTGATGCCTACATAGCACTACCACCCTTGTAACTTTTGAGTGGGTGGGTGAAAATGAAGAAAAAGTATGCCAATAATTCCCGTTTTTTTTACCGTTTTTCACCGTGGAAACGAAAAATTTACCGTTCGAATTTTTTAAAAAATAACCCGTGGCTGTGCTAACTTGATGCCTACATAGCACTACCACCATAGTAACTTTTAAGTGGGTGGGTGAAAATGAGGAAAAAGTATGCCAATAATTCCGGTTTTTTTACCGTTTTTCACCGTGGAAACGAAAAATTTTCCGTTCGACTTTTTTAAAAAATAACCCCTGGCAGTGCTAACTTGATGCCTACATAGCACTACCACCATAGTAACTTTTGAGTGGGTGGGTGAAAATGAAGAAAAAGTATGCCAATAATTCCCATTTTTTACCGTTTTGCGCCGTGGAAACGAAAAATTTACCGTTCGACTTTTTTAAAAAATAACCCCTGGCTGTGCTAACTTGATGCCTACATAGCACTTCCACCCTAGTAACTTTTGAGTGGGTGGGTGAAAATGAAAAAAAAGTATGCCAATATTTCCCGTTTTTTTACCGTTTTTCACCGTTCAAACGAAAAACTTACCGTTCGACTTTTTTAAAAAATAACGCCTGGTAGCGCTAACTTCATGCCTACATAGACTAACACTTTAGTAACTTTTGAGTGGGTGGGTGAAAATGAAAAAAAAAGTATGCCAATGACTCCCGTTTTTTTACCGTTTTTCACCGTGGAAACGAGAACCTTACCGTTCGACTTTTTTAAAAAATAACACCTGGTAGTGCTAACTTGATGCCTACATAGCACTACCACCCTAGTAACTTCTAAGTGGGTGTGTGAAAATGAGGAAAAATATGCCAATAATTCCCATTTTTTACCGTTTTTCAACGTGGAAACGAAAAATTTTCCGTTCGACTTTTTAAAAAAATAACACCTGGTAGTGCTTACTTGAGGCCTACATAGCACTACCGCCCTAGTAACTTTTGAGTGGGTGGGTGAAAATGAAAAAAGTATGCCGATATTTCACCGTGGGAACGAAAAATTTACCGTTCGACTTTTTTTAAAAATAACCCCTGGTAATGCTAACTTGATGCCTACATAGCACTACCACCCTAATAACTTTTGGGTGGGTGGGTGAAAATGAAAAAAAGTATGCCATTAATTCCCGGTTTTTTACCGTTTTTCACCGTGGAAACGGAAAATTTACCATTCGACTTTTTTAAAAAATAACCCGTGGTAGTGCTAACTTGATGTCTGCATAGCACTACCATGCTACTAACTTTTGAATAGGTGGGTGAAAAGGAACAAAAAGTATGCCAATAATTCACGTTTTTTTTACCGTTTTTCACCGTGGAAGCCAAAAATTTACCGTTCGACATTTTTAAAAAATAACACCTGGTATTGCTAATTTGATGCCTACATAGCACTACCACCTTAGTAACTTTGAATGGGTGGGTGAAAATGAAAAAAAAGTATGCAAATAACTCCCGTTTTTTACCGTTTTTCACCGTGGAAACGAGAAATTTACCATATGACTTTTTTAAAAAATAACCCCTGGTAGTGCTAACTTGATGCCTACATAGCACTACCACCCTAATAACTTTTGGGTGGGTGGGGGAAAATGAAAAAAATGTATGCCACTAACTCCCGTTTTTACCGTTTTTCGCCATGGAAACGAGAAATTTACCGTTCGGCTTTTTTAAAAAATAACCCCTGGTATTGCTAACTTGATGCCTACATAGCACTACCACCCTAGTAACTTTTGAGTGGGTGCGTGAAAATGAAGAAAATGTATGCCAATAATTCCCGTTTTTTACCGTTTTTCACCATGAAAACGAAAAATTTACGGTTCCACTTTTTTAAAAAATAACCCCTGGTAGTGCTAACTTGATGCCTACATAGCACTACCAACCTAGTAACTTTTGAGTGGGTGGGTGAAAATGAAAAAATGTATGCCAATAACTCCCGTTTTTTGCCGTTTTTCACCGTGGAAACGAGAAATTTACCGTTCGACTTTTTTAAAAAATAACCCCTGGTAATGCTAACTTCATGCCTACATAGCACTACCACCCTAGTAACTTTTGAGTGGGTGGGTGAAAATGAAAAAATGTATGCCAATAACTCCCGTTTTTTGCCGTTTTTCACCGTGGAAACGAGAAATTTACCGTTCGACTTTTTTAAAAAATAACCCCTGGTAGTGCTAACTTGTTGTCTACATAGCACTACCACTCTAGTAACTTTTGAGTGGGTGGGTGAAAATGAAGAGAAAACTATGCCAATAACTCCCGTTTTTTACCGTTTTTCACCGTGGAAACGAGAAATTTACCGTTCGAATTTTTTAAAAAATAAACCCAGGTAGTGCTAATTTGATGCCTACATAGCACTACCACCCTAGTAACTTTTGGGTGGGTGGGTGTAAATGAAAAAAAGTATGCCAATATTTCCCCTTTTGGTTTTTACCTTTTTTCACCGTGGAAACGAAAAATTCACCGTTCAACCTTTTTTAAATATAACCCCTGGTAATGCTAACTTGATGCCTACATAGAACTATCACCCTAATAACTTTTGGGTGGGTGGGTGAAAATGAAAAAAAGTATGCCATTAATTTCCGTTTTTTTACCATCCTTCACCGTGGAAACGAAAAATTTACCATTCGACTTTTTTAAAAAATAACCCGTGGTAGTGCTAATTGATGTCTACATAGCACTACCACCGTAGTACCTTTGAATGGTTGAGTGAAGATGAATAAAAAGTATGCCACTAATTCCCGTTTTTTTACCGTTTTTCACCGTGGAAACGAAAAATTTACCGTTCGACTTTTTTAAAAAATAACCCCTGGCAGTGCTAACTTGTTGCCTACATAGCACTACCACCCTAGTAACTTTTAAGTGGGTTGGTGAAAATGAAAAAAAGTATGCCGATAATTTCCGTTTTTTTACAGTTTTTCACCGTGGAAACGAAAAATTTGCTGTTCGAAATTTTTAAAAAATAACCACTGGTAGTGCTAACTTGATGCCTACATAGCACTACCACCCTAATAACTTTTGGGTGGGTGGGTGAAAATGAAAAAAAAGTATGCCATTAATTCCCGTTTTTTACCGTTTTTTACCGTGGAAACGAAAAATTTACCGTTCGACTTTTTTAAAAAATAACGCGTGGTAGTGCTACTTGATGTCTACATAGCACTACCACCGTAATAACTTTTGAGTGGGTGAGTGAAAATGAAGAAAAAGTATGCCAATAATTCCATTTTTGTTTACCGTTTTTCGCTGTGGAAACGAAAAATTTACCGTTCGACTTTTTTAAAAAATAACCCATGGCTGTGCTAACTTGATGCCTACATAGCACTACCACCCTTGTAACTTTTGAGTGGGTGGGTGAAAATGAAGAAAAAGTATGCCAATAATTCCCGTTTTTTTTACCGTTTTTCACCGTGGAAACGAAAAATTTACCGTTCGAATTTTTTAAAAAATAACTCGTGGCTGTGCTAACTTGATGCCTACATAGCACTACCACCATAGTAACTTTTAAGTGGGTGGGTGAAAATGAGGAAAAAGTATGCCAATAATTCCCGTTTTTTTTTACCGTTTTTCACCGTGGAAACGAAAAATTTACCGTTCGAATTTTTTAAAAAATAACTCGTGGCTGTGCTAACTTGATGCCTACATAGCACTACCACCATAGTAACTTTTAAGTGGGTGGGTGAAAATGAGGAAAAAGTATGCCAATAATTCCCGTTTTTTTTACCGTTTTTCACCGTGGAAACGAAAAATTTACCGTTCGAATTTTTTAAAAAATAACTCGTGGCAGTGCTAACTTGATACCTACATAGCACTACCACCATAGTAACTTTTGAGTGGGTGGGTGAAAATGAAGAAAAAGTATGCCAATAATTCCCATTTTTTACCGTTTTGCGCCGTGGAAACGGAAAATTTACCGTTCGACTTTTTTAAAAAATAACCCCTGGCTGTGCTAACTTGATGTCTACATAGCACTACCACCCTAGTAACTTTTGAGTGGGTGGGTGAAAATGAAGAAAAAGTATGCCAATAATTCCCGTTTTTTTTACCGTTTTTCACCGTGGAAACGAAAAATTTACCGTTCGAATTTTTTAAAAAATAACTCGTGGCTGTGCTAACTTGATGCCTACATAGCACTACCACCATAGTAACTTTTAAGTGGGTGGGTGAAAATGAGGAAAAAGTATGCCAATAATTCCGGTTTTTTACCGTTTTTCACCGTGGAAACGAAAAGTTTTCCGTTCGACTTTTTTAAAAAATAACCCCTGGCAGTGCTAACTTGATGCCTACATAGCACTACCACCCTAGTAACTTTTGAGTGGGTGGGTGAAAATGAAGAAAAAGTATGCCAATAATTCCCATTTTTTACGTTTTTCACCGTGTAAACGAAAAATTTACTATTCGAATTTTTAAAAAATAACCCGTGGTAGTGCTACTTAATGTCTACATAGCACTACCACCCTAGTAACTTTTGAATGGGTGGCTGAAAATGAAGAAAAAGTATGCCAAAAATTCCCGCTTTTTTACCGTTTTTCACCGTGGAAACGAAAAATTTACCGTTCGACTTTTTTAAAAAATAACCCCTCGCAGTGCTAACTTGATGCCTACATAGCACTACCACCCTAGTAACTTGTGAGTGGGTGGGTGAAAATGAAAAAAAAGTGTGCCAATAATTCCCACATTTTTACCGTTTTTCACCGTTGAAACGAAAAATTTACCGTTCGACATTTTTAAAAAATAACCCCTGGTAGTGCTAACTTGATGCCTACATAGCACTACCACCCTAGTAACTTTTGAGTGGGTGCGTGAAAATGAAAAAAAATTATGCCAATAACTCCCGTTTTTTACCGTTTTTCACCGTGGAAACGAGAAATTTACCATTCGAATTTTTTTAAAAATAACTCCTGGTAGTGCTAACTTGATGCCTACATAGCACTACCACCATAGTAACTTTTGAGTGGGTGGGTGAAAATGAAGAAAAAGTATGCCAATAATTCCCGCTTTTTTACCGTTTTTCACCGTGGAAACGAAAAATTTACCGTTCGACTTTTTTTAAAAATAACCCCTGGTAGTGCTAACTTGATGCCTACATAACACTACCACCCTAGTAACTTTTGAGTGGGTGCGTGAATATGAAAAAAAATTATGCCAATAACTCCCGTTTTTTACCGTTTTTCACCGTGGAAACGAGAAATTTACCATTCGAATTTTTTAAAAAATAACTCCTGGTAGTGCTAACTTGATGCCTACATAGCACTACCACCCTAGTAACTTTTGAGTGGGTGCGTGAAAATGAAAAAAAATTATGCCAATAACTCCCGTTTTTTACCGTTTTTCACCGAGGAAACGAGAAATTTACCATTCGAATTTTTTAAAAAATAACTCCTGGTAGTGCTAACTTGATGCGTACATAGCACTACCACCATAGTAACTTTTGAGTGGGTGCAGTGAAAATGAAGAAAAAGTATGCCAATAATTCCATTTTTGTTTACCGTTTTTCGCCGTGGAAACGAAAAATTTACCGTTCGACTTTTTTAAAAAATAACCCATGGCTGTGCTAACTTGATGCCTACATAGCACTACCACCCTTGTAACTTTTGAGTGGGTGGGTGAAAATGAAGAAAAAGTATGCCAATAATTCCCATTTTTTTATCGTTTTTCGTAGTGGAAACGGAAAATTTACCGTTCGACTTTTTTAAAAAATAACCCCTGGCTGTGCTAACTTGATGCCTACATAGCACTACCACCCTAGTAACTTTTGAGTGGGTGGGTGAAAATGAAGAAAAAGTATGCCAATAATTCCCGTTTTTTTACCGTTTTTCACCGTGGAAACGAAAAATTTACCGTTCGAATTTTTTAAAAAATAACCCGTGGCTGTGCTAACTTGATGCCTACATAGCACTACCACCATAGTAACTTTTAAGTGGGTGGGTGAAAATGAGGAAAAAGTATGCCAATAATTCCGGTTTTTTTACCGTTTTTCACCGTGGAAACGAAAAATTTTTCGTTCGACCTTTTTTAAAAAATAACCCCTGGCAGTGCTAACTTGATGCCTACATAGCACTACCACCCTAGTAACTTTTGAGTGGGTGGGTGAAAATGAAGAAAAAGTATGCCAATAATTCCCCATTTTTACCGTTTTGCGCCGTGGAAACGAAAAATTTACCGTTCGACTTTTTTAAAAAATAACCCCGGCTGTGCTTACTTGATGTCTACATAGCACTACCACCCTAGTAACTTTTGAGTGGGCGGGTGAAAATGAAGAAAAAGTATGCCAATAATTCCCATTTTTTACCGTATTTCGCCGTGGAAACGAAAAATTTACCGTTCGACTTTTTTAAAAAATAACCTCTGGCTGTGCTAACTTAATGCCTACATAGCACTACCACCCTAGTAACTTTTAAGTGGGTGGGTGAAAATGAGGAAAAAGTATGCCAATAATTCCGGTTTTTTTACCGTTTTTCACCGTGGAAACGAAAAATTCACCGTTAAACTTTTTATAAATATAACGCCTGGTAATACTAACTTGATGCCTACATAGCACTACCACCATAGTAACTTTTAAGTGGGTGGGTGAAAATGAGGAAAAAGTATGCCAATAATCCGGTTTTTTTACCGTTTTTCACCGTGGAAACGAAAAATTTACCGTTCGAATTTTTTAAAAAAATAACCCGTGGCTGTGCTAACTTGATGCCTACATAGCACTACCACCATAGTAACTTTTAAGTGGGTGGGTGAAAATGAGGAAAAAGTATGCCAATAATTCCGGTTTTTTTACCGTTTTTCACCGTGGAAACGAAAAATTCACCGTTCAACTTTTTATAAATATAACCCCTGGTAATACTAACTTGATGCCTACATAGCACTACCACCCTAGTAACTTTTGAGTGGGTGCGTGAAAATGAAAAAAAAAATTATGCCAATAACTCCCGTTTTTTACCGTTTTTCACCGTGGAAACGAGAAATTTACCATTCGAATTTTTTAAAAAATAACTCCTGGTAGTGCTAACTTGATGCCTACATAGCACTACCACCATAGTAACTTTTGAGTGGGTGGGTGAAAATGAAGAAAAAGTATGCCAATAATTCCCGCTTTTTTACCGTTTTTCACCGTGGAAACGAAAAATTTACCGTTCGACTTTTTTTTAAAATAACCCCTGGTAATGCTAACTTGATGCCTACATAGCATCAAGAAGAAGCTATACGATAAACTTCCATCACACGAAAATACTCAAGGTCACACGCTCCCCAAGGCAGTCGGTTCTATGTACCGGAGCGACTCGGGATTTTTCCCGGCCAAGGACTGTCATTTCAGTGTAACCCCATTTAATTTGTTGCGTCCCTCCCACAAATTGTCATCCTCCCAGCAGCTCCATATTCTCTTGCTCCGGGTAGGTATCGAACCCAATCCGGGTCCGCCTCCTGACCCCGGTCCTGAGAAATGGTTTTGCTGCATCTGCCGGAAAAGAATCTTTTTAGGACGGTCATACTCTTGTCAGTGTGTCTCGTGTAAGGGATGGTTGCATCGGACAGGTTGTTCTTGGCTAGATCCCAAAACCAGACGACCACGTAGGTTAGGTTAGGTCCACGTAACTTCTATAAATCTTTTGTGGCTTCTTGCTGTTCACGCCCTAGGTCGTCCCTTAGTCTACGCTCCCAATTTTGGTGGGTGGGTGAAAATGAAAAAAAAAGTATGCCATTAATTCCCGTTTTTTTACCGTTTTTTCACCGTGGAAACGTAAAATTTTCCTTTCGACTTTTTTAAAAAATAACCTCTGGTAGTGCTAATTTGATGCCTACATAGCACTACCACCCTAGTAACTTTTGAGTGGGTGGGTGAAAATGAAAAAAGTATGCCAATAATTCCCGTCTTTTTACCGTTTTTCACTGTGGAAACGAAAAATTTACCGTTCGACATTTTTAAAAAATAACCCCTGGTAGTGCTAATTTGATGCCTACATAGCACTACCACCTTAGTAACTTTGAATGGGTGGGTGAAAATGAAAAAAAGTATGCAAATAACTCCCGTTTTTTACCGTTTTTCACCGTGGAAACGAGAAATTTACCAACGAAAAATTTACCGTTCGACTTTTTTTAAAAATAACCCCTGGTAATGCTAACTTTATGCCTACATAGCATCAAGAAGAAGCTATACGATAAACTTCCATCACACGAAAATACTCAAGGTCACACGCTTCCCAAGGCAGTCGGTTCTATGTACCGGAACGACTCGGGATTTTTCCCGGCCAAGGACTGTCATTTCAGTGTAACCCCATTTAATTTGCTGCGTCCCTCCCACAAATTGTCATCCTCCCAGCAGCTCCTTGCAGCAGGAATGCTCCATATTCTCTTGCTCCGGAAAGGTATCGAACACAATCCGGGTCCGCCTCCTGACCCCGTTCCTGATAAATGGTTTGCACCCTAATAACTTTTGAGTGGGTGGGTGAAAATGAAAAAAAACTTATGCCAATAACGCCAGTTTTTTACCGTTTTTCACCGTGGAAACGAGAAATTTACCGTTCGACTTTTTTTAAAAATAACCCCTGGTAATGCTGACTTGATGCCTACATAGTACTACCACCCTAGTAACTTTTGGCTGGGTTGGTGAAAATGAAAAACGTATGCCGATAATTCTCGTTTTTTACCGATTTTCACCGTGGAAACGAAAAATTTACCGTTCGACATTTTAAAAAAAATAACCCCTGGTAGTGCTTACTTGATGCCTACATAGCACTACCACCCTAGTAACTTTTGAGTGGGTGGGTGAAAATGAAAAAAGTATGCCGATAATTCCCGGTTTTTACCGATTTTCACCGTAGAAACGAAAAATTTACCGTTCGATATTTTAAAAAAATAACCCCTGGTAGTGCTAACTTGATGCCTACATAACACTACCACCCTAGTAACTTTTGAGTGGGTGGGTGAAAATGAAAAAAAAGTATGTCAATAACTCCCGTTTTTTACCGTTTATCACCGTGGAAGCGAAAAATTTACCATTCGACTTTTTTA